>NC_090439.1:235595778-235898670 GCF_031143425.1 Pleurodeles waltl
CCAATAAACTTCAATCAAGACTACAAAGAGTCCAGAATGCAGCAGCCAGATTCATCTTGGACATCTGCCGACACAGCTGATTCTCCTCCCAGCTCAGAGACCTACACTGGCTCCCAGTCAACAAGCGCATCACATACAAACTCCTGATCCACACCTTCAAGGCACTACACAGCATAGGACCAGCATACCTCAACCACCGCCTCACCTTCTACGTACCCAACAGACGTCTCTGTTCCTCCCAGATCGCCCTTGCAGCCATCCCCAAGATCCAGAAAAGTACAGCAGGAGGAAGATCCTTCTTCTACCTAGCAGTCTGAACATGGAACACAATTCCCCTCAAGCTCAGGCAGACTGCGTCATAGAAGCAGTTCAGGAAGGACCTCAAGACCTGGCTCTTCGACTGAGCTGCACGCCTACATTCAGCACCTTGAGACCCTATCGGTGATTAGCTGCGCTTTTACAAATCCATGATTGATTGATTGAGGAGATACAACAATGATGTGTTTCCCCTAGGCCAGCGGTCTCTCTTTAATGACCTTGACAGCAGTCAGGCTTTTTCTGTGGGAGCAAAACATTGTTCAGCTGTGGAATACAAATGTGATTTGCATGCAATCGGGACGGTCTCACCCACATTGAATGTTACATAGGTGAAACCAATGGCACCAGCAATTACTGTGATGACTAAGGTGGTCATTACAACCCTGGCGGGCGGTGTTAAAGCAGCGGTAAGACCGCCAACAGGCCAGCGCGAAAAAAAATTGAATTGCGGCCGTGGCGGAAACCGCCAACAAAGACAGCCACTTTAAAACTCCGACCGCCACAGCGGTACAAACAAACAGCGCAGTGGTCACCGCCAACAGACAGGTGGGAGACAATGTACCGCCCACAGTATCACAACCTCCCAATCCGCCACCTTTACCTTGGCGGATTCACCGCGAACAAAAACACGGCGGAAACAGGACTTCGAGGGGAAAATGCTCGCCTCTGCACACCCCACGAGGAACCAGAACACCATGGAACCAGAGCTCCAAATTCTTCCAGCCTTTATCTTCTTGCTCCTCTACCAGGAGCACGAACGCCGGCAGCGAAGACCACGGTGAGTACTGCACCTACGACACAGGAGAGGGGGAGGGAAAAAAAACACACACAACACGCAACACCCCCACCCTCACCCACGACAACACACTCACTAATACAGCATGATACATTACAGTTACATCCCCCAAACCCCGTGGAAAAATGCAAAGACAAAAGAAGATGAGGTGAACGATTGTAATATATTAAAATTCAGTAGTCAAATAATATACATACACTATTTACAAATATATACACCAAGAATATTAATCCAAGGTATTCCACCCTTAAAGTCCGTGGGCCACTAGGCCCACACTGCATGGGCGAGGCCCACACAAGATACCCGAACATGACGGAGAGAACACTGCAGGGGCATCAGATAGAAATAAAACAGGCACCTCAGGAGGAAGGGAAAGGGTGGGCACCTCAGCCGCTTGAGTGCACAACGACAAATCCACGAGGGGGCCAAATGCCCACTGTTACATCTTGGGGAGTTAAAAGCCACCGTCTCTCAAGTCTCTACAGTGGGTGGCTTGCCCACTGTTCAATCCTGGGGAGTGCAAAGCCACAGTCTCTCAAGTCTCTACAGTGGGTGGTCTGCCCACTGTTCAATCCAGGGGAGTGCAAAGCCACAGTCTCACAAGTCTCTACAGTGGGTGGTCTGCCCACTGTTCAGTCCTGGGGAGTGCAAAGCCACAGTCTCTCAAGTCTCTACAGTGGGTGGCTTGTCCACTTCTTTATTCTGGGGAGTGCAAAGCCACAGTCTCTCAAGTCTCTACAGTGGGTGGTCTGCCCACTGTTCAACCCTGGGGAGTGCAAAGCCACAGTCTCTCAAGTCTCTACAGTGGGTGGTCTGCCCACTGTTCAATCCTGGGGAGTGCAAAGCCACAGTCTCTCAAGTGGATAACAGTCTCCACTGGTTCTGGAGGGGGCTTGGTACCCAGAGTGCTTCATCCTGCCAAGGACAGAGGTAGTGGATGTAAATCTCCACTGGTTCTGGAGGGGGCTTGGTGCCCAGAGTGCTTCATCCTGCCAAGGACAGAGGAAGTGGATGTAAATCTCCACTGGTTCTGGAGGGAGCTTTGTGCCCAGAGTGCCTCATCCTGCCAAGGACTGAGGTAGTGGATGTAAATCTCCACTGGTTCTGGAGGGGGCTTGGTGCCCAGAGTGCTTCATCCTGCTCATGGCGGCCTCAGTAGAGTCAGTGCTTTTGGCACTCATGGGCCTGCGGTGCTTGTGGCGGCGGTGTCTTTGGCAGCGGTGCTTGTGGCGGCGGTGTCCTTGGCAGCGGTGATTGTGGCGGCGGCGGCCTTGGCAGCAGTGATTGTGGCGGCGGTGTCTTTGGCAGCGCTTCAGCTGCTGGTGGTCCTGTCTTGGGCAGCGGGGCTGCTGGCGGTTGCCTCCTGGACAGCGGGGCTGGTGCTGGCGGTCCTGTCTGGGCCAGCAGGGCTGCTGGCGGTCGCCTTCTGGGCAGAGGGGCTGGTGCTGGTGGTCCTGTCTGGGCCAGTGGGCTGCGGCAGTCGCCTCCTGGGAAACGGGGCTGATGCTGGCGGTCCTGTCTGGGCCAGCGGGGCTGTTGGCGGTCGCCTCCTGGGCAGCGGGGCTGGTGCTGGCGGTCCTGTCTGGGCCAGCGGGGCTGCTGGCAGTCGCCTCCTGGGCAGCAGGGCTGGTGCTGGCAGTCCTGTCTGGGCCAGCGGGGCTGCTGGCAGTCGCCTCCTGGGCAGCAGTCCTGTTTGGGGCAGCGGGCTGCTGGCAGTCGCCTCCTGGGCAGCGGGGCTGCTGCTGACGGTCCTGTCTGGGCCAGCGGGGCTTCTGGCGGTCGCCTCCTGGGCAGCGGGGCTGGTGCTGGCGGTCCTGTCTGGGCCAGCGGGGATGCTGGCAGTCGCCTCCTGGGCAGCGGGGCTGGTGCTGACGGTCCTGTCTGGGTCAGCGTGGTTGCTGGCAGTCGCCTCCTGGGCAGCAGTCCTGTCTGGGGCAGCGGGGCTGCTGGCAGTCGCCTCCTGGGCAGCGGGGCTGCTGCTGGCGGTCCTGTCTAGGGCAGCGGGCTGCTGCTGGCGGTCCTGTCTTGGCCAGCAGGGCTGCTGGTGGTCGCCTCCTGGGCAGCGGGGCTGGTGCTGGCTGTCCTGTCTGGGCCAGCGGGGCTGATGGCAGTCGCCTCCTGGGCAGCAGGGCTGGTGCTGGCAGTCCTGTCTGGGCCAGCGGGGCAGCTGGCAGTCGCTTCCTGGGCAGCAGTCCTGTTTGGGGCAGCGGGCTGCTGGCAGTCGCCTCCTTGGCAGCGGGGCTGCTGCTGATGGTCCTGTCTGGGCCAGCGGGGCTTCTGGCGGTCGCCTCCTGGGCAGCGGGGCTGGTGCTGACGGTCCTGTCTGGGTCAGCGTGGTTGCTGGCAGTCGCCTCCTGGGCAGCAGTCCTGTCTGGGGCAGCGGGGCTACTGGCAGTCGCCTCCTGGGCAGCGGGGCTGCTGCTGGCGGTCCTGTCTGGGGCAGCTGGCTGCTGCTGGCGGTCCTGTCTGGGCCAGTGGGGCTGCTGGCGGTCGGCTCCTGGGCAGCGGGGCTGCTGCTGGCCGGCTCCTGGGCAGCGGGGCTGATGGCGGTCTTCTCTGCCGTGCTGATCTTCCCAGACTTGCCGGGTTTCTTGTGCACCTTCCCCACCTTGGAAGGTGTCGCAGCTGACTCCACAGTCCCACCTGTACCCCTGGGAGCGGCTTTGGTGGCTGTTGTCTTCCCCCTCTCCCGCCGGGCACTGGCCAACTTTTGATGCTTGACAGGTGGGGGACTGTCTGTGCTGTGGCTCTTTGCCACACTGGTTGCCCTGCTGCCTGGTGCACTCCAGAATCCGGTGACTACTGGCACCACTGGTCCTGCCAATGTTGTGGCTGAGATGCTAGGTTGGGACCTGGAGAGTCGGGCCCTAGGAGACTGACGGGGTGAGGGAAAGAGGTCAAGGGTGGACAGGAAAAGTTTCTTAGGAACACTGGGACGGGTAGCTGGAGGGGGTTTGGGAGTGGAGGAAGAGGTTGTGGTTGTAGGAGGTGTACGTTTGGTAACTTTGGGTGGAGATGCATGCGCTGGAGGCTGTCGTGAAGTGGATGGCTGTTGGGTGGGTGTGTGCCTGCGTTTGTGTACCTTGGGAGGTGGCGTCACAGACACACTGGGAGAGGACACAGCGGATCTGTGAATGGTAGTGGGGGTAGTGACTGTACGTGAGCGGGGTGTGGTAGTGGGTGTGCTGGTGATGGAAGTAATGGCTGTAGATGTAGTGCACACAGGTGTGAGTGGAGACGAGACTGGGAGGGAGGAGGGAGACGAGGAGGAGGGGGACACAGTGGAGGCAGTGGATGTTGGTGTGTCTGCATGTGTGTGATGCTTGCGTGAGTGCCTGTGGGATGTGTGGTGCTTATGTTTGCCTGAGCTTCCTTTGTGTGTTGAGGTGTGTGCATCCTGGTCTGATGGTGTGCTTGGGGTAGGCTGAGGTACAGGGGATTGGGTCTGGGTGGAGGAAGTTGGAGGGGGAGGCTAGAGGCAGGGACAATGGTTGCCATCAGTGCTGAGGCCAGAGTCTGAAAAGCTCGCTGAAGGGCTGCCTGACCAGAATGAATGCCCTCCAGGAATGCATTGGTTTGTTGCAACTGCCTCTCTACACCCTGGATGGCATTCAAAATGGTAGACTGCCCAACAGTAAGGGACCTGAGGAGGTCAGTGGCCTCCTCACTGAGGGCAGCAGGGGTGACTGGGGCAGGGGCTGAGGTGCCTGGGGTGAAGGAGATGCCCACCCTCCTGGGTGAGCGGGCACGGGGCAAAGGCTGAGGGGCTGCTGGGAGGGCGGTGCTGGAGGGGGGGTGGCGGCTGTACCTGTAGATGCGGGGGGCACAGATGGGCCCGCCACCACAAGGGAGCTCCCATCAGAGGACGAGTCACTGGTGTCAGCTCCTGTCCCCGCCGTGGAGCTTCCCTCGCCCTCCGTCCCACTGGTGAAATCAGACTCCGTAGTGTCGCCCTCCAGTGCCATGTGGGATGCAGCTCCCTCATGCTCCGGTGCCACTGCTCCTCCGCCTGATGATCCTAATGCACACATGTACAGGGAGACCACAAAAAGGGGGGAAGACAGAAGAAAGACATGTTAAGTGCATGCATTACCGCTACCGTTGGCGGACACGACAGTCACAGAAGCCCCCTGCACTACACCGCACACTTGGGGTCCACTATTCAATCCCTGGGACATGGCCTACAAGGCTATGGCCGATATCTGCACACATGGATGTCACAGGAGCCTGACTAGGTGTAGTTGGCACCCTACTCAGGTGGGGAGGGGTGCCACAGGGTCTGCCTGAAAAAGGGGACTTAACTAGCACACTCGCCCTGGGCTAGGGAAACCCACAGTCCACCTCCCCCACCCAGACACCTCGACTGCGCACTGAATCAGCAGAATGAGAGTGTACTCACCCCCTTGTTGCTGCTGTGATGCCCTCAAGCGCCCATCCAACTCCAGGTATGCCACCGCCAGGTTCCTGAACATCAGGCGGGTCATGGTGCGACGGGCACCCCTCCCGCGTTGGGAGGCCATCCCCAGCTGGGCCTCCGCCGTCTTCTTGCTCCAGCGGCGAATGTCCTCCCATCTTTTCCAGCAGTGGGTGCTCCGTCTGTGATAGAACCCTAGGGTCCGGACCTCCTTGGCGATGGCACGCAAAATATCCTTCTTCTGGTGGGCGCTGACCTATATGAATTGTACAGGGGAAAAAGAGAAATTATTATCAACTGCACCGTCACAGTCATTGGCCCGCATTCCCTATCCTTGCATTGTGGCACATGCACTCACCGTTGTTTCATGAATGCATCATTCTCCCCCCCCCCCATCTTTCATCCACACCACTCCACACAGGCATTGCCCATACAGCATGCTCACAGTGTACTTACCTGTTTGTCTGGAGGACCGTAGAGTAGCGTGTACTGGGGGAGGACCCCATCCACGAGTTTCTCCAGCTCCTCCGTGCTGAAGGCAGGGGCCCTTTCCCCAGACGCACAAGCCATTGTCTCTTCCAGACTAAGGTCACAGCAGCACTTGCATTGTGGTCCTCTCCTGTCGAAGATCAGGTATCGAGTGATTGAACAGATAGAAAATGGCGGTCACGAATGCGGCGGTGCTTACCGTCACCGCCGGCGTACATCGTCATTGGCTTCTGGTACCCATAGGGTCCAATGTTAACCAATGCAGAATTGCGCCGCGGTCTTCAACCGCCTACTGCGACGGTGTACAACGCCAGAGCAGTTACCTCACATCCCATTGTCCCACTTTACAGGTCAGGCAGCCGCCATTTCAGGGGCCCACATGGCTTTATTTTTAACTGTGTCACACATACCTAGGCCTTGCCACAACACTCATACAGGCAAAAGTTGGGTTATGCATGGTTTTCTGAGTTAGCTGTGTTTACGTACCTCTGAGTTGGTTGACTCTGTGTTCGCTGTTGTCCTTCATAGGCACCGTCCGCTGGGACATGTGAGGAGATGGCGGCATCCTCTGGTGTACAGACCGCTGGTGGACCTGTCAACAATGGAGGAAAGACATGTAATCATCATCTTCAGGCTTGATCGTGCCACAATCCTGGAACTGTGTGCCCAGTTGGAGCCAGACCTGATGTCAGCTATCGGCCATCCCACAGGAATCCCCCTCATGTGCAGGTGCTGTCAGTACTCCATTTGCTTGCAAGTGGGTCTTTTCAAACTACAGTGGCCATAGCATCAGGGATGTCCCAGCCTATGTTTTCCAACGTATTGTCCAGAGTGTTGTCTGCCCTGCTGAAACAAATGCAGAGCTACATCGTTTTGCATCAGGTGGAGGATTTACCTACTTTGAAAGGTGACTTCTATGCCCTGGGACATATCCCCAACATCATAGGTGCCATTGATGGGACACATGTGGCCTTGGCCCCCCCCGCAGGAGTGAACAGGTGTACAGAAACCGGAAGAGTTACCATTCGATGAATGTGCAGATGGTGTGTTTGGCAGACCAGTACATCTCCCATGTTAATGCCAAATTCCCTGGCTCAGCGCATGACGCTTACATCCTGCGGAATAGCAGCATCCCTTATGTGATGGGGCAACTCCAGAGGCACTGTGTGTGGCTAGCAGGTGAGCACCTGGAACCAAATCAGTGGGAATAGTTGTCTGGGTCTGGGGATATCCCTACAGGTTAGTGTGTGTCTAACAGTTGTCCCTTGCCTTTTACAGGTGACTCTGGTTATCCCAACCTGTCATGGCTACTGACCCCAGTGAGGAATCCCAGGACAAGGGCAGAGGAACGCTACAATGAGGCACATGGGCGAACTAGGAGGATTATAGAGCGGACCTTCGGCCTCCTGAAGGCCAGGTTCGGGTGCCTCCATATGACAGGTGGTTCCCTATTCTACTCACCAAAGAAGGTGTGCCAGATCATCGTGGCCTGCTTCACAACTTAGCTTTGCAACAACAGGTGCCTTTTCTGCAGGTGGATGGTCCAGATGGAGGTGTTGTGGCAGCTGTGGAGCCTGTGGACAGCGAAGACGAGAAAGCAGAAGAAGAGGACATCGACAACAGGAACTCTGTGATCCTGCAATACTTCCAGTGAGACACAGGTAAGAAGACAAACCTGCCTACTACATGTACTTTAACACTACTACCTCTCTACTGTCTGTCCTTTTCAACCAGTGTATGGTCACTGAGTTGTCACTTTTCCTTACGATTTCACAGATGTGGGTCCCACTGTGTGACATCTGCTTTGTTTCCTCATGGACTAGAGCTGTGTGACATAGGTATGTTAACATTACAATTGAAAGAGCATTTTGTCACTGTAATTGCTAATACACTATTTCGAAATTACAGACAGACTCCAGATTGTTTTGTGCTTTAAGGGTGTTTATTTAAGTGCTCAATATTGGTGGGGGTGGTAAAATGGTGAGGGGTGGTGGTGGAGGAATGTCCATGGCAGAGTCCAGTCTATTAGTCTCACAGGTGCATTGTCCAAATGGGCATAAGAAGTGGAGCTGGGGCAGTTTGAGGATGGACAGGGTGACAAGGTGGGACAAAAGGATGACATTCAGGGCAGTCTCATTTCTTAGCGGGGGTCTTGGCATTGTTCTCTGTCTTTGTCCTGGATCTCAGGGACCGTTTGCGGGGTGGTTCTCCCTCTGCAGGGGGTGGGGTGCTGGTGTGGTGGTCCTGTGGCGGTGATGGGTGTCCATGCTTTGTTGTTGCATGCAGGGCTTGGTGTTGGGATGTGTGGTTTGTGATAGTGGGACATTTGTGAGGAGTAGGAGTGATGGGGTGAGGGCGAGGGTGGGGGTATGTGATGGCATGCAGGTAGGGTGGGGGATGTAGTAGTTAAGGTTTGACTTACCAGAGTCCATTCCTCCAGCTACTCCTTCGAGCCCCTCAGGATGCAGAATAGCCAAGACTTGTTGTTAGTTGTGGGGGAGGAGGTGTGGGTCCGCCGCCAGTCCTCTGAACTGCAAGGTGGTGTCTTGAGACCACAGAACGCACCTTCCCCCGTAGGTCGTTCCACCTCTTCCTGATGTCATCCCTATTTCTTGGGTGCTGTCCCACGGTGTTGACCCTGTCCACTATTCTTCCTACCTATGGAGGTGTGCTGCACCTGTGATCTGAGTAGCTGTGGTCTACCCTGATGATTTACACCACCATGACCCTGAGCTCCTCCTCAGAGAACCTGGGGTGTCTTTGACGTGCCATGGGGTGGTGTGGGTGATGTGTGGGGTGGTGTGTGTTGTGATATGTGGGGTGATATTTAGTGGTGTGTTGTGTGAGGTGCGTGGATGTTATGTGGGTGATGGTATTGTGTGTCTGTGGATGCTTGGTTGTAGATTGTAGTGTCTCTCTCTGGCCTTCTGTCGCAATTGTGGTCGTAGGGGTTTGTGGGTGATGTAGGTGTGTGTTTTATATTGTAATGGATGTGTGGAAGTGGTGTGTGTATGTGTATCAGGTGTGTGTATTTGGAATTGTCCAATGTGGTAGTGTTTTGTCAAGGTGTGTGTATTTTGAGCGCAGCGGTGTGTACCGCCAATGGAATACCGTGGTTGAAAGACCGCCGCGTGGATTCGTGGGTCGTGATAGTGTGGGCGTATTTCTGTTGGCGTGACGGTAGAGGTTTTGTTTTCGCCAGTTTATCAATGACCTTTGGTGTGGCGGACTTTTGTGGGTGTCTCAATTTTGGCGGATTCTGAGCTGTGGATCATAATGACCGTGGTGGAATTCCGCTGCAGCGGCGGTGTGTTGGCAGTCTTCAGCACGGCGGTAAGCGGCTTTTACCGCCAATGTTGTAATGAGGGCCTAAGTGTGCTTTGTTGTCCCTTGTGTGTAAGTGTTTAGTTTCATGTATGTCTTGTTGCAATGCTCTGAGAATGAGTGTGTGCTCGACTGTCCAATATCTACTGAAAAAGTCAGGACGTATTAAGTCATATAATGGTTTAATGCGTTGTGCATAATCTGAAATGTAAGTTCTGCCAAAGTTTAAAAAAGCACAGTAATGACTGGAGCTTTTTGATTGTGTTTGGTGGTTGTAGTTGAGCACCTTTTTAAAAAAATTGGTGCACTAGGCTCTTGCCTTTATCTGATAATTTGTATCCCAAAAACAGGACACTAAAGAAAGCTATTTTTTTTGTTTTTTTATTGAATTTGTAGCCTAGTTCGTCAAATCCCACAACAATGCGGGCTACCCGTCTTACATGTTGTACGAGATCACCATCTGTAGCATAGATGTCATCTACGTAGGACAATGCCTCAGGGTCAATGTCGTGTGCAACTGAAGTAACATGAGCTGAAAACAATCCTGGACTGTTTTTATACCCTCGTGGGAGACGGCAAAATCTTTTCTGAGAGTCTAAAGTGCTAAAACTTGTTAAGCCTCTACTTTCAGCACTATATTTGGCAGGAAAAAAAAGCTGGAAATATTCAGGGTTGTTTTGTATTTTTTTGCTCAGTATGGGGGTCATTCTGACCTTGGCGGTCCATGACCGCCATGGCGGAGGGCGGCGGAAGCACCGCCAACAGGCTGGCGGTGCTTCCTGGGCGATTCTGACCGCGGCGGTAAAGCTGCGGTCAGAAAAGGGGAGCCGGCGGTTTCCCGCCGGTTTCCCGCTGGCCCAGGGAATCCGCCATGGCGGCGCTGCTTGCAGCACCGCCATGGGGATTCCGAGCGCCTTCCCGCCAGCCTGTTTCTGGTGGTGTCCACCGTCGGAACCAGGATGGCGGGAACGGCTGCCGTGGGGTCCCTGGGGGCCCCTGCACTGCCCATGCCACTGGCATGGGCAGTGCAGGGGCCCCCTAACAGGGCCCCACAAAGATTTTCACTGTCTGCTGTGCAGACAGTGAAAATCGCGACGGGTGCCACTGCACCCGTCGCACCCCTTCAACTCCGCCGGCTCCATTCCGAGCCGGCTTCATTGTTGAAGGGGCTGTCCCGCTGGGCCGGCCGGCGGTCTTCTGGCGGTCGCCCACCGGCCCAGCGGGAAAGCCGGAATGGCCGCCGCGGTCTTTTGACCACGGAGCGGTCTTTCGGCGGGAACCGCTTGGCGGGTGGCGACTGCCGCGGTCAGAATGACCGCCTATATTGTTAACTACTGCTGAAGTGTGCGCATTTTGAATGCCAAATGTGTGTGTATGACTGTTTAAATATCTGTAGTCTAAGACAATTCTATAGGATTGTTCATTGGTGAGACACAGGGGTTCAATTACTCCTGGTACTCTAGCTGTGTGAGGATTTCCTTTACAGGTGCTCTAGCTTCATGCTTTACTGGGTATTGGGATTGAGGTTGGGGTTGAGATTAAATTGGTATTATGTGGTAGAGGAATCTTTATACCATCCTACATGTTTATGGTATAACACACGTGCCTTTACCTTAGCCCAATCAATGGCATAAGCTTTCGTGAGCTCTCTGGGGACCAAGGGACGAGAAAGAGCGTTCAATTACCTCTTCCCCATATGGGACATTACGGACAAATTCTGGTGGCCAATCCTCTTCGGTCAGTAATAAATTATAAATGGTAACAAAAGCTCTGTATTGTGCTTGTATGTTAGCAGGTGTTTAGTGATGGAATGTATTAGTGTTCCGATCAACTGCTGGAAAAGTGACCCAAGAGTAGAATATTTCTGTTCTGTAAGCTTGATGAGCCACAACTACACATGTTACAGGACCCCCCCTGGGCAGTGAGGGGAGGTTGCATGTTTACTGCAATTGCTACGCGTTGAGGGTTCACCATGATGAATATACCTGTTCATAGATAAGGACACCAAATAGGCATTGATCCTTTTAAGGATCAAGCTTCAACAAACTACAGCATCTGATAGGTACTACCTACCTAGCTGAGGAGGAATCCTCAATACCACAGGCGTCTCTCTAGATCGACGTTACTCAAAGTACGGGCCGCCAGAGGCCCCTCGGACCTACCTTGGCGGCCCGCGGACACGTCCAAGAAACGCCATGTAATAATGGCCGCAGTACATAAACATAGAAGAGGGCTTCTTTGCGCATGCTCCCGCGGCCCTCATCTATGTTTACGTACGGCGGCCATTATTAATGGCGTTTCCATGACGATGGCCTTTACATCCAGGCCACTAATAACATGGGTCCAAGTGATTATGGAAGGCATCTGCATGTACATAAATGCTGCTGTCTATACATATGTTCCATCTACCCTGTAAACGTTTCTCATCACTGAGAGCTGTGGCACCATGGTTTATTTACATATCCATACATTTATTTTTCCCTGAAACATATTAGAAGATGCCTGTCGTCACTTGTTCTATGCTCGTCAAATCTTAAACTTCCGCAATCACTATATACGCTCATAAACTGATGCTGAGCTAACGGCTTCGGTAAACCATTAAAAACAACTCATTATTGCTGTTACACCGCCTTTAAGGATTTCATAGACTTCTTTACTCATAAACAGTACTTCAAATGGCTGTGCTGTGCTTTTTTTTAGGGGTGTAAGAAATTCGAGACATTTCCTTTCGAGTAATAACGTGAAATTTTGGAGAGAAAAAAATATGTGAACATGCGTGAATAGCAAATGAGGCATTTAGCAATATATTTTAGTGAAAACTGAGCCGTCTGGTTCATTTTAGGAGGTTCCTTCCTGCAAAAACACAGTTGATCTGATCAACTGTCACTTTGTTGTGTTTATTGACATTGTTTCCATGCTCCCGCTATTGAATGTTTACACAAATGGGCTTGAAATACTATAATGTGGCATAATTGCATAATTATGTGGAATTCGTCTAACAAGCATAATGTTGAATGTGGAAAAATAGGCAAGATTATGCCGGCATAATGACAATTTCACCAAATCCTAAACACTTCCAGACCAAAAATGCTGCTAACAATTATGGACCACTTGCTACGGAATTTGCTGAGAGCAGATGGCGCTGTGTGCAGATGGCGCTGTGTGTGTTACTGGGGTAGGGGTGAGAGTAGATGGCGCTGTGTGTGATACTGGGTTAGGGGTGAGAGCAGATGGCGCTGTGTGCAGATGGCGCTGTGTGTGTTACTGGGGTAGGGGTGAGAGCAGATGGCGCTGTGTGTGATACTGGGGTATGGGTGAGAGCAGATGGCGCTGTGTGCAGATGGCGCTGTGTGTGTTACTGGGGTAGGGGTGAGAGCAGATGGCGCTGTGTGTGATACTGGGGTAGGGGTGAGAGCAGATGGCGCTGTGTGCAGATGGCGCTGTATGTGTTACTGGGGTAGGAGTGAGAGCAGATGGCGCTGTGTGTGATACTGGGGTAGGGGTGAGAGCAGATGGTGCTGTGTGCAGATGGCGCTGTGTGTGTTACTGGGGTAGGGGTGAGAGCAGATGGTGCTGTGTGTGGTACTGGGGTAGGGGTGAAAGCAGATGGCGCTGTGTGTGATAGACCCTGCAAGGGTAAGAACTGTGCTGCTGTATCTTTGTTTTGTAATGCTTAGGCACCAAGTTAGACCTTTGTTTGTGCAACCTCCAAACAATAATGCTTACTTTTATAACCCATACCCACCAACCCAGTACAGCCAGAGAGAAACCACCCACCCATGAAAACTACCAAAAATCAGATGACAATCCCAATATAAATCAAACCATTTGTGAAGTGTCCAGTGGGGTACCCTTTGTGTGATGGGCAAACACCTTCAGCTTACTCCTCCTCCCAGCATGCTGAAAAAAAACAATCTCTAAAAAAGGGCCCGTATACCATTCATTGGCCTCATTATCACTCTAGTATGCCTAGCATGTTGCAAGCATAATTGCAAAAAATACTTTTTATAACATGGTTCTCTGGTAATCGGCAAAGGCCAGCATGTGTGTTAACAATTGTTAGATCACGGTATGCTTCGTTTCCTTTTACACATCACTTTATATTACTTTGGTGTTGTGCACAGAGGTCTGTAGCAAGACGCAGTGTTGGTCCATTGGTCGTGAGGCGGTGTCGGTCCATCGGTCGCTCGTGAAGTGTTGTCGCTCGTGAAGTGTTGTCGGTCGTGAAGTGGTGTTGGTCCTTCGGCTGTGAGGGGAAAATCTGATTCCTGACCCTTGATACTCATTGCACAAACTCGCCTGAGACCAATGGCCTACAGTCCAGTTACCAAGCCTTGCAAACGACCCAGATCCATACAGAGTGAACACAGATCATTCCAGGCAGCATGGGAAGAAGGGTACTTGTTTGTTGAATGGCCAAAGGAGAAAGCTACCTGTTTGCTTCGCAAAGAGAAAGTAAATGTTCTTAAGAGATATAACCTGGAACGGCACTACAAAACTCGACACGCAAGTTATAGTGAGAACTTCCCATTGCACTCACAACTACGTTCAGCAAAAGTGGCATCGTTAAAGCAAACACTTCTTTCCCAGCAGAAGCTCTTCCTTTGCCAAATGAAGGAATCTGAGGCTGTTACAGAAGCATCATTCAAAATATGCTACCTGCTTGCCAAACATAAGAAGCCATTCACGGAGGCAGAGCTGGTGAAGAAATGTTTCCTTTCAGCAGCTGAAATTTAGTTTGAAAACAATAGCAACAAATCCAGCATTTTAAAAGAAATCGGTGCATTACAGCTATCGGATTCCACTTGTGCACGCAGAATAGAGGCAATGGGTGAAAATATCTAGGAGCAGGTGATCAAAGCTGTCAGAGAGTCACCGTTCTTCAGCATTGCCATGGATGAGTCCACAGATATAGGCGATGTGGCCCAGTTATTAGTTTGGGTGAGGTATTTGGACCAATCGCTTCATCCCAAAGACGAGCTCCTGTGCCTTCTACCACTGCACGAGCACACAAGAAGAGAAGATATTCTGGACAGTGTCTGCAACTACTTCGAAACACATCACATACCACTGGACAGTCTTGTTAGCATCACAACAGATGGCGCTCCTGCTATGGTAGGCCATGACAGAGGCTTTGTATCTTTGCTTAAAAAGAAGCTCACTGGACAGCCTGTAATAGACTACCACTGCATTATTCATCAGGAAGTTCTGTGTGCAAAATTAAAGCATGGAGAACTAAATAACGTCCTAAAACTTGCAGTGAAAATTGTTAATTTTATTCGTGCCAAAGCCCTTAACCATAGACTTTTTAAGGCTATGCTGCAGGATTCTGAAGCTGAATATACAGACCTCTTGATGCACACCGAAGTGCGATGGCTAAGCAAAGGGAAAGTTCTGGAGCGGTTCATTGCTTTGCTTCCTGAAATTGAACACTTTGCAAACAGCAGAGGTCAAACATTCCCAGAACTAAAGGATTTGAAATGGCTTTTAATGCTCCATTTTCTCTCAGATCTATTTACACACTTCAATGCTCTTAATTTGATGCTGCAAGGCAAACAACAGCTTGTGTGGTCCATGATGAATGGTATTTACTCATTTGAAAGTAAGCTTGTGCTATTCAAAGAACAACTGGATGTTGCCGACTTTGCCCACTTTCCAAAACTGTTGGCTGTGACTCAGAGATGCACAAGAAATGCTGCCAACGCTAAATCTTGGTGCATGTCTTGAGGAAATTTCTGGGGAGATCAAAAGGCGATTTTCTCAATTCAGAACCCTCACCTCCCTGTTCAGGCTGGTTGAAAACCCCTGAATGGTGAGTGCACGAAATCTTGATGCTGTTGAACTTATTGGCGTGAAAAGACTGCAAGCACAAATGGAGCTGATAGACATGCAGCACAACTCAGCTCTCGAAGCATCTTTTTTGGGGCAGGCACCAGAAGAATTCTGGAACACTGTGCCTTCTGACAAATTTCCTGTTCTTTTTACAGTGGCCCAGAAAATAATTTGTATGTTTGGGTCAACTATATTTGCGAAAGTTCGTTTTCCACAATGGGACTTTTGAAGAGTAAACTCAGAAATAAGCTAACAGACTTACATCTGGATCAGCTCTTAAGGCTTGCCGTTTCAGACATAATACCAGATTACAGAACACTAATAAGAGACATGAAGTGCAAAATAAGTTCTTAGTATGTCTTCCTTTGACATACCTATTTTCCAGACTCAGAGAAAACTGTGCTGCATTGGGCCTGTGCTGAATATCCTGTTCACAAGGATTACCATGCCATGCCTCTTAAGATTACTATTGTCTGATAATAAAAATGTTTTTCAAAATGTCCTCTTTGTAGGTTTGTAGTTATAACTGGATTCAAAATGCGGCATTGTTTAGCAATGTTTTGAAAAAGGGGGCGGGTGGTTGTGCCCCCTATAAGCCCCACCCCCCCACCCCCGCTGTCACTTCAGTGCGGCCCTCGGCCGCAAACCATACTGCAATTTTGGCCCCCGAGAAAATTTTTGTGAGTATCCATGCTCTAGATAGTATTTTGGTGCTTTTAGCACATAGTGAGACAGAGATACTCAGGAGGATCCGAAAATCAGTGCCTGACAAAACGTTGGCAGCCCCATGTTCCTTGGGCTCTCATTATCTTAATGAGGCTGCTGGTTTTGGGCGGCAGCATCACCTGAATTGTGGGAAACTGAGTCCAGTTCCACACCATGCGACAACTGTCAGCCCAAACCGTTTCCGGCCAACTAGCAGCGCCTCATCTCTATCCAAGAACAGGGATGATTGTGGGAACTGGGCGCATGACAAGAATGAATTCTCAGGGAATACATGGTTTATCAGATCTCATCCTTTTCTCTGGTACATTAGTCTCACAAATGCAAAGACAGACAGAGGCAGAGAATGGTTCAATAAGATTTATTGAAACAACTGCGTCTTAGATAAAATGGCATGAATTGCAATATTTATAATGATAAAACACGCTAGAAGCAAAATGTTGACAAGGAAAGTGAAATACAAGGAAAGTCCCACCATATTGTCACTATGGGTATGTGATTCATACCTAACCTGGGAAGACATCATCCCCCATATCTGAGCAAGGCCAGGGAATCTGTAGTCTCAGCAAGCAGCCTTGAGGAAAGCACAAAGTGAGAAGAATGTCTTGCTAAGAAACACAATGCTTTCCTAGGCGAAGGAACAACTAGATAAAGAAAGTAAAACAGCACCACGAGTGTGGCCGATGCTGAAATTATAAAATTAAGTAGAATAAAAATGTAACTGTGCTAAAGGGCACAAGCAGCAGGCCTATTTGGTTAATTAAGGTGCCTAGAAGCAGCGCTAAAATGGCTATGTAGCAGCGAAAGCTTGACAGAAATGTCTGCTGCTGCAATCTCCTGTCAAATGTGAACTTAAAGCATTTAGAGAGGGCTATATGAGGGAGCCTTTCTTCCATAGGAAACATGGATTGCACTGTTAGAAAAAAGGAATGTGGTAGAGGGTATATGTAGTTTTGTAAATGGCATAAGAACAGGAGGAGGGAGATCATTGTAAAAATAGCTAAGCGCCCCAAGACAGGGGAAGGGTTGAACAAGTTTTGATGTCCTCTGTGATGGCATCAAGGAACGGTTGAACTTTCATCTCCAATGCCACAGACGGGTTGAGGGCGATATTCACTCCAAAGTATTTGAAGGTGCAAGTAGCTATTTGTAGGCCTGTGACCCATCCCAGATCTTAAGGGGAGTGGGGACCAGGAAGACAGTGGACTTGGCCAAGATGGTAGAGTGGCCCGATGTCTCTCCAAATATTCTGAGGGTTTGGAGCACCCGGGGACCAGAGGTCCCCAGCTCGGTTAGGAAGATCAGGGCGTCATCCACATGAAGCACAGTTCTATCTGAGGATCCTCCCTTCCACTCAAATCCCTGCACCAGTGTGTCATACAAAACCACTCAGCTAGGGGCTCTATTGCAATTACGAAGAGTAGCGGGGAGCAGGGAACATCCATGATGTGTGCCACACCAGGTAGGAAAGGGTCTGGAGAATGCAGTCCCACTCAGACATGAGTGGTTATATCTATGTAGAGGAGTTTGACACACTTTATAAACGTAGGTCCAAAGTGAAGTCATTGGAGTAGTGCATATTGGTACTTCCACTCCACGCTTTCTCTGTCTGCCAGCAATATTGCTGCTGGGCCAACCTGTTGGTCAGCGAGGGCAAGTGCTTGGTAAACCCTGTGGATATTATGTGTGGAGGTGCACCTAGGCATGAAGACCGTCAAGTCATGCTAGACCAGGCAGGGTATGACCTTACACAGGCAATTGGCAAGGGTTTTGGCTAAGATCTTAGCCTCCCTATTTATAAGGGAAATCAGGCGGTAGGAGGAGCATTAGTCTGGGGTTGCCCCTGCTTGGGGATTACCATGAACTCCTCACTCTAGAAGTCAGACGGGAGCTTCCCTGTTCTGATCTCCTCTTTTAGGACTGCTACCAGGGAGTCTCCAAGCTTGTTGATAATGTAAAGAAGTCACTCGGTAACCCGCTGGGGCCAGGTGTCTTCCAGACTGCAGGTCACTTAGAGCTGTTTTTAGTCCCTCAGGAGTGAGGTCCTTGTCTAGCACCTCTTTTTGGGTCCATTATATGGTTTTGAGGGGCAGGTCCAACACAAAACTGACAATTTGTAGGTCTGAAAAAAGGTAGCGCAAAGAGTATGGCTCCGCATAGAAGTGGGTAAACTGTTGCACCATAGCACTGCTGTTCCCAGAGATTCACAAGCCTAACAAGCATAGGATCCGAGTGTGGTACCTGATGTTAGAGCAAAGGTAGTGCAGCCGCTTGCTGGCCTTGTAACCCATAGCTATAAGTGGGACTGTAAGGCAAGCCATACTGTCTTGGCCTCTTCTAGGAGCAGGCACTGTAACTGGGATTCAACGTGAAGCAGCCTTGGGTCGGGAATAGCATGTTTCCATTGTCCCAGACCGTTTGCCATTTTGTGTTTCTTTACGGTCAGGTAACTTATAATCTTCCCCAGAGTGTTGGTTTAAGAGTCTCTCATAAAACAAATGGGAATTCAATGGAATTGTGAGTCAGGTAAGTGTCTAGTGTTTCCCCCTAAGTGTGAGGAAAAGGCTGTGTCCTGAAGTGACCATTGGGTGAGTCGCCATCAGAAGGATTGCATTGTGCGTGCTGTGCACAGGGAAAGTGTTGTCGCGGACTGATCAGAGAGCCCCTAGGTTTGGCTCTTGGCATCTATCACTTTGTGCAACTCAGCCCTCTGAAAGAGGATGTAGTCCAGGCAGGAGAGCGTGTTATATGCCCCTGAAAAGAACATGTATTCTCTGACTCCCTGGTGAAATCTCTGCCAGACTTCTGACAGCCCAGTCACCTCCAGGAATGGCTGTAATATGGAACAATTAAACATTGAGTCTATAAAGGTCTTCATGTATTACCCCTTTCCAGTCACCACCGAGCACCAGGGATCCCACTGGGAGGGTACCAAGGAATTTGTAGTTACCTCTGGGAAGGCGTTGTTGAGCGGAAGCGGGGCATAAAAATTCACTAGTGTTACGGTCTCCCTGAATAAATGACCGGTGGTTACAATGTATCTGCCCCACTGGTTGGTAGGTCCAGGCTTGATGAACTACTTAATGGAGGCATCCCCTGATTAGAATTGCAACTACCCCGGAGTCCATTGTGAATCCGATTGAAAACACTGGGTATAGCCATAGCCATAGTGTGTCAATAAGGGGACCTTGTTGCCCAATAAATGTGTTACATGTAGGAACAGGATGTCGGCATGCCGTATTTCGAAGGCCAGGAGGACTGCTGTTCGCTTGACCTTGTCTAGCAGGCAATTAATATTCCAGGACATCAGCTGGACCGAACTGCGCTATCATTGTTTAGGAGTGTGAGGGTCATGGTGGTTTGTGGGTCAGTGTCTTTCGGGTACAGCGAGTAACAGATATCAGAACAATAACCATAGTCGTAATAGTCCTCAGAGAACATGAAGTACCTATTGCAGGGCAAGACAGCCTCTGATGCCAACTAGGCAGCGATGCTGTGATGTCCCAGTGAGTCCCACCCTTAACAAACTAATACTGGTGTTGACTGATCAGCATCAGGGCCTAGACCCTGTCCGACAAGAGCAATCACACGCCAAGGGGGGAGAGGTGGGAGGGGGCTGGTTGTCTTAATTTTGGAATCCACGCCTCATGTCCATGAAGCAATCATAACAAAAAGTAGCACCTTTAGTCACTCAACCCCAGCTGGGGAAAAAAAAACACTTTGCAACCCTCAAGGAATCCCACAGAGAGGGTTATTCCAACATCTTCCACATTGAAGACTCTGTTCTCTACCTCAGTAACTCTGTACACTGCCTTGAGAAGGTCCTGGTGCAGTAACAATTCTTCTGAGCCCACTGCACCTATCTTTGCATCAAGGGAATCTTGTGATTGATTTATCGCCGCCAAGATAATAGTAGTGTCAGGGTTGGCGGTGCGAGTGTCCTGTCCTCCTCTGACGTAGCACTCGTGTGATTTTGCTGCAGCCTAAGCGAATGTGTCCAGTGTACCCTGTTTGCCTTGGGAGGGTACCTTGTCTTTCGACATATTCTGGCTAGTGGGGGGGGGGGACTCTTCTGTGTCCAGTGGTCAGCCTCGGCTTTGGTCAGACCCACTACTCCCTCATGAAGGTCCGTAGGGCAGCGGTGACCTCTTGGATCCTGTAGGGTTTAGTGTGGCCGCTCAGTACCCGAGGCCCCCAGTCCTCCTATGTCTCTGTTCCCATATTGTCTGTGGGC
This sequence comes from Pleurodeles waltl, assembly GCF_031143425.1. Classification (NCBI taxonomy): domain Eukaryota; kingdom Metazoa; phylum Chordata; class Amphibia; order Caudata; family Salamandridae; genus Pleurodeles; species Pleurodeles waltl. The sequence goes on from NC_090439.1 coordinate 235,615,909, forward strand.
AAAGATCTTGCAGGTTAGGCATCAGATATTGGCCCACAGAAATTAGTCCTCATAGGATGGGTTCCCAGTCAGGGGCAGAGGTGACCAGCCTTTGGTACACGGACCTCCGTCACAACAGACTGGTCAGGGGTCCGGCCCTGCTCTGGTCAAACCCTCCAGCCCCCGCAGAGGTCTACAAGGTGGCACGAACAGTCTACTGTCTTTTCCTGCAATCCCTGGGATCTTTCAGGGTTTAGTGCGCCTGGTAGGTGCTAGCAGTCCCTGGTCATGTATGGCCCCACCAGAGCAGCAAGGTCTATGGGTATAGACTTTGCAGACCAGGCCCTGGATTGTGGTCCATAGCAGTTGGTCCTTGCCACAATGGGTCCCCAGTTTTTCAAACACCCAGGCACCAATTTCAGAGGCGACATGTTCCTGCAAGTGTGCCACTGCCGTGCCAAACTGGCAGGGCTCATCCAGCTCTCTGGGACTGCATGAGGAGGGGTGCTCACTCTGGCCGGCCCACCATCTCTCCGTCACTGCCGGGTCCCATCAGCAGTCCAGCCACATGTCAGCCAGATGCCCACTGCTTCCTCCGAGGGGCCCAATGTTCTGGAGCCGCGCCCAAGCCTAGCCATGGTCCTCATGTGTCATCGTACCAGTGCTGAGTGCAGAATAACAAGGCAGCCTCCCATGCCATGACCCAGTGACTCTGGGCTTGGGGGTCAGGATCTCCTGCTTCCTGAGTTGTCGGCCAGGCATGAGCCACACTCCCCCAAGGAGTCCTGTGGGCCCCAAGAGTATCCCAGCTAAGGCCCCTCAGGCCCTACTCCATTTTGGACACTCCCTTACTGGCACCTGCCCTTATTTAGGATGCTTTCTGCCATGTGGAAGACTTGTTGCCTGCCACGAGTGTTGCAGAAGGAGGGATGGTGTTGGATTGGGGCCTTGTAGCACAAAGCTATGCTAGTCAGCAGCTGCCATCTTTGGCCTTCAAACCATGCCTTCCCCCATAGGAGATATTTGACATGTTTAGAATGGCACTGTAGCCAATGTCAGATTCCAAAGTGATTTTTAGTAAAGTTGGCAGGTGACATGAGTAATGACTTAAAGAACTTACCTTCCTAGCTTTACTATGTAGTTATCCAGGCCCCAAAGTTTCACTCTGCATTTCAATTTGGCTTCCAACCATAGCTTGCACCACTTAACAAATATGTGACAAAAATCGTTGACAGTATAAGTGGGCAAGCTAGAGAACGGCTTATAAAAAGGCCTCATATTTCTCAATTCCTTTTGGACATGGGTGCTTCAATTTAAGTTATTTGTTATGGTTAGACCCAGACATGTGAAAGTGTTAACTTCTTTGAGGTTTGTGTCTCTGATGATGAAAACTTTAATCAGCTTCCAATTCTTTTCTGAACACTATCTTTGTGGTTTTTTTTATAATTCAGGTTTATTATTTATATTACAGTTCAGATATTGTGCATACAACCAGACAAGATGTGAAATATGAAATGGTATTCCTCAAGCTTATTTTATCAAGCTTCCTCCCTCTCCCGCCCTCTACCCGTCTGAGCCTCCTGGTAAATGCAAAGTGATTAACATATATGCAGATGTATAGTCCTCAACTCTGTCCATTAAGGCCCACTTCCTGCCACCATGGACCCCAAATTCTCCAGTATTACTTCGTATATCCATGCATTTTGTAAACTGTCTTGTCTGAAGTTGTGCAAATGTTCATACCCCTATGCCATTCCACCAATGAAGCAGGTTTACACTTCTCCATTTCCATGCTATATCCCCCTTGCTCAATGGTAATCAAGGGGCAGATTTATCAAAATGTCATGCGAAGCACTCAGCAAGATACTTTGCTGTGCTGCGTGACACGGAGAGGAAAGAAATGCTCCATATTTAACATCCTATGGCACATTCCTGTCCTCTTCTTCCTCTGGTGCACTATGTGCTGCCAAGCACCAAAGTAGGCACCCTTGTGACATGGTGCAAGGTTGCCTGTATTGCAGGCAGGACTGTTTCTGTGCAGGAAGGGACACCTTCCTGTACAAAACAATCCTCTGGAGCTTTTTCCTCTTTCTAAGTATAAATCAGAAAGCAGCACACGCAGAAAGAGGGAACAATTAGAAGAAATATACATATTTCCCCTAGTTCCGCATCCCCTGTAAAGGCATAGCATTTTGAAGCATTCCCAGGTCTACCACTCATGGTAAATCTGGGAGTGCACCAAAATACGTGGGTGGATGCATGGGAACACCCACGCTGCACCCATGGAATGCCTTTCTGAGGCAGAGTAATGCAAGGCAGCAACTTGCGCTGCCTTGTGTTACTCCAGATTTACCAAGCCACGCAAGGTGGGGTTGTGTGGCTTGGTAAATCTCATAAGTTATGGGTTGCCCTATGTCCCCTTGTGTCTTATGTAACCTTTCAGGACAGTTACTTGAAACCCATGCTCCATGCCATAATGGGGTTTCATTAGTTAGATTTCCCTGCTACTTGGTGTGCTTGAAGGCTGTATTCCAGTAGAGTGCGATACTTCTAAAATGTGGCAAGGTGTGGGGCATAGGAATCCCTGTAAAGTAGAGCATATAAACTGTACGACTCTAATAGGTCTAATTCCAACCACACTGCAAAATGTAATCTGATGTAAAAATGATCATCAATTGAGACCAACTGTGAGGCCAGTAATATAGTTTAAAAAAAATATTTTTATTGTTTTCAGAAGGAAAACAAATATGACAAGAAGCAAGTAATGGACAATAGTACTGCAGGTTGACCTTGTTGTCCATGCAGAAATAACACCAAACCTTAACCACTCCCCCTCTTTCCACCTCCGCCCCCCACTCTCCCAGCGACAATGTTAGTTCCACATTGATCGGATAATGGGACAGAATGCCAGAGTACACCCCATATCACACCATGGTAATATATACAGTGTAATTGAAGCCCTCCCCTCTCCTGCGTCTAGTGAATTGACAACACTTCTAGCGAGTAATGCTCTAGCCATTGGCCCCATACTTTATGGAATTTCAGGGGACAGCCCCTGCTGGCGTACGTGACATTTTCAGCCACCATGTACATATCCATGCCCCTTTTCCATTACTGTAATGTTGGGCAGTCTCCGGACCCCCAATGTCAGGCTATGTACCGCCAACCCAAGGTTACACAATAAATGTTTTGCCCTAGGGAAATCAGTGTTGTTTGGGATCCCCAGGAGGAGCAATTTGGGATCTAAAGAAACTGGTGTAGTTAGGAACACACTAAGCTCCCCTGTGATTACCGTCCAGTAATCCTGTATGCGGGGACAGTTCCATAGTGTATGGAGAAATGAACCCTCAGTATTCTGACACCACAGACAGTATGGGTCCTGGGCCCTCACCAAAGCATGGAGGCACTGCCTGTCATAATTTGTGGAGTTTCTTGAATTGGACCAGTCGCAGTCTGGATTGTATAGCCACCTCCCCTGGGTGCATTAGGGCTGCCTCCCAGTCAACGTCCTCCATTTCTCCCACCTCCCACCTCCCACATCCATTTCTCCCTAATTCTCACTAGCTTGTCTGGCATGGTATTGTTGAGAATTTTGTAAGTGAAGGAGGTCACTCCCCCGTGCATCCATCAGTAATCGCCTCTCCAGAGGGGTGTAGTCGGGGATGCCCTCCCCATGGAGCCCCTTTGCCCTCCATGCATGTCTTGTTTGTGCGCATTTCAAAATTGACTATTGTGCATAGCATAGGTGCCCTTAAGTGAGGCAAACGTCATGCTATCTTCATTCACAAGCAGATCCCCCAACTTGGAGATCCCTACTAGGCCCCATGCCTTGAAGCCCCATAGCTATCACACCTCAGGGAGCCAACATCCTTCCCACAATGGTGTTTCTTTTGTGGATCTGACATATCACCCGATGGTTCTCATAGCACTGTCCAGGCTCTAATCTCCACCTGCATGGCTAGAAGAAGGTGCAGAATTCCTCAGCCCCCGTAGAGCTAATGTAAATAGGAGGAAGTGGTCCATTGTAACCATTCCAACTGGAACATTGGATGATCAAGAGGAGCAAAGACCCAATCATTAACGTTGATTTGGTGTGATGCCCAGTAATAGGTGCGCACATCCAGGAGAGCAATGCCACCATTGTATTGATTATGCTGCAGAGTCGGGAGGGCAATCTTGGGATGTCTGCCCTTTTCACAATAGCGTCCACAGATCACTATTGAGCATTGTGAAGAATTCTACAGAAATAGGGTAATACTATACAGAGTAAAGAAATGTAGGCAGTGAGATAATTTTGTACATGGCAGATCCCCCCAGACCCGTCAGGGACAGTTCTCTTCATCTCTTCATGTCCTCCCAACAGGCTCTTACCACCCTCCTGAGATTACGCTCAAAACAGGTTTCTCTATTCAGTGTCACATTTATCCAGTGGTATCTGAACCACAGGGTGGTGAGTGGCTGTTGCTGGGGCGGAGGGGGCATCGCAACCCCAGTTTGTATGGTTTAATCCCAGTTAATATGGTACCCTGAGTGGTTTCCATACTCTTCAAACATGTGGAAGATCAGGGGCAAGGACTGGGAGGGTGCTGCCACGTACAAGATGTCATCAGTGTAAAGCAAGATCTTTCCCTCTGGTGCATCACTGTCCAAGATATGAAGTTGTGGATTTCTGAATGAGCCCACACTTTACATGCCAGCATCTTAATGGTGGGGTGAATAACAGGGGAGACAAGAGGCAACCCTGTCTCATGCCAGAAGGCTGCTGAGAAGTGACTTAGACAGGTCCCTTCTGTGATGTTTGCCTCAAAGGTATCCTTCTCATGCCCAACCTTCACCAGTACTTCTCTAAAAAGTGTGTGTCACTCTTCCAAGGGATTCTATCTTTTCTGGATCACTTTATCCTTCTTTTTTAATTGGGTTTTAGAACATGTTCTTTGCTTTTGATTTCTTCAGAGAAACAGAGATAACACAAGTGTTATTAAGTCCTAGATGTTTTGGTTGCATGTCATCTATTTTTTCCAAGTCAGGACCTGTTTCCATAGATTTTTCCGTCACTGCACATTCCTCCAGTTTAAATTCCAGTGCCCACTTCCCTCTTATCCTCATTTAAGAGCTGAGCTCCAATGTGATATTTACTTTAACAAAAGGAGTTTGGACAATTTCCTTTTGCATCCTATTTTTGGGAACTAATGGCAAATGTATGGGATACCTAAAGAATTTGGCTGACTAGGTTGGTGGGGGTCATTCCACAAATTGACCCATTTTACTATTGAAATCCCTGCATATGAGGGTCAAGGGCTTAGGTTTTAGGTAAACCTCTTTCCTTTCCTGTTAGGTATAAATATTTATTATCTTCCAGTTAGGATGATCTACTAAAGTGATGTCACATATTTGAAGGTTCCCATATAGGTTCCTGCACTTTTTTGTTTTTGTACAGTTTATAGCAGGCTACGTAGAGGCTGCCGGTGTTTCTTGAACCATTTAACTGCTTCGCACATTGAGGGCCAGATTTATTAAGGACTTGCATTCTCCTTGTGTGATGCAAGGCAGCACAAGTCCTTTAGTGGGATGTTCAAAGCCACAGCATGGGGCTATTTGCTGTGCTGTGTGTGAATTTGTAAAGAAATGCAATGCAGTGCAGTGGCTGGCACTGCTTTGCGTTACATTTCATTACGATGGGTGGAACATGGGCATTCTCGTACATACTTCCATGGAATTTTACTCATTCTGCATTTGACTATTCTAGAAAGAGGAAATTGCTTCTTAGGATTGTTTTTGTGCAGGAAGGCATTGCTTCCTGTTCAAAAAAAACAATCCTCCCTGTAACGCAGGCATCAATGCACCATGGTGCAAGGGTGTCTGTGGTGGGACTAGGCAGCACACAGTGTGTCAGCGCTAGGAGAGAGCAGAACATGTAATATCTTAATAGATATGGTGCATTTCTGCTCTTTCCATTTCATGCAACTCAGCAAGTTTCGCTGAAATACTAGTAAATCTGCCCCTCATTGTGGTTGATATAACCTACAATTAACCAAGGAGACGTGGTCCATGTTTCCTGCAGGACTAAGATTTCGTGGTTAGTCAGAAACTCCTCAGATCTGGATCACCTTCTTTTTGAGGAATGCTTGCCATGTTTCATGAGAGGATGGCGGTTTTCTTTCTGCAACCACCTGGGCTATGCCTGCCTTTTCAGGGATGACTGATAGTCAATCCTCATATGACTTTGTGATTGGTAGATCTTCCTCAGTGTTATAATTCAGTTGTATATTTGGTTGCTTTACCAGTTTGAAGTCTTGACATGGAGTTTATCTTTTAAATAGTTGAAACTCTCATTTTCTTTTCTCTAGGGTTTTTGAGCACATAACAATTCCTATTTAGTCCTTACTTGGGTGTTGCTCTTCCCTATGATCTTTGTACTTGTGTGAGGAGACCCACTCAGCCTGCATGAATTTATTAGCATTCCCAGCAATTATTCTTGTTTTTGAGAAAGGATTTGTAACCAGACTGGTTTTCAGCATATATCATATATGCTTTGTATTACCTGTGTCCTCCGGAGTCTAAGTTAGTTCCTTATACATGTCTCTTTGCAGTTTTGAGATCTTTCCTTTTTGTTATTTGCTCCCCTTACTGAGGATTGGGTTTCCAACTCACTACTTGCACTGAAATCAGGCTCTCCTCTTGATCCTGCCCCTCCACATGTTTTTGCATTGGGTACCTTTGTTATAGCTCCAGTAGTTACCGATCTTCTGAATTCCTCCCTTAACAGGAGTATCGTCCCTGACCAATGGAAACATGCCATAGTCAAGCCTTTATTGAAGAAGCCTCACCTTGATGTAGCCCTTCTGAATAACTATAGACCTATCTCAATGTTACCAGCCGTCTCTAAACTAATAGAAAAGCATATGAACATCCAGCTGTACTGCTTCATTGAAGATAATGACATTCTTCATCCCACCCAGATGGGTTTTAGGCTACTCCATAGCACAGAGTCGGCATTGTTAGCAGTCACTGAGGAGGCTAGATGGCGCCTTGACCAAGGTTGTGCAACGGCCATTATTCTTCTTGACCTCAGGGTGGCGTTTGACACTGTGGAGCACGGTATACTTCTTTTAAGATTGGCAGACATTGGAATTACAGGCTGTGCTGTGAGCTGACTTTCCTCCTTTTTGGAAAGGAGGACCTTCCAGGTATTGGATTGATACGTTCTAACTGACTATCGATCAACTGTGGGGTGCCCCAGAATTCTTTCCTTAGCCCCACCTTGTTCAATATTTACATGTTTTCACTCACAGAGATTGTGAAGCCTTACGGTCGGCCAATAGTGTCATATGCCGATGATACCCAGCTGGTAGTTTCATTTTCCACTAACCCCAGCATCAACCACTCTGCACTCATACCTTGCCTCCAGGAAGTGACCAGATGGATGTCGGAATGTAAGCTGAAACTTAACGAAGATAAAACTGACATAATGGTACTAGGACATCGTCCCCATGTGGGGCTTCATCCTCACATCTTCGATCCAATAAGGAACTTGCCTTCCCCTAAAGGGAATATCAAGAGCCTAGGTGAATGGTTGGACCCCTGGCTCATGATTGATTACCATGTAAAAAAGATCTCCGCAACCTGTTTCAGTCTGTTTAGACTGTTAAGGAAAGTCTTCCGAATTCTTCCATTCGTCGCTAAAAGACTTAGGCCCATATTTATACTCTTTTTGCGCCGCATTTGCGTCATTTTTTTACGCAAAAGCGGCGCAAACTTACAAAATACAATTATATTTTGTAAGTTTATGCTGCTTTTGCGTCAAAAAGCGGGGCAAATGCGATGCTAAAAAAGTATAAATATGGGCCTTTTTGTTCAGGACCTGGTTATTTCTCGGCTTGACTATGGTAATGTATTGTATCTTGGCTCTCCAAAGTATGTAAGTACGAAATTGCAGGTGGTTCAGAATGCCATCACCCGGCACCTTCTAGACATACCTAGACATATGTCTGCTAAAGAGGCTATCTCTTCTCTTCATTGGCTTCCTGTGGCACAGCGCATAAAATTCAAAGCTCTGTGTTATATTCACAGATCCCTGCATAACAGAAGTCCTTCTTTGTTAAGGCCCTTAGCCTCTTTTTATACCCCTTCTAGGCAGCTTAGATCTTCGGCGGCGGCACTAGTTATACCCCCAATTGTAAAAAAGGCCAGATGGGGGGAAGCTCAATGGCCTATTTAGGAGGCAAATTATGGAATTCATTACCTCTCCGCCTCTGGCTGACGGGCCATGAGCTCCCCTTCCGTCGACTGCTTAAAACTTGTTTTTTTCAAGCTTAACCGTCATTCAGTGTTCTGAAAATTGGTACTTAGTGCTGGGAGGCCTTTGGGTAGCCATGCACTTTATAATTCCTCTTAACATAACATAACATAACATAAAATAACATAACATAACATAACATAACATATTGTTCCACCTCCCAATTTATCAGATAGCCATCGAAAGACTTTGGGCTTGATTTAGATTTCGGAAGAAGGGTTATTCCGTTGTAACAGTGACAGATTTTCCATCTACAGAAATCTAAATACAAAAGACCGGATATCTGTCACCGTTGCGATGGAATAACCCATGTACCAAGATCTAAATCTGCCCTTTATTCTTTAATGAGACTCCTTCATTGCTATTGTTTCTAGTAACATTACAGCTTACATTGTTTCTACTGTTGCCTATAAATTTCTTTACTATGACATGTGGTGCTGTGTAGGATTGGTTGTTTATCAACTGCTTCAGATTTATTCCTGACCATTCTGCGTTGCCAATGGAGTACAAAATAAAAGAATCCAGCAGCGAACAATTTCTGCAAAAATTATTTCTTCAGTATTTGGTGCTGTCATCCAAATGTGTGACTTCTTATTGATTTGTGTCTAAGTTGTTTTTCTCTTCTTGCCAGGTATTTAACATCTTAGCTTCGAACCATATGGTGGTGAGGAGGTAACTGTTGTTCCATGGTTTGTGAGGCAATGTGGTATATGAGGTAATGTCAGACAGCATTTTGCCTCTCAGCTTCTAATTTATGCTTCTGCTTTTATCCAGATCAAGGAGTAGTCTATACCTTCTCACTTTATCTACTCTGCTTCTTTATGACCCTGTTGTTATTTTGTTTGTCCTTATTCTTTTGTTACTATTTTTCTTTTTGTCTTGTGTTATGACTCGTACTATGTCACTCTGCAACTCATTTGCTCCATTTTCCCCGCACTTGTCCCTGGTATGAACATGAACATCTGAGCCTGTGGTTGGATATGTAATTAGCTGAGTTTGGCCAGTGTTACCTTTCCTGTAGAGGTGGCCTTGACCTTGGATTTTTCCTTGATGTTTATTTTCAAGTCCTTATTGATGGACTCTAAACCATATATTTTTTTAGAACATTTTATTGAAGTTTTGATGTACAGTATAACAACATAAAGAATGCTCTGTCTCCACCAAGCCCACTGACAACTCCTCCACCCTCCACATTTTTCATTATAAGCCACATTAATACTCTGGTTTTGTATCCCATTGCCCCCTCTGTCATCCCCTCCAAACCCTCAAACTCCATAATTCCTTATCCCTGTGTTCAGTGTAGCTTGTGAGGAGGTAACTGGGACCAGCTCTATGCCCTGGAAGTATTCTCAGGCTTCTCATATTTTATGATATTTATGGAGGGAGACTCTGGCCTCGTAGATGGGCCAATCCGATATCATGCAGACGTCTAACCCCTTCTCCGCTCCTCCACCAAGGGGGCACCTTCGTCTCACAAATGTCCACCTATATTTTTTGGGGCCAAAACCAGGCCCAGTCGGAGGAAGGCCTTTTACGTAATGTTAATTTGTTGATGAGGATGCAATCCTCCTGAGTTATTTTACGGTCACCTAATTCCCCCATCAGTAGTTAGTCTTGCAAAGGATTGAAATCTGGAAGCTCTGCTAACCACACTATCAAGGGCCTGAGGGCATAGCTCGATTAGAGATATTGGAAGAACTGTCTGCAGTGTAATATATATTCCTCTTGAAGGTCTTGGTAGGATTTCACCACCACCTCTTGCATTATGCCCCCAGAGTAGAGATCCCAGTACTCTCCCATTTCTGAAAGCCTTCCAACATTGCCACTTGCTGCAACATTTTCCCCTCACAGAGATGTGTCTCTCTAGTCAGACATTCCTGCCAGCCCATGGATTTTAAAGATTCCCTTCAGAGCCACAATACCAGTCTAGTCAACAGGCGAATGGTGAATCAGTCTGTCCTCCATATAGCAAGTGTTCCATTGATACCTCCCTGATTGCCCATTTCTCTGTGGTGAAGGCCAGGTCCCCTTGTGTGTCGTATCTCCATTCATTAACAGTCAACAAGTGGGAGGCTGTATAATATGATAGCATGTTGGCTACCGTAATCCCACCCTCATAAGTGGATAGTTAACAGTTGTCAAGGGATATAAGAGGACAGCCAGTTTCCAAAGGAAGCTCTGAAGGGTTGATAGGAGGCCTTAAAAAAAAGCGTAGTAAGCCATATAGGAAATTTTGTAACCAGTACAAAAAGCGGGGCAGAGCTACCAATCTATCCAACAAGAACAGAGGCGCAGCTATCCAGAATTTAGTGTCAGTTGTCAATTTGTCAAGGAGGGGTTGTTTGTGCCTCACCCATGCCAAGGTGGTCTGCTGTGTCACAAACACTTCTAGTTAATGCTGTAGTAGCCGGGGGAGTGATAAGTCTGCCTGTTATCCTTATAGCAGGTGTTCCATTGATACCCCCCTCATTGCCCATTTCGACCTGGGGAATGCTGGGTTACCTTGTGTGTCATATCTCCATTCATTATTAATCCACAAGTGGGAGTTCCTATAGTATGATAGCATGTTGGCGCTGCAGTCCCCATCATTGGTGAATAGGTAACAGTTGGCAAAGGATATCACAGAACAATCCTGATATCAAAGGAAGCTCTGAATGGTTTCCAGAAGCCCTTCAGAAAATGAGGGTAGTAAGCCGTACAGGAAATTTTGTAACTAATACAAAAAGCGGGGTAAAGCTGCCATCTTAAAGATGGGTGATCTACCCAACGGCGACAGAGGCAAAGCCGTCCAGAATTTAGTGTCAGTTGCCAATTTGTCAAGGAAGGGATGTTCCTCACAGTTTTCATTTCTGTATTTAACAAAAAAACGAGTTGATGTGATGAACAGTAGTGCAGGGGTTTTCCAGGCTTCAGGATGACCACAGTTTTGCCTGACTGAGATAGGGAGTAATGGTCTCCTGTCTGACCTCTCGTATGGTCTCTTCTAATCGTGGGACTGCTTTCCCCGAATAGAGTTAAAAAACAGGTGAACCCATTCTGGCATAGTGTTTTTCTTGAGTTCAGTTGGATTAAAGCCACCTGGAGTTCAGCCGTACCCATTCTATCTTCCAGTGAGGTCTTATCTTCGTCGGCAAGTTCTCTGACAGAAACATTTCTATTTCCCAATAGGAAGGTCTTTCCCTGCATGTGTAAAGTTTTGAATAGTAATTTGCAAAGCTCTCCGAAATGCCCCCCCCCCCAACTCACTGTCCTGCCTCCTGGGCCTGTGATATGAGTGATTGGGGTGTGGTGGGTTATGTTTTGACAAACTGTGAAGCATCTCCCCCGCATTGTCTTCCTAATGATAGAGACAACTGTGGGAAGCCAGTCAGGCTTGTCTGTCCTCTCCTTGCACCAGTTGATGGGGCAATCCCTGGGTACGTAACTTATCCCTGAGAGTTTCAGAAGCCTGGTATAGTAGGTATTGTGATTCCAAGAGGAGGATTCAGGCCTCTAGCTCTGCTGTCTCCCTGGTCTGTTCACTTTTATTGCCAGGGGCGGTAGCTAGTTATCTACCCTTGTAGGGTGGTATTCACGGCATCCTACAAGGCTCCCAGGGAGGAGACTGTGCCATTGTTGCATGAGAAATACTCATTGATAGGCTTTCTCTGTGTGTGTTTTACCGCCATCATCTTTCAGAGTCCAAGTGCTCAATCCCCAACTAATTGTGGGGCTTGGTCCACCCATCCTCATGCACAGTTCTACAGGAGAATGGCTATGTAAAGCACGTCAAAAACACTCTAGTTCTACCCCTTCTGTCTAAAGGTTGTCCACCGCTGCATTCCAATCACCTCCAAGTACCATAGGGCCTGGTGGCAATTCACCCCAACAGTTGTGTCAGCAGTTCTAAAATGGCGGTCGTCAGAGGGAGTGGAATATAAATATTCATCAGGGTCTGTGGTCTACCTCCCAGAAAGCCTGTAATCCCCAAATATCTCCCAGACTTGTCCACCCATACTCGTTGCACCACGAAGGGGACATGGTATCTAAACAAAATCGCTACTCCCCTATACCCCTTCACAAAACCAGCCTGGAACATTTGATTAAAGTTCTGTCTGGCCAGGACTACAATCTTATTTCCTGCAAAAACAATATTTTAGCTGGTATCCTGCAGGCTGTTTTCAACATCGCCTCCCTTTTGACCTTATCTAACAATCCTTTACCATTCTAGGTAATCAGTCTCAGCTGGTCCTGCACAGTAGAGTGGGTGATGCTAGGCATCATATGTTGAGCTGATCCTCTGTTCCCTCCCAGTAGATGTGGGTTCCTAGCTGTGGGTCTCTATGTTGTGTGGGGGTGGTATACATGGTATATGAATTATAAAACAAGTCAAATTCCCAACTCCTTTTATATTTAGAAAACTAGAAGCATCTGTTGTAGAACAGAATGTAGGAGGATGCCAACCGGGCATCCTAACTGCCTTACCATTGCTGTTCATAACCCAACGGTCCGTAAACCGTTAAGGACCCCTTAGCATACTACTTCCCAGCCTCAAAGATGTCTATTTATCTTATTCAGACTAGCTCCAATTCCAGCCCCTTCAGACCCTTCTAGTTGGGTTGGGGGGACTCTCTGGGGCAGCTCAGGATAAAGACTAGTCGGTTTGTTCATGTCATGGGAACATTCTGGTTCAGATCTCTTTCCCTGGTATCCATCTCTGTCTCCATATCATTCTCAAGTGAGCCCTGCTTAGACTCTTTGTGGAGCTTGGAGGTAGACAAACTCTCAGGGTCGTTTGATCGATATCTAATCTAGTTGCGTCAACTGGTGCGCTGTATCCATGGTGCCATTTTGTCTTCACAGGGTAGTCTCCTCCCAAGCGTGCCAGGGTGTATGTGCGTTTGTGTCTCTTCCACAAATGACTATCTCTGCTTTTGTACTAGTTGTGTTTAGTCCAGAAAGATCAATATTTTGGATGATTTGAACACTAGAGAGACTTGAGTGCAGGAGTAACACAGGACCGCGTCTCTATCGTGGTCTTTTAACAACCGGGCCATCATGGGACATGCCCGAGCTCCAGGCAGGTGCCAGCGCCCTGTGTGCACTTGATTATGAAGCATGTGAACACTGACTTGGAGGGAAGGAACCGTCTCGACTAGCATTCTAGGTACTGTTCAGGGGCTGATCCTTTGCATCCATCTGGGAATCCTACAAAAAGTAAATTGTTTCTTCGCACCTGCCCCTCTGTGTCTTCTAACCTCACTGCCAATTCTCCAGAGGCGCTTGTCAAGGGGGCAGCTAATTGCTGCAGGATTTTCACTATATCTTCCAACCCCGCTACTCGGGCTTCTGTGTCATTAATCCTGTAGACTGCTTTCCTTAAATCGTGTTGTAGCAGCATGACGTCTTCTCAAATCGGAGGACCAGATTTACAAGGCCCTAGCACCAACAGAGTGTCACTTTTTGTGATGCTCCAGTGGCGCTGTGCAGTGAGCCACATTTACAAGGTGGTGCTAGGGCACTTTTTGTAAAAAAATTAAAATGGGTCCCTCCAATGCAATTTTCTGCATCAGAGGGGCGTGCAATGGGTGTTGCTGTGGGTGTTCCAGCGCAACACCCATTGCGTTTGACGCTGCTCCAGATTTACAAGAAGGCGTGAATCTGCGGCAGCGCCAAAAACTAATGCCACTCCAGGGGTGGCGTTAGCATGGCACAACAAGGAGGAATACTTTTATTCCTCCTTGTTTTTGCTTTTTCCATGTGCGCTGCATTCTGCAGCACACATAGAAAGAGCAAAAGGCCATGAATTAATGTTTACATGCAGGAAGGTGTCCCTCCCTGCACATAAACAATCATTCAAAAACAAGCATTTGGAATGTAATAGGTCTCGCATTTATGAGAGTTGGAGCTATTGGCGCTGTAAATGACAATGGTGGTCATTACAACCCTGGCGGACGGTGTTAAAGCGGCGGTAAGACCGGCAACAGGCCGGCGATAAAAATGTTGCAATTACGACCGTGGCGGAAACCGCCAACAAAGACAGCCATTTCAACACTCCGACCGCCACGGCGGTACAAACAAACAGCGCGGCGGTCACCGCCATCAGACAGGCAGGAGACAATGTACCGCCCACACTATTATGACAGGCCAATCCACCACCTTTTCCGGGGTGGATTCACCGCGGATAAAAACACGGCAGAAACAGGAATTTCGAAGGGAAACCGCTCACCTCTACACACCCCACGAGGAACGAGGACACCATGGACCTGGAACTCCAAATTCTACCTGCGATAGTCTTCCTGCTCCTCTACCAGGAACACGAACGCCGGCGGCGAAGACCACGGTGAGTACTGCACCTACGACACAGGGGAGGGGGGCGGGAAAAAACAGGGACACCCACACGCAACACCCTCACCCTCACCCACGACAACACACACACTAATAATACATCATGATACATTATAGTTATACCCCCCAACCCCCCTGGAAGAATGCAAAGACAATAGAAAATGAGTGTAACCATTGTAATATATTAAAATCAAGTAGGCAAAAAAAAATATATACACCATTTACAAAATATATACCAAGCATAGTAGTCCAGGTAGTGCTCCAATTAAGTCAGTGGAACACTGGGCCCAAACTGTATGGGCGAGGCCCACACAAGATCCCTGACCATGATGGAGAGAACACTGCAGGGGCATCAGACAGCAACTAAACAGGGACCTCAGGGGGAGGGAAAGGGGGGGCACCTCAGCCGCTTGAGTGCACAACGTCAAATCCACGAGGGGGCCACATGCCCACTGTTACAAATTGGGGAGTGCAAAGCCACTGTCTCTCAAGTCCCTACAGTGGGTGGCTTGCCCACTGTTCAATCCTGGGGAGTGCAAAGCCACAGTCTCTCAAGTCTCTACAGTGGGTGGTCTGCCCACTGTTCAATCCTGGGGAGTGCAAAGCCACAGTCTCTCAAGTCTCTACAGTGGGTGGTCTGCCCACTGTTCAGTCCTGGGGAGTGCAAAGCCACAGTCTCTCAAGTCTCTACAGTGGGTGGCTTGCCCACTTCTTTATCCTGGGGAGTGCAAAGCCACAGTCTCTCAAGTCTCTACAGTGGGTGGTCTGCCCACTGTTCAACCCTGGGGAGTGCAAAGCCACAGTCTCCCAAGTCTCTACAGTGGGTGGTCTGCCCACTGTTCAATCCTGGGGAGTGCAAAGCCACAGTCTCTAAAGTGGATAACAGTCTCCACTGGTTCTGGAGGGGGCCTTGTGCCCAGAGTGCTTCATCCTGCTAAGGACAGAGGTAGTGGATGTATCTCTCCACTGGTTCTGGAGGGGGCCTTGTGCCCAGAGTGCTTCATCCTGCTAAGGACAGAGGTAGTGGATGTATCTCTCCACTGGTTCTGGAGGGGGCATGGTGCCCAGAGTGCTTTATTCTGCCCGTGACGGACTCTGTAGCGTCAGTGCCCTTGGCGCTCAAGGGCCAGCGGTGCTTGAGGCGGCGGTGCCCTGTTCAGCGGTGCTTGAGGCGGCGGTGCCCTGTTCAGCGGTTCTTGAGACGGCGGTGCCCTGTTCAGCGGTGCTTGAGACGGGGTGCCCTGTTCAGCGGTGCTTGAGGCGGCAGTGCCCTGTTCAGCAGTGCTTGAGGCAGCGGTGCCCTGTTCAGCGGTGCTTGAGATGGTGGTGCCCTGTTCAGCGGTGCTTGAAACGGCGGTCTCCATTGCAGGGACTCAGCTGCTGGCGGTCCTTCATGCCCCAGCGGGGCTTTTGCTGGCAGTCCTTCATGGCCCAGCGGGGCTTATGCTGGCGGTCCTTCATGGCCCAGCGGGGCTTTTGCTGGCGGTCCTTCATGGCCCAGCGGAGCTTTTGCTGGCGGTCCTTCATGGCCCAGAGAGGCTTTTGCTGGCGGTGGCCTCCTGGGAAGCTGGGCTTGTTCTGGCGGTGGCCTCCTGGGCAGCGGGGATGATGCTGGCGGTGGCCTCCTGGGCAGCGGGCATGATGCTGGTGGTGGCCTCCTGGGCAGCGGGGATGATGGCGGTGGCCTCCTGCGCAGCGGGGATGATGGCGGTCTTCTCCGCCGTGCTGCTCTTCCCAGACTTGCCGGGTTTCTTGTGGCCCTTCCCCACCTTGGAAGGTGTCACAGCTGACTCCACACTCCCACCGGGACCCCTGGGAGTGGCTTTGGTGGCTGGAGTCTTCCCCCTTTCTAGCCGGGCACTGGCCAACTTCTGATTCTTCACAGGTGGGGGACTGTCTGTGCTGTGGCTCCGTGCCACACTGGCTGCCCTGGTGGCCGGTGCACTGCAGATTCCGGTGACTGCAGGCACCACTGGTCCCAGAGATGTTGTGGCTGAGGTGCTAGTTCGGGACCTATGAGACGGACGGGGTGGGGGAGGTGTGGGAAAGAGGTCAAGGTTGGACAGGAAAAGTTTTTTTGACACTGGGACGGGTAGCTGGAGGGGGTTTGGGAGTGGAGGAAGAGGTTGTGGTTGTAGGAGGTGTTCGTTTGCTGACTTTGGGTGAAGGTGCATGCGCTGGAGGCTGTCGTGAGGTGGATGGCTGTTGGGTGGGTGTGTGCCTGCGTTTCTGTATCTTCAGAGGGGGTGTCACAGACACACTGGGAGAGGACACAGGGGACGTGTGAATGGTAGTGGGGGTGGTGACTGCACGTGAGCGGGTGTGGTGGTGGGTGTACTGGAGAGGGATGTAGTGGCTGTAGAGGTAGTGCATGCAGTTGTAAGTGTAGACGAGACAGGGAGGGAGGAGGGAGACGAGAAGGAGGGGGACACAGTGGAGGCAGTGGATGTTGGTGTGCCTGCATGTGTGTGATGCTTGCGTGAGTGCCTGTGGGATGTGTGGTGCTTATGTTTGCCTGAGCTTCCCTTGTGTGTTGACGTGTGTGCATGCTGGTCTGTAGGTGTGCTTGGGATAGGCTGAGGTACAGGGGATTGGGTCGGGGTGGAGGAAGTTGGAGGTGGGAGGCTAGACACAGGGACAATGGCTGCCATCAGTGCTGAGGCCAGAGTCTGAAAAGCTCTCTGAAGGGCCGCCTGACCAGAATGAATGCCCTCCAGGAATGCATTGGTTTGTTGCAACTGCCCTGGATGGCATTCAAATGATAGACTGCCCAACAGTTAGGGACCTGAGGAAGTCAATGGCCTCCTCACTGAGGGCAGCAGGGGTGACTGGGGCAGGGCCTGAGGTGCCTGGGGCGAAGGTGATGCCCACCCTCCTGGGTGAGCAGGCACGGGGCGAAGGCTGAGGGGCTGCTGGGAGGGCGGTGCTGGAAGGGGAGGTGGTGGCTGTACCTGTAGATGGGGGGGGCACAGATGCTGCCGCCACCACAAGGGAGCTCCCATCAGAGGACGAGTCTGTGTCACTGGTGTCAGCTCCTGTCCCCGCCGTGGAGCTCCCCTCGCCCTCCGTCCCACTGGTGAACTCTGAGTCCGTAGTGTGGCCCTCTACGGCTATGTGGGATACAGCTCCCTCGTGCCCCGGTGCCACTGCTCCTCCGCCTGGTGATGCTAATGCACACAAGAATAGGGAGACCACAAAAAGGAGGGGGGGGACAGAAGAAAGACATGTTGAGTGCATGCATTACCGCTACAGTTGGCGGACACCACAGACGCAGAAGCCCCCTACACTACGCCGTGCTCTTGGGCTCCACTGTTCAATTCCTGGGAAATGGCCTACAAGGCTATGGACGACATCTGCACACAGAGATGACACAGGGGCATGACTAGGTGTACTTGGCACTCTACAGAGGTGGGCTGGGGTGCCACATGGCCTGCCTTACGGAGGGACCTTGCCTACGGAACCCACAGCCCACCTCCCCCACCCAGACCCCTCCACTGCAAGCAAAGTCAGCAGAATGCGAGTGTACTCACCCCCTTGTGGCTGCTGTGATGCCCTCAAGCGCCCATCCAACTCTGGGTACGCCACCGCCAGGATCCTGAACATCAGGAGGGTCATGGTGCGATGGGCACCCCTCCCACGTTGGGAGGCCATCCCCAGCTGAGCCTCCGCCGTCTTCTTGCCCCAGCAGCGAATGTCCTCCCATCTTTTCCGGCAGTGGGTGCTCTCTCTGTGGTAGACCCCCAGGGTCCGGACGTCCTTGGCGATGGCACGCCAAATATCTTTTTTCTGGTCAGCGCTGACCTACATGATTTGTTCAGGGGGAAGAGAAAGATATTACAAACTGCACCGTCAAAGTGATTGGCCCCCGTCCCTACCCTTGCCATCTGGCACATGCACTCTCCGTCGTTTCATGCACTACTAAATCGACCCCCCCCATCTTTCATCCACCCCACTCCACACAGGCATAGCCCATACAGCATGTTCCCAGTGTACTTATCTGTTTGTCTGGAGGACCGTAGAGCAGCGTGTACTGGGGGAGGACCCCATCCACGAGTTTCTCCAACTCCTCCGATGTGAAGGCCCTTTCCCCAGACACTCGAGCCATTGTCTCTTCCAGACCGAGGTCACAGCAGCACTTGCAGTGTAGGTCCTCTCCTGTGGAAGATCAGGTATTGAGTGATTGAACAGATAGAAAATGGCGGTCACGTCTGTGGCGGTACGTACCGTCACCGCTGGCGTACATCGTCATTGGCTCCTGGGACCCATAGGGTCCAATGTTAACCAATGCAGCATTGCGCTGCGGTCTTCGACCGCCTACCGCAACGGTATACAACGCCAGCGCAGTCACCTCACATCCCATTGTCCCACTTTAGAAGTCAGGCAGCCCCCATTTCAGGGGCCCACATGGCTTCATTTTCAACTGCGTCACACATACCTAGGTCTAGACTCAACACACATACAGGCCACTTTTTATATTATGAATGGTGTTCTGTGTAAGCTGTGGGTACGCACCTCTGAGTTGGTTGACTCTGTGCTTGCTGTTGTCCTTCATAGGCACCGTCCGCTGGGACATGTGAGGAGATGCCGGCATCCGCCGGTGTACCGACCGTTGGTGGACCTGTCGACAATGGAGGAAAGACACGTTATAATCACATACAGGCTTGACCGTGCCACAATCCAGGAACTGTGTACCCAGCTGGAGCCAGACCTGATGTCAGCTATCCGCCAATCCGACATGAATCCCCCCTCAAGTGCAGGTGCTGTCAGTGCTCCATTTCCTTGCAAGTGGGTCATTTAAAAAAAACAGTGGCCATAGCATCAGGGATGTCCCAGCCTATGTTTTCCAACGTGTTGTCAAGAGTGTTGTCTGCCCTGCTGAAACACATGCGGAGCTACATCGTTTTCCCTCAGGTTGAGGATTTGCCTACAGTGCAAAAACAACAAGTGATGGACGGAATGCTGAACATTGTCAAACATTCACCCCCAGTACAGTGATCTGGGCCTAAATCCATCATTTTTTTGCTGCCCATGCCATTCCAGTTTGGACCCAGCCATATGCAAATCAGTCTTGACCCTGTTCCCCATGGGAACAGTCCAGCCCGAACTGCAAGGCCAGGTCTTCCCTGGATTGGAAACAAGCATCCTGGGACCGGTTTCGGGGTTTCACCCCTCATCAGCCAGGCTAGCTTGAATCCAGTGGCATGGGAAGCACGGGACCCACGTCTGGGCATACCCTTCCCACTTAGGGTGACAAAGCAAAAACAACAAATGATGGACGGAATGCTGAACATTTTCAAACATTCACCCCCAGTACAGTGATCTGGGCCTAAATCCATCGTTTTTTTTGCTGCCCATGCCATTCCAGTTTGGACCCAGCCATATTCAAATCAGTCTTGACCTTGTTCCCCATGGGAACAGTCCAGCCCGAACTGCTAGGCCAGGTCTTCCCTGGACTGGAAACAAGCATCCTGGGACCGGTTTCGGGGTTTCACCCCTCATCAGCCAGGCTAGCTTGAATCCAGTGGCATGGGAAGCACGGGACCCACGTCTGTGCATACCCTTCCCACTTAGGGCGACAAAGCAAAAACAACAAGTGATTGACGGAATGCTGAACATTGTCAAACATTCACCCCCAGTACAGCGATCTGGGCCTAAATCCATCGTTTTTTTGCTGCCCATGCCAATCCAGTTTGGATCCAGCCATATGCAAATCAGTCTTGACCCTGTTCCCCATGGGAACAGTCCAGCCCGAACTGTTAGGCCAGGTCTTCCCTTGACTGGAAACAAGCATCCTGGGACCGGATTCGGGGTTTCACCCCTCATCAGCCAGGCTAGCTTGAATCCAGTGGCATGGGGAGCACGGGACCCACGTCTGGGCATACTCTTCCCACTTAAGGCGACAAAGCAAAAACAACAAGTGATGGACGGAATGCTGAACATTGTCAAACATTCACCCCCAGTATAGTGATCTGGGCCTAAATCCATTGTTTTTTTGCTGCCCATGCCATTCCAGTTTGGACCCAGCCATATGCAAATCAGTCTTGACCCTGTTCCCCATGGGAACAGTCCAGCCCGAACTGCTAGGCCAGGTCTTCCCTGGACTGGAAACAAGCATCCTGGGACCGGTTTCGGGGTTCCACCCCTCATCAGCCAGGCTAGCTTGAATCCAGTGGCATGGGAAGCACGGGACCCACGTCTGGGCATACCCTTCCTACTTAGGGGACAAAGCAAAAACAACAAGTGATGGACGGAATGCTGAACATTGTCAAACATTCACCCCCAGTACAGTGATCTAGGCCTAAATCCATCATTTTTTTGCTGCCCATGCCATTCCAGTTTGGACCCAGCCATATGCAAATCAGTCTTGACCCTGTTCCCCATGGGAACAGTCCAGCCTGAACTGCAATGCCAGGCCTTCCCTGGATTGGAAACAAGCATCCTGGGACCGGTTTCGGGGTTTCACCCCTCATCAGCCAGGCTAGCTTGAATCCAGTAGCATGGGAAGCACGGGACCCACGTCTGGGCATACCCTTCCCACTTAGGGCGACAAAGCAAAAACAACAAGTGATGGACGGAATGCTGAACATTGTCAAACATTCACCCCCAGTACAGTGATCTAGGCCTAAATCCATCATTTTTTTGCTGCCCATGCCATTCCAGTTTGGACCCAGCCATATGCAAATCAGTCTTGACCCTGTTCCCCATGGGAACAGTCCAGCCCGAGCTGCTAGGCCAGGTCTTCCCTGGACTGCAAACAGGCATGCTGGGACCGATTTCGGGGTTTCACCCCTCATCAGCCAGGCTAGCTTGAATCCAGTGGCATGGGAAGCACGGGACCCACGTCTGTGCATACCCTTCCCACTTAGGGCGACAAAGCAAAAACAACAAGTGATTGACGGAATGCTGAACATTGTCGAACATTCACCCCCAGTACAGTGATCTGGGCCTAAATCCATAGTTTTTTTTCTGCCCATGCTATTCCAGTTTGGACCCAGCCATATGCAAATCAGTCTTGACCCTGTTCCCCATGGGAACAGTCCAGCCCGAACTGTTAGGCCAGGTCTTCCCTTGACTGGAAACAAGCATCCTGGGACCGGTTTCGGGGTTTCACCCCTCATCAGCCAGGCTAGCTTGAATCCAGTGGCATTGGAAGCACGGGACACACGTCTGGGCATACCCTTCCCACTTAGGGCGACAAAGCAAAAACAACAAGTGATGGACGGAATGCTGAACATTGTCAAACATTCACCCCCAGTACAGTGATCTGGGCCTAAATCCATTGTTTTTTTGCTGCCCATGCATTCCAGTTTGGACCCGGCCATATACAAATCAGTCTTGACCCTATTCCCCATGGGAACAGTCCAGCCCAAACTGCTAGGCCAGGTCTTCCCTGGACTGGAAACAAGCATCCTGGGACTGGTTTCGGGGTTTCACCCCTCATCAGCCAGGCTAGCTTGAATCCAGTGGCATGGGAAGCACGGGACCCACGTCTGGGCATACCCTTCCCACTTAGGGCAACAAAACAAAAACAACAAGTGATGGACGGAATGCTGAACATTGTCAAACATTCACCCCCAGTACAGTGATCTGGGCCTAAAGCTATAGTTTTTTTTGCTGCCCATGCCATTCCAGTTTGGACCCAGCCATATGCAAATCAGTCTTGACCCTGTTCCCCATGGGATTAGTCCAGCCCGAACTGCTAGGCCGGGTCTTCTCTGGACTGGAAACAAGCATCCTGGGACTGGTTTCGGGGTTTCACCCCTCATCAGCCAGGCTAGCTTGAATCCAGTGGCATGGGAAGCACGGGACCCATTTCTGGGCATACCCTTCCCACTTAGGGCAACAAAGCAAAAACAACAAGTGATGGACGGAATGCTGAACATTGTCAAACATTCACCCCCAGTACAGTGATCTGGGCCTAAATCCATCGTTTTTTTGCTGCCCATGCATTCCAGTTTGGACCCGGCCATATACAAATCAATTTTGACCCTGTTCCCCATGGGGTGAGTGTTTGCATTGTCAGCACTCCGTCCATCATCCTTTTGTGTTGGTAAAGTTGCCTCAAGTGGGAAGGGTATGCCCAGACGTGGGTCGCTTGCTCACTGTGCCACTGGAATCAAACTAGCCTGGCTGAAGAAGGGTGATACCCTGAAACCGGTCCCAGGATGCTTGTTTCCGGTCCAGGGAGGACCTTGCCTGGCAGTTCGGGCTGGACTGTTCCCATGAGGAACAGGGTCAAGACTGATTTGCATATGGCTGGGTCCAAACTGGGGTGGCATGGTGAGCAAAAGAACAATGGATTAAACCCAGATCTGTGACTGGGGGTGAGTGTTTGCATTGTCAGCACTCCGTCCATCGTCCTTTTGTGTTAGTAAAGTTGCCTAAAGTGGGAAGGGTATGCCCAGACGTGGCTCCCTTGCTCTCTGTGCCACTGGAATCAAGCCAGCCTGGCTGGAGAATGGTGATACCCTGAAACTGGTCCCAGGATGCTTGTTTCCTGTCCAGGGAGGACCTGGCCTGGCAGTTCGGGCTGGACTGTTCTCATGAGGAACAGGGTCAAGACTGATTTGCATATGGCTTGGTTCAAACTGGGGTGGCATGGTGAGCAAAAGAATGATGGATTAAACCCAGATCTGTGACTGGGGGTGAGTGTTTGCATTGTTAGCACTCCGTCCATCATCCTTTTGTGTTGGTAAAGTTGCCCCAAGTGGGAAGGGTATGCCCAGACGTGGGTCCCTTGCTCACTGTGCCACTGGAATCAAGCTAGCCTGGCTGAAGAAGGGTGATACCCTGAAACCGGTCCCAGGATGCTTGTTTTCAGTCCAGGGAGGACCTGGCCTGGCAGTTCGGGCTGGACTGTTCCCATGAGGAACAGGGTCAAAACTGATTTGCATATGGCTGGGTCCAAACTGGGGTGGCATGGTGAGCAAAAGAATGATGGATTAAACCCAGATCTGTGACTAGTGTTTGCATTGTCAGCACTCCGTCCATCATCCTTTTGTGTTGGTAGATTTGCCAACAGTGAAAGGTCATTTCTATGCCCTGGGATATATCCCCAACATCATAGGTGTCATTGATGGGACCCATGTGGCTTTGGTACCCCCCCACAGGAGTGAACAGGTGTACAGAAACCGGGAGAGTTATCATTTGATGAATGTACAGATGGTATGTTTGGCAGACCAGTACATCTCCCATGTGAATGCTATGTTCCCTGGCTAAGTGCATGACGCTTACATCCTGCAGAATAGCAGCATCCCTTATGTGATGGGTCAACTCCAGAGGCACCGTGTGTGGCTATTAGGTGAACACCTGGAAGCAAGTCATGGGAATGGTTGTCTGGGGATATCCCTACAGTTTAGTGTGTGTCTAACAGTTGTCCCTCGCCATTTGCAGGTGACTCTGGTTACCCCAACCTGTCATGGCTACTGACCCCAGTGAGGAATCCCAGGACAAGGGCAGAGGAACGCTACAATGAGGCACATGGGCGAACTAGGAGGGTGATCGAACACACCTTCAGCCTCCTGAAGGCGAGGTTCAGGTGCCTCCATATGACAGGTGGATCCCTATTCTACTCACCAAAGAAGGTGTGCCAGATCATCGTGGCCTGCTGTATGCTTCACAACTTAGCTTTGCAACAATAGGTGCCTTTTCTGCAGGAGGATGGTCCAGATGGCGGTGTTGTTGCAGCTGTGGAGCCTGTGGACAGTGAAGACGAGGAAGCAGAAGAAGAAGACATGGACAACAGGGACTCAGTGATCCAGCAAATTTTCCAGTGAGACACAGGTAAGAATACAAACCTGCTTACTACATGTACTTAAACACTACTACCTCTCTACTGTCTGTCATTTTCACCCAGTGTATGGTCACTGAGTTGTCACTTTCAATTACAATTTCACAGATGTGGGTCCCACTGTGTGACATCTGCTTTGTTTCCTCATGGACTAGAGCTGTGTGACATAGGTATGTTGACATTACAAATGAAAGAGCTTTTTGCTACAGTTATTGCTAATACAGTATTCCAAAATCACAGACAGACTCCAGATTGTTTTGTGCTTTAAGGGTGTTTATTTTAGTGCTCAAAATTGGAGGGGGTAGCAAAATGGTGAGGGTTGATGGTGGAGGAATGTCCATGGCAGACTTCAGTCTATTAGTCTCACAGGTGCATTGCCCAAATGGGCATAGGAAGTAGAGCTGGGCAGTTTAAGGATGGACAGGGTGACAAAGTGGGACAGTAGGATGACAAGCAGGGTGGTCTCATTTCTTGGCGGGGGTCTTGGCATCGTTCTCTGTCTTGTTCCTGGATCTCAGGGACCGTTTGCGAGGTGGTTCTCCCTCTACACGGGGTGGGGTGCTGGTGTGGTGGTCCTGTGGCGGTGCCTCCTGGCCACTAGCGCCGGCGGAGGTGGTGGGCAGTTCATCGTCCAGGCTTGTGTCAGGGGTCCCTTGTAGTGCCCTCCTGGTGTTGAGTACTTCCTTCAGCACCCCTACGATGGTGCCCAGGGTGGAATTGATGGTTCTGAGTTCCTCCCTGAAGCCCATATACTGCTCCTCCTGCAGGCGCTGGGTCTCCTGAAACTTGGCCAGTACCGTTGCCATCGTCTCCTGGGAGTGGTGATAGGCTCCCATGATGGAGGGCAGGGCCTCGTGGAGAGTGGGTTCCCTGGGCCTGTCCGCCCCCTGTCGCACAGCAGCCCTCCCAGTTCCCCTGTGTTCCTGGGCGTCCGTCCCCTGGACTGTGTGCCCACTACCACTGCCCCCAGGTCCCTGTTGTTGGGGTGGTGGGTTAGCCTGGGTTCCCTGTAGTGGTGGACACACTGCTGATTGACCTGTCCTGGGGACAGAGGTATGGGCCCGCTGGGTGGGTGCTGTGCTGGTGTTTCCAGAGGAGGGAAGCTCTGTAGTAGCCTGTGACTGTGTGATGGGAACCGACTGTCCTGAGGTCCCCGATGGGCCGGGCTGGTCATCTAGATCCAGTTGGACAGAGGTGCTGTCATCACTGTGGGCCTCTTCTGTTGGTGGTGTGGACATGTGTGGACCCTCCTGTCTGGTGATGTTGGGTAGGGGTCCTGCAGGGGTATAAAGGCATGATTATTACATCTGTGTGTGTCAAGGTGTGCCATGGGTGGGTGACCGTGTACTCTAGTGCTTGCATTCCTGTGTGGGACCTTGTGTGATGGTGGTTTAGGGGGGTGTATGGGTATGTGCAGTGGCCATGCTTTAGTGATGGGTGTCCATGCTTTGTTTTTGCATGCAGGCCCTGGTGTTGGGATGTGTGGCTTGTGATAGTGGGACATTTGTGAGGAGTAGGAGTGATGGGGGTGAGGGCGAGGGTGGGGGTAGGTGATAGCATGCAGGTGGATGGGGGATGAAGTAGTTAAAGGTTTGACTTACCAGAGTCCATTCCTCCACCTACTCCTGCGAGGCCCTCAGGAGGCAGAATCGCCAAGACCTGCTCCTCTCATGTTGTTAGTTGTGGGGGAGGAGATGGGGGTCCGCCGCCAGTCCGCTGAACCGCCAGGTGGTGTCTGGAGACCACGGAACGCACCTTCCCCGAAGGTCGTTCCACCTCTTCCTGATGTCGTCCCGATTTCTTGGGTGTTGTCCCACTGCATTGACCCTGTCCACTATTCTTCTCCATAGCTCCATCTTCCTTGCAATTGAGGTGTGTAGCAACAGGGATCCGAATAGCTGTGGCTCTACCCGGACGATTTCCTCCACCATGACCCTGAGCTCCTCCTCCGAGAACCTGGGGTGTCTTTTCCGTGCCATGGGGTGGTGTAGGTGATGTGTGGGGTGGTGTGTGTGGTGATAAGTGTGCTGATATGTAGTGGGGTGTTGTGTGAGGTGTGTGGAAGTTATGTGGGTGATGGTGTTGTGTGCCTGTGGATGCTAGTGTTGTTGATGGTGGTGTCTCTCTCTGGCTTTCGTTCGTGATTTGTTATTGTAAGGGTTTGTGGGTGATGTGGGTGTTTTATAGTGTATTGTGTGTGTGGGAGTGGTGTGTGTATGTGTATCAGGTGTGTGTAGTTTGAATTGTCCAATTTGGCTGTGTTTTGTAAAAGTGTGTGTATTTTGAGCGTGGCGGTGTGTACCGCCAATGGAATACCGTGGTTGAAAGACCGCCGCGTGGATTTGTGTGTCGTGATAGTGTGGGCGTATTTCTGTTGGCGTGATGGTGGAGGTTTTGTTTTTGCCAGTTTATCACTGACCTTTGGTGTGGCGGACTTGTGTGGGTGTCTGAATTTTGGCGGATTCCGAACTGTGGGTCATAATAGTTGTGGCGGAATTCCGCAGCGGTGTGTTGGTGGTCTTCTGCATGGCGGTAAGCGTCTTTTACCGCCAATGTTGTAATGAGGGCCAATGTCTTTTACCACAGTGTTTTGATTTGGAGTGGATGTATGTGGTGTGGTATGGAATTACGTGAGTTTAATGGGAATTGTATGTGGTGAAATTGTGTGGTGAGGTGTGGATTTGTGTACTGAAATTATGTGGCATGGTGTGAAGTGGAATGATGTGGACAGTACTTATGTGGTATTGAGTGTCCTGGAGTTTTGTGGATGAGCTATTGAGGTAGGAAACCCTTAGCCAGCTGTGTGGCTTGAAGAAGTGTTGAGTGCCTGACTGAATAAGGGTGCTGTGTTTAATGCATATTGATTGTGTAGGGCCAAGTTGTTTGTAAAGTTGTGGGGGTTTGTTCAAAGAGTATTATTGAGGTATGTCCAGGGCAGTCTGCATATTACCCATAAAACCTAATATTCCCCTTGCACTAGAACGGGTAAGCCATTTAAGAGAAACATATGTTACAATATAAAGACATAAATCACTGTCTTATTGAAACAGTCCATAGGAGGCAAATGGGACAAAGGTAAAAACTGTGGAAGTTCTGAAGAATTGGCCACCTATTTGATAGGATGTTTCTCTCCCATAATCACTAGTGTGAGCTCATGTTTGACTCTTAAGGCCTGATTTATACTTTTTTAGTGCCACATTTGCGCCATTTTTTTATGCAAAAGCGGCGCAAACGTATGCAGTGCTAAAAAAGTGTAAATCAGGCCCTTAGTGGTTAGCGAGATTACAACTGGTGAGAGATATTTACATAGTATATATTTTGAAAAATGCCAGAAGCTCGATGGGGTTGCTGGTCAATAAATATTGTGTGTGACTTCTAGTACTTCAAATGCTCCTGCAACTAGACATGTGCATATTGTGTGTCCCTACTAACAACATTTTTTCATGATTTAGAAGACATTTGCCCAGACTGAATGTGCAGGTCTTAAATTACTCTCTGTAGAGCAAAATGGCATACTGTAAAGGTCACTGTGTCAGGACATTATACCTGACCAATATTAACCATTTACTGTAGTAGAATATTACCCCAAAGTGAAACAATTGTACATAGAATGAAATGCACATTTGAGAAGATGTAAATGGCTTGTCTAGTCAATACCGTTGCCAGATCGGATTCCAAAAGAAATAAATCGCATTTTGCGTTGAACAGTGCATGGCTTGTTCATCTGCAACAATTATTCTCTGGGTCACTTATCACAGCGTTTGATCGAGGGTGCATGTGTGTCAATCTCAGAGACTGAACATGCTATAAAGGCAAGCGCTCTGAAAACCAATGAATACAATGTGACATTTGAAACATGATAACTAGGCTTATAATAAATTATATGAATGACTCATTTGTTATGGTTTCTTGCGAGGCAGATGAAAGGGATGGTTCCGTTTTGAGAATTCTGCACCCACCTGTATATGTGATCGACAGGGCACGAATTTATGTGTACTTTATGAATTCAAAACTATTGAAACACAATAGTAACTCAATAAAATGCAAAACACATAACATAGGCCAATACGCTAATAGCGCTAGCTAAATCATAAAGTGCACAATAGACAGCTATTTCAATATCGAAACACATTTTAATCTATGGTAAAAATTAGTATGGGCCAGATGTAGGAAGATAGCAAGTTGCGAGTTGCAAATTGCGAGTCCTTCCGACTCACAATTTGCAACTCGCAATTTGCTATGCAGAAAGGTGTCTCAGACACCTTCTGCGACTCGCTTTGGGGTCGCAAAGACCCACCTCATTAATATTAATGAGGTGGGTCGCAGTTTGCGACCCCATAGCGAGTCTGGGCACTCACGGGGATGGTGGCCTGCTGGAGACAGCAGACCACCATGTCCGTGACTGCTTTTAAATAAAGCAGTTTTTTTTTCTATCTGCAGCCCGTTTTCCTTAAAGAAAAATGAGCTGCACATAGAAAAAAATACCGAAACCTTTTGTTTCGTTTTTTTTCAGAGTAGGCAGTGGTCACAATTTTGTGATCATTCACAAAGGGGAAGGGGTCCCATGGGGACCCCTTCCCGTTTGCAAATGAGTTACCATCCACTTCAAGTGGATGGTAACTGCGAGTTGATTTGCGACCACTTTCGCTGTCACAAATCAACTTACATCGCGGTGCGAGTCGCAAATAGGAAGGGAACACCCCTTCCTATTTGCGAGTCGGAAACATATTTTGCGAGTCGGTTCCGACTCGCAAAATGTGTTTCTGCATCGCGTGCGGGCATTAGTGCCTCGCAAACGGCGTTTTTCACCGTTTGCGAGGCGCTAATGCCTTGCTACATCTGGCCCTTAGTCTTTCCTCTGTTTGTCGATGTTATAGCATCTGCACTGCTGTGAATAATTATGAAATTAGAAGAAATATCACGTTCCCAACACTGATACACCTGGCCAAAACAAACAAAAAAAGCAAATGCCGGCTTTCAAATCCAAAAATGGTCGACTTTGCCTTTAATGTTTCTGAGGTTGGTAAAATGAGTCAAGCTGAGGTGGGCAAACACAAAGACTATGCTGTGGGCACTAAGAAACAATAGAAACTTACTTAGGTGTTTGAAATAGCACACAGCCAGCGTAAATAGCACAACTTACCCAGGCGCCTAACACAATGATTATAAAGTGACTTCAGCAGCATGAACATAATATGCACAGAGTGGCATGGAGTGTTGGGGGGCGCTCTTGAGGCAGGATTACTGTAACCACAGGGTTATGGGATTGGGTCGAACTAAACTGAAAACTGTGCTGATGGTTTAAATATTAAGCATGGAGACAGAACTTGACAGGTTTCGAAGAGTAGGTTTCCTTGTACTATTCAGGAATATGTGATTAAAAAATCATTGTAATGTAAACTAAAACAGTTGAAAAATAAAAGTGTACTCTCGAGAGCCTGCAACGGATTGTATGGAAGGCAATCAGCTGAGAGCAAATAAACCTGCGTTCTTTGTGCTGAGAAGTGCAGCATAGAAGCCGGGCACCCCAGCAGATACCAACGAGATCAGCCTCTGGGTCTTAAAATCACAAGCTTCAATTTTATACTCTCAATATTCTTTTATTTATTTATTGTGATCAACAAGAGCAGCTGGATAAGAAATGCTGCGCATGGCAACAGGAAGAAGGTGTTCAAGGTCATCCACCTTTTTCAAACTTTTAAGTTGTAAATATGCAGAGCACGATGGCTAGATACTGGGTCTGACGTTAGGGAAACCACGGATACTTGCAAAACATTTATGGTATAGGCCCACTGACATCAGGGCCATTTAAGAGAGATTTGGGGTGGGGGGTGGAGGGGGGAACAGGTCCAGATAAGGCACTGGGGTGGAAGTTCCTTCACGTTTCATTGCTTCTTATCAGAGGAGGTTTGACAGCGCCCAGCCAATGTTTGAGTCCGAGGTGTGCTCAGAGTTTTATGGCAGGTTCAGGCGCCTGCTTACTCCTGTTCGTTAATCTCTGTCCACTCAGACTCCGAATCTGGTTTTGTTTGTTGGAAATTGTTTCCCCCTAAAGCCATGGTGGGAGTTTGTATAGCGCTCAAAGCGCTGCGAGGAGCAGGAGAGGCAAGGGGGTGACTGAGAAGTAATAAGCAGGCTGTAGAGGGAAGGGACGGGTTGTGGGGTGTTACAGAAGCGAAGGAACAGAACGCCCTGTCATGCTGGTCTTTGTGTTTACTGCATACTTAGGCAGCCTCAAAGCGCTGTGCGGAACTGTAAAGGCATGAGAGGGAGGGGGAGAAACAAGAGATCAACTGGGATAGAAGTAGCGTGCACTGGGCATCAGAGCCCTTGTCAGCATGAACTTAGAGGGTGAGGGATCTGCTTTTTAAGTGTTTGGAAGTCGGGTCCTTCCGCTGCTAGAAGGAAGCCATGTTAGGCCTTTCTGTGACTTCTCTGAGGAGCAGCTCGGACCGGGCACAAGGCGTCAGCAACATAGGGTACTCCAACACTTCCATGCAGCCCAGTGGCGGCGAAACACAACAAGCATTTGGAATGCAATAGGCTTGTGTTTGCTTGAGTTAGAGCTTGTTGCCAGTCAGACTGAAAATAACAAAAGGAAGAGAGCGAGGGTGAGCTGGCCCTGAAAAGCCCCCCTCTGCTGTTGGTTTATGTTTACAGATGGAGGTGGTGGGGAGGAGTAACTGAACAAGCACCCACACTGTTGAGATGAAACAGGCAAATGCCAAATGAAAGTCCCTTACAGAAGAGACAAACAGCACATAGCGTAATTACACAGTACTTTGTGCTGCTCCCAAAGTGAAAAAAGGCAGGACAAAGAGACAGAACTGACCCATAGCAAGCAAGGGTTTTTGAAAGACACTGCAACTAACAAATCCGACCGCTGGAACTCCCTCTATTGTATACTTTAGTATACAGCAGGCCGAACGCTAACGCTCGACCTAATGATGATTTGCTCACAAAGAAGTGCCAAATTGCCATTGTAGATTGTTTATGTGCAGGAAGAAACACCTTCCTGCACATAAACAATCAATCCCCCTCAACACAGACACCCTTGCATTATGGTACAAGGGTGCTTTTGTTAGCACTGGCAGCCACATTTAGTGCTGGCGCAGGGGAAACACAGGGGTGCGCCGTATTTTAGTAAATTGGGCACATCTCTGCATTTCCAAAGTGACACAATGTGACACTACAAATTTTGGTGCAGTGCTGCACTGAGCCACTTTTTAGTAAATCTCGCCCCTAGTTTCTAATGCCTCTCTAGACTGAGTAATAGCCTCTAAAATCACAGAAGTGTCATTTGGTGGTTCTCTAGTAGGCCCCTGTGTCTCCGAAGGAGGGCAGATGGTGGCACTCTCTCCTCATGATGTGTTCCACATAGGGGTCACAATATGCACAGAGTAACTGATACTTCCCCTGGCTGGTTGATAGTTGGACCCACCAGCTTTCTAAGGCACCAGCTCACAAAGGCAGTACAAGTGGGCCGGGCCTTCGCAGAGGTCCACGCCGTCCCCTCCACTCTGGTAGTGAGACGTTCATTCAGTAGTTACAATAATGCATGTGGCATGATGGTGTTACCATGAGACAACCTTCCTGTACGACAGGTAGTGATAACTTGCTGGGTGTTGCTGGTGCTGTTCTTCTTCTATGGCATGTGCAGTCCTTAGCAGGGATGCCATCATCCATCAATCAGCTGGTGATTGTCATTCTGGAAGCATGGGACAATTATGAAGTTCATTCATATGTGTGGCTTACTTTCATTCAGTACTTTTGGTTTTCCTCTGGGCTGTGGCCATTGACGTTGATCCACATCACTGGCTTGCTTGTGTCGTGAGGTGCACTCATGTTGTGGCACGAGTTCTCAGTCTTATCAACCTTGGTCATTTCTCCTGTGCACCTGCAGTCATCAGGTTCTTCACTGTGACAGGTTTGGTCACACACCCTTCTCTGCTCTCCTTTTTCAGTTCTCCTTTGCAATGTGGCGTTGTGCCACGCATCACGTGTTCACTTCTTCTTCCAGTGCTAGGTGTAAAGCCACCTGTCGCATGGGTTTTCTTCTCATGGACCTCTTGCTGGTACCATGCTGTTCCTAGGATTGTACGTTTTCTCCAGTCATTGACCTTGCACTGGTCCTATACTCTCTGTAGAACTTGACTCTTGTCCTAACGGACCGAGTCTGTGCCTCGAGGTTGTGCTTTTTCCTGCACTGTAGGAGGCTGGCCTGGTTTGTAGTGGGTACCTAAGGTACTTACACCATATACCAGGATCAGTTATCCCTTATTAGTGAAATGTAGGCAGTGTCTAGCAGCTTAGGCTGTCTAGGAGCAGCTGTAGCAGAGTAGCCAAGGCTGAACTAGGAGACATACAAAGCTCTTGCAGTACCACTATAGTCACACAGTACTTACGCACAATAAAAGACAATACTCCGTGTTACCAAAGATAAAAGTACTTTATTTTTGTGACACAAGGTCAAAAATATCTTAGAGGCAATAATCATTCTGGAGGTAAGTATTATACACAATATATACACTAGTAGCCAAAATCAGGTTGGTAAACAGTCATAGAATAGTGCAAACAGTAAAAAAAAAAAAAAAAAAATAGTTTGCAATGGGTCTAGGGGCAACACAAACCATATACTAAAATAGTGGAATGAGAAATTTGGATTCCCCCCTAGGCAAGTGTAGTGTGTAGAGGGGCTCTGGGAGTGCAAGAAAGCACCAAAGGTAAGTAGAGTACCCCCTCCCCCCAAGACCCCAGGAAAACAGGAGTAAAGTACAGCAAGTTTCCTCAAGACACACTACAAGTTGTGATGAAGAGTTATGCAAGAACCAAGCAAGACTGCAAGCAACCAACAACGGATTCCTAGACCTGAAGACCGGTGGAGAGAGGAGACCAAGTCCAGAAGCCGAAGAAAAGTCCAGGAAGAACAGGAGCCCCTGCCCACCTGGAAGAAGGTGCAAAAGTGGATTCTCCGGTTGGAAGAAAAGTACAGAAATGCACCAAAGAAGATAGCTGCAGGTTCCTGCTTGGTGCAGGAAATGTCCCACGTTAAGCCGTTGGATGTTGGCTGTTTGCGTTGCTGGATCTCGCCAACAAGCCTTGGTTCACGCAAGAACATGTTTTGAGTCAAAGAGGAGCTGCCCAGATCCAGGAGGGACCTGGGGGTCTCAACTCCGACTGAGGAGACAAAGGGGGCTCTCAGCACTTCAGAGAGCCCTCAGAAGACAAGGCAGCACCCACGGGAGTCCCAGGACATGGGGACAAAGGAGTTGCAAAGAGCGGTCATCGCAGCACTACACAGAGGGATCCCAAACTGCCGGAGAACAACTGAGAGAGCTGCCCGTACTTTGGCCGTAAGGATCCTGGTGGGACTTCCAGTCCCAGGATCCCTCCAGCAGCAGACACCTGACAGGGGGAGGTTCCCTTTCTACGGGTGCTACATAGCGCACCGCATTTCATCGCGGCACATCCCCTCTGCCCGTACTTGGGCCGTAAGGATCCTGGTGGGACTTCCAGTCCCAGGTTCCCTCCAGCAGCAGACACCTGACAGGGGGAGGCTCCCTTTCTACGGGCACTATATAGCGCGCCGCATTTCATTGCGGCACATCCCCGCTGCCCATACTTTAGCCGTAAGGATCCTGGTGGGACTTCCAGTCCCAGGATCCCTCCAGCAGCAGACACCAGACGGGGGAGGCTCCCTTTCTACAGGCGCTACATAGCGCGCCGCATTTCATCATGGCACATCCCCGCTGCACGTACTTTGGCCGTAAGGATCCTGGTGGGACTTCCAGTGCCAGGATCCCTCCAGCAGCAGACACCTGACAGGGGTAGGCTCCCTTTCTACAGGCGCTACATAGCGCGACGCATTTCATCGCAGCACATCCCCGCTGCCCGTACTTTGGCCGTAAGGATCCTGGTGGGACTTACAGTCCCAGGATCCCTCCAGCAGCAGGCACCTGACAGGGGGAGGCTCCCTTTCTACAGGCGCTACATAGCGTGCCGCATTTCATCGCGGCGAGGGATGCGCGTGGGCCAAGGGCGGGCCCGTATTGTGCCCGTCATCGCCAGGAGGAGATTGGGCTGGGCCACCCCCCTAAAGATTCGTCTGTTTAGTTATTGGTCTTGGTTTAGAGGATTTAGGAACATTGTTTGTTTAGTCTGATCAGTTCTATTTGACTACGAGCAACACCCGGCATCAAAGGGGCCAGCGGAGCAAGTCTCCATCATCCCTTGCTCTCAGGGGCT
The DNA here is from genome assembly GCF_031143425.1 of Pleurodeles waltl. Classification (NCBI taxonomy): domain Eukaryota; kingdom Metazoa; phylum Chordata; class Amphibia; order Caudata; family Salamandridae; genus Pleurodeles; species Pleurodeles waltl. The sequence goes on from NC_090439.1 coordinate 235,650,546, forward strand.
TCTTTCCCCTCTGATACCATTTGCACCTGACAGCAGGAAACAGGGCTGGGCTATCTCTTCCAGACGTTCTTGGACTCATCTAGGTAAGGAGTCTTATTGATGGTCTTAGCTTTACTGTGATCATCTATTGATCTCATTATTTCCCTCTTCCTGCTTGGTTATTGGAAATACGATATGGGGAAGCGGAAGGCCGATGATGTATCAGTATCCCACTCTCGGGTTAAAAAACCCAAAAAACGTCCTGTTGTGAAAGTGGAGTGATGTCTTACTACAAATCTACAGCAATTCAAAACAATTGATTCACTGTTTGAAGAGTTTGAGGCTATATATAGGAGTCCTTCCGTTATTGGCCCTTCTATTCCGGATACTATTGCTCCTAAAAAGATTCCTGAACTCTTTAAGAAAAAATCACAGCTGCACAGACTAGAGGTTAAGGCGGATTTGCACCCTCCTCCTCATTCTCAGGTTGCAATTCCCTCACTTCTGTAGATCTCACTATTATTGGTGGAAACAAACGGATGTTCTCCTGTGGAAGGTGCACCTTCCCTGAGGTGCATGTCTCCGCCTCTTATTACCATTCCTTGCTCAAATAGGTTTTCGGTTTTGTCCTCTAATTCTGTAAGTCCTGGACACTCACAAACTTTAATCGTAGAAGGGACTGACAAGGATATTCTGGACAAAAAGATGGCCAGTAATGAAGCTTCTCAATTAGCTACTATTTCTCAGAAATTAGACGATGTTAAGTGTCTGTTGGTAACTCTTATGAACAAAATTTCTGGACTCTATGATCAAAAGCCTGGTTGTAATTGCACTGTGCCATACGAGACTGTTCCTTCCTCTGATCCGTTGATGAAACCCAAAAAATCTAGTTTCTTTACCCTAGGTGACAAAACAACTTCTCTTTCTACACATAATATAGCTAGGGGAAGTAATGGCAGTACACCAAGGCATGGCAGGTCTGCTTGTCAGACTGTTTCTACCAACAATGAGCGAGTTTCAAAATTAGGTGTAAAAAAGTGTGGATACACCTCCGGACAGGGGAATATAGGTATTCCTTGTCTAAAAACTTCTCAGTTAAATTCATGAGGAACGCCCTCAGCAGCAAGTTTTCTTGTTAGTCCCTTTTCAGTTACACTTTCTGACTATTCGACATTTACACAGACCCATGACATCAAGGGAAGGTCAAGAAGGAGGAGGGAAGATGCCCTTATATACTTGACTAGGGTGCCGAAGCTACCTCTTGGCAATAGAGAGTCGAGTGACTCTCTAATTAACAAAGTTACTCATTGGATACGCTCCCAGAGGAATTGCCTCTCTGTTATCCGGTCCGATATTTGTGAGGTCCGCAGATATAATCAGTTGGGGTTGGAATTTGATTATATTTCGATTCTCTTCAATGATAGTAGTCTAGTCAATGATCTCCTGGCCTTTGACACACAGACAGGTACATTAAGTACAGGCAGGGAAACAAATCTCAGACTTAGTAGTCAGCCGCCTGGTGTCCCGTTATGCAGAGGATGCTGTACATCTGGAAATATCGTAGACGGGGTTATCTCTTCTTCTGAGAACTCTCTACCATCTAAACCTGAGAATCTTTCCCCCTCACTCTCTGAATTGGACTGACTGATTGCTCCCTGCACAGAACCTCCTAAAATAGCAATCGATGAGCATTAACCTATAGGGATTCCAACCACTGCCTCCCTATTGAGAACTAAGTTAATATCTATGCCTCCCAAAATCAATGTTATATCTTGGAATGTTGCAGGAATTAAGTCAAAGTTGGGTGATTCGGAATGGGTAAGCTTTGTTAATAAACAAGATATCTGTATTTTTCAGGAAACTTGGACTGCAGAACAGATATCCATACAAGGCTTTACAACCTATTTTTCTGCTGCCCAACCTGCCTTTGGTGGTTTTGGAAGACGGATAGGAGGGTTAATGATTTTGCTGAATAATAAGCTAGAATGTGACCACTCAATGATAAAGTTTAATTCCTATGATTTGCTGGGTGTGCAACTTACATTCCGACCTGGATTTAAGATGATAGTTCTGAACATTTATGCAAGATCCGTTCCCCGTGGGTCAGAATCAACTGTTCTCACCCAGCTGACGGATTACATAGAGCTTTTGAACTCTTCAGATTATCTGATCATAGCAGATGATTTCAATTGTTCTTTTGTGTTGGACAATACCATCAGCAATCTGACTACAGAGGAGGACGAATACTGGGGTAGTCCCCAATTCAAAGAAATGGTGCCTTTGCCTGCTTCCCGTGTTGCAACTCAGTTGTCCTCCCTTTGTCTGAAACATGGCCTGAGAGAATGTAATGGCCGCACTAAATCTGATCCAGATCGTGCTATTACCTTCAAGCGAGGGCTTTCTTTTAGTACTATTGATTATATTCTGATGGACATTAGGCTATGGTCAAGTTCACTGGACATGGAAATATTACCTCGCCCTGATAGTGATCATAATCCTCTGTGCCTTGTATTGACCAACTATGCATTTGTAAGAGTCCAGCATACAACGATCACTAATGTCCCACTCCCCTGCCTGAATCATAGACGCTCTCGGGTCTGTTGGCCGAAGGTTGAATCCAACTTGTATTTGATTAGGGAAATGTATTCATTATTTTTAAACTCTTCGCTGATTATGAGGAACAAGAGGCCCCTGATATTCCTATTATGGCTATCCACAACAAAATGGTTGATTCCCTACAGGGTATTTTCTACAGGGAAATTCCTTTTAAACCGAGACCTGTTGACATCCCTTGTAGGGATTGGTATAATAAGGACTGTGTGCGAGCAAGATCTAACCTAAACGAGGTTGTAAAAAACTCCACCCAAGAGGTTATCAAAGATGCCCGACGTAGGTATGTTAAGGCCCTGAAACAAGCAAAAAAAGATTGGGATAATGAGATTTGGCAGAAGCTGCTTGAAGCAGTTAAATATCATGATGTCAGCTCCTTCTGACGGCTGTTGGCCTCCAGCTCGAAATGTGGTAATGATGTCATTGGTATGTACATCCAGCCTGAAAGATGGGTGTCTTATTTTTCTGGAATTTATGCCCTGCCTGTGCCGCAAGCTCCGGAGGTCCCTGCACATGATGATTGTCGGACTGTTACCAAGTCTGCAACTGAGAGTATTGTTTTTACATGAGCCGAAACAACAGCTGCAATTAACTCTCTGAGGCCAGCGAAAGCTCCTGGTCCCGATAAGATTCCAGGGGACCTGTTTAAATCTGAACCTAAGATATGGGTATGGTACATAAACTTATTGTCTAATGCCATAGCAGCTGGTAGCCCTATTCCCGATTCTTGGCGCGGTGCAGAAATAATCCCGATTCATAAAAAGGGTGATGTAGGTTCACCTGCAAATTATCGACCGATCAGCCTTATTGATATCCTTCAAAAGACCTTTGCTAAGCAAGTCTTAGATAGGCTTATCGATTGGATTCAAGATAATCAAATCTTATCCCCTTTACAGGCCGGTTTTCGGCCTAAAACTAACACCATGGACCAAGTCTTTAGGCTGTCATTACTATTTTGGAAGTACGTCACCCTATCCAAGCAAAAACTCTATGTTGCTTTTGTAGATTTAAGATTTGCGTTCGATCTTCTTCCAAGAGAGAAATTGTGGGGAGTATTAAACAAAATCGGTACCCCAGGAAACATAGTGCATTTAAATCAAAGGTTACACGAAAAAACATTTGCACAAGTTAGATGGGGTAATCAGGGGGAACTCACCGACAAAATAGATATTAGGAGAGGAGTGCGCCAGGGCTGTGTTCTTGCCCCAACCCTATTCACATTGTTTATTAACGAGGTGGTGAAAGTCGTTACCATTTGCCAAAACGATGCTCCATCTCTGAATAACCATAAAATTCTGATTTTGCTATTTGCCGACGATTCCCTCCTGATTTCTTGAACTCCTATGGGCCTTCAGGTACTTGTGGATAAGTTTAGTTCTTTTGTGGTGATTTTGGACTTGAGCTTAATCATAGCAAAACTAAACTTATGACCCTGGGATGTGGCCCTACCAAGAGATATTCCATTTTTTATAATGGTACCCCCCTAGGCAAGGCATGCTCCATAGACTGGGGGTGAGAATTAGCAATAATCTGCATTGGGGGGCCCAAATCGATAAAAGTTTAGCTCTTCTGGCCCATAGATCTGGGGCTATTCTACGTTTCCACAAGTCTACCTCTGAGAGAGTGGTTACCCCAACCATTAAAATCTACCGAGCAAAGGCACAGAGTGCTGCGGTCTATGGGGCAGAAATCTGGGGGTCCTCGAACACTGGAAAGCTTGCAGTGGGGGAAAACAACTTTGTAAGGTCAACTTTGGCTTGTCCTCGTAATACTCCACTGCTGCCAATGTTCTGGGACCTTGGTCTTTCATGCATCTCAGATGTAATTGTCCTACGACCATTGCTTTTCTGGGTCCGCGTATGGACTACCCCTGAGCTATCCACATATCAGGAATCTATTCAAGACATCCTAGACAGACCTAACGTACTTACCATTCCTTGGTTTAATCACATCTCAAATTGGTTCCATAGATTGGGTCTCGGCGAGTTTTGGAGCCATCCTGACAGTATAAGGAAAGATCAGAAGAACCATTTGAAAACTGTTTACTGGACGCATGTCAGGGAAAACTATCTGCTGTGCTCAACACATGGCAGATTGACTTTACAATTTTTTGACTTTAAATAGTATCCGTATCTTGAACCATTTATGGATACAATTCTTGACCCACTAAGTAAGAGTCTGTATATTCAGTTCAGATATGGTTGCCTGCCTCTTAAATCTTACGGTAGTACTCGGAGCTTGACTCCAAGATCTGATCTTTGTCCTAGTTGTAATCATACTTCAGAATCTATTTTACATTTTATGTTTATATGCCCCGCATATATGATTGCGCGACTGAAGTGGTTACGACCTGTGTGCAGAAATATGAGGATGAGACATTGTATGGCTGCCTTAAGGATCATGATGAGGGATACTTTCTCTCCCCTATCTTGTGTGGTTAGCAAGTACATCGCAGCTGCTTGGCATATACGTATCCGTTTCCTGGAAAGAAATGATGATGAGGAATACATTTTAAAAATGTTTTAGCTGTTAATTTTTATCCATGCACCTAAGACTGAAATAAAACCCCATGTCTAATTCGAATGATAGGTATTAGGGGGTTAAGTGCTTTTTGAAGGAAAGTAATTTTATGTGTTTTAAGGCTGAACATGTGTTATTTTATTTTATTTTCTCCCTTTTATCAAAAACCTTTTTGTATTTGAATGTTGTTTTTGCTTTTATGGTTGAAAGTAACCAAATAAAGCTATTTACTATTGAACTGAGAGAGCTGAGTGTCGCAGGATAGAGTGCGGGGGACCTGGGCTACGCTGTGCATGAAGACCTCTTGGAAGAAGTGCACAGAAGCCCAAGGAGCTGCAGAGAACGTAATGCACAGGGGGACTGTCTAGCACAGGGAGGCAAGCTCTTACCTCCACCAGTTTTTGGACAGCTGGACCTTTGGACAGTCAGGATCACTTCGGTCCACCACCTGTGTTCCAGGGATCACGCTCGTCGACAAGAGAGGAGTCCCAGAGTACCTGTCATCACTGCAGAGACATGCCTGCTGAAGCAGGGAAGTGACTCTGTCACTCCACGGGCGATCCCTTCTGTTCTTCTGGTGCAGGATGAAGACAGGCAGTCCTCAGAGTGTGCACAACCTGGAAACTGTTGCAGTTGCTGGCTGGAGCTGAAGCTACAGGTCACAGTAGCCTTCCTGGATACTTTGTTGCAATTACAGCAGTTCCTAGAGCAGTCTGTGGTTGATCCGATGGTCAGAAGCTGAAACTGAGGATGCATAGGAGTCCTAGTGGAGTCTTGCAAACTGAATCTGAGGAAACACCCAGAGGAGAGACCCTAAATACCCTTGAGAGGGGGATTGGCTACCTACCCAAGTATGCACCTTTCAGGAGGGCTCTCTGACATCACCTGCTGTCACTGGCCACTTAGATGCTCCTAGAGGGTCCCACACCTTGGAATCCAAGATGGCTAACGCCAGGGACACTCTAGAGGAGCTCTGGGCACCACCCCTGGGTTGGTGATGGACAGGGGAGTGGTCACTCCCCTTTCCTTTGTCCATTTCGTGCCAGAGCAGGGACTGGGGGCCGCTGCACCGGTGTAGACTGGATTATGCAAGGAGGGCACAGTTTATACCCTTCACAGCATTTCCAGAGGCTCTGGGAGGGTACCACTCCCATGCCTGTAACACCTATTTCCAATGGTGGAGGTTGTAACGCTCCTCTCCTAAAGGAAATGCATTGTTCTGCCTTCCTGGGATTGAGCTGCTCAATCCCCACAAGGGCAGAAATCTGTCTGTGAGATGGCAGCAGCTGGGGCTGTGGTGGAAACCTCAGAGAGCTGGTTTAGCAGTACTGGGGGTCCACGGTGGAGCTCCCAGGGTACCCCCAATACCAGATTTGGAATGGGGGGACAATTCCAAGATTTTAGACACCTCACACAGCCATATTTTGAGTTACTATTGTGAAGCTACATATAGGTATTGACATATATGTAGTGCACACGTGTAATGGTATCCTAGCACTCACGAAGTCCAGGGAATTGGCCCTGGACAGCGTGGGGACACCTTTGCTAGTGCAAGGGTGCCCTCACACTTAGTAACTTCGCACCTAGCCTTCAGTAAATGAAGGTTAGACATGTAGGTGTCTTATAAGTTACTTAAGTGCATTGAAAATGGCTGTGAAATAGTGTGTGCACTATTTCACGCAGGCTGCAATGGCAGTATTGTGAAAGGGTTTGTCTGAGCTCCTTATGGGTGGCAAAAGAAATGCTGCAGCCCATAAGGATCTCCTGGAACCCCAATGTCCTGGGTACCTAGGTAGCATATACTAGGGACTTATAAGGGGGGGTCCAGTGTGCCAATTAGAATTGGTATATGGAGTCAGTAAACTATAATGACAAATTTGGTAAACAGTGGTGGTCATTTAGTTCTGGGGCAGCCAGCTGGTATGTCCTTTTTCATGCAACCATGCATTGTCCATGTGCTGCTTGGCAGCTCTCTGGCTGCATGGCACTACAACAGTGGTCTGTTCTTTCACAAGAGTTCTTCCTGCCTGTGAGGTGGCAACTCAAACAATAGTGACTTCTCTGGGCAGTGTGTCTGCTGTGTTGGCAGCCAGTGGCCTGATGCAGGTAGGTAATGATGTGACTTTGGGGTCAAATTGCTGCTCGTTTCTTGCTTCTCCTCTCAAAGGTACATCAGCCATTTTGGATCGTGGTGGAGGTAGGTTTACTTTCTTTAATCCGGTCTGCAGCCTCTTCCATACTTTTCTTCTTCTGACCAAAGTGTTCAGGGTGCAACACGGGATTGCTGTGGGAGGCGATGGACTTCTTTTTTTGGGCGTGGTGGCAGCTTGCCACTACGAGTTGCACGACTCAACCTCATGCCTGTAATGGGTCACAGGGCAATTCAGTCTTTAGGCATGTTGGGCACTCCCTGAACAGTCTCTGGCCCAATGTATAGTGGTACTACTGCAGTACGGGGGCAAACGATCTACTCTCTGCAATTGGGCCACACTGGACCGTTTTTCCCCTCTCCCTCTTGTCGCTGAGGAGAACAGGTGGTGGTCCTGTACTTGTGTCATGGTAGATAGGTGGCAGACAGGCCCTTATTTTTATTTTAGTGGGTATTAGTACTAGTCTTCCTTTCCCTGGTATCAGTGGCGGTGTCTTTTGCGGGCACCTCGCAAGTAACTTGGCTCATTCCTTGACATTTGCATAGTATCCTCAGGGATGTCCTCCACTGGCTCCCTGTAGGCCTGCGTCTTCTCTTGCAGTGGTGGCAGACTGCCACTAGGGGGTGTGTGACACTCTCCTTCTGGGTGCGGTGGTGGGAAACTGCCACTAGGGGGGCGTTTAACTTTCTCTGCACCTGTCCTGCTGCAGTAGCCCACCTGTGCTGGGCGTACATTCTGCCCTAATGTTCCCCAGTGCGGTGCTCCTTGTGCTCCCTACCGTCTTCCCTGTCGTGCCTGGGCGGGATTGACACTTTATATACTTGTCTCATTAGGCACCTCCGTTTATGCTAGTTGTGACTCCTAACTGCACTATGTTTGGAGGTGTAGATTCAGGAACATATTTAAGTAAAGTGGCGCTGAACCTAGTGCAGTGCCACTTTACTTGTGCCCCTTAGCGCCCTTTATCGCCACCATGTATGTGCTGTGTCTAAGATATGGTGCACCATGGCGAAGGGTAGGGGGCAATAGCGTAATTTTTATTGACGCTATTGATGTACTCTGCAGGAGTAGCGCCAAACTATTGGTGCTACTACTGCAGAGTGCGTTGGGGCCCATCATAAGTAATGGAAGCCCCCTTTCAAAAGTGCGGTAAAAAATAACGCCCCCTTTGCATACATTATGCCTGGCGCAGACAAATGTAGCTCAAAGGGTTACAAAGTGGAGCAACGCATGCATTATGCCACTTTGTAAATACAGCACAAGGATTTTAGCCTCATTGGGTCACATTAGCGTACAAAAAAATGGCGCTAATGTGGCGCAAGGTGGTGCCAGGGGGTTATAAATATGCCCCCAAATACAGACTCCTTTGGCTGTAGATAGTTCTTATGGCTGTTGCCGGTATCTCAGATCTCCGAGAGCGGCTGGGGGTGCTATGGATGTATCTACTGCAGAGAAGGTACCACAGATGATTCAGTGACTCAGGCTGCTGAGGCGCCTCCGCTTGCTGTGGATGTTTTTACCTGCAGCTGCAGTGTTTTATAGGACCACCAGCTGTGCTTGTCTGCAAGCACAATTCACATGCTTCCTCTGGTACTTTCTATCAATGTTTTTCCGGGGCTTGCTTCGTGAGGCCCGTGCTCTGTCTCTCGGGCCAGGATGAGGTGTCACGAGCAACCACTAGATGGCACTGCAACCACTCCTCTTCAGCCACGGCAGCCTCTGTTGCTGCGGCCAAGGGGGCCTTGAGGTTTCCGCGGTGACCCCCTTGAGACTTTGCCCACGCCCCCCAACGACAGTATGGTGGGTGCCCAGGGTGGGCACCAGGGCACCCACCTTTAAGGTTTAGGGCCCGGGGGATGAGGTAACCAGGTTCTAATTCAGTCTGGTGAGGGGGCCTCATGCCCCCCTCCCTCCGAAAATCAAGCTGGGCCTTGGGGGATGGGGTCTTGGCCTGGGGAGAGAAGCTGCATGTCCCTCCCTTCCCCTAAAACAAGTCTTATAGTTGTGTGATAAAAATATCTTTTTTTTTTGTTTTGTTTTTTTAAAACCTTAGAAATTAACTGGAAAAAAAGTTAATGTAACACTATAGTTAGGTGAATTGATCAGTGATATTAAAGTTCTAAACTAAAAGAAAATACAGAAATTCACCAGTTATAGTTAGCAGAGCTGACTACAACTAGTGCCCCCATCATGCACTGCTTATGACATCACTCATGACATGTTCTATGACATCACTAATGGCATCTCAATGGCTTCATTGATGACATCACTGAAGACATAATCCAAGCGTCTTTTGAACAGATTGCTCTTAAGCAGGTATACCAATAGAGCTATGAAAGAAAGTGCAAAAAAGCTCAGAATGATATGAAGAGTCTTTACTGCTATGATACATACGACCCCCATAGGTAAAACAAGCTTGTGTTATTTGTAACATTGACCCTATACCGTACAATTCATGGGTAGCCATGTTCAGGTTGAATATGAACCACAGATAAAATGGTAACCTATCATGCACACAGTGTTCAATTTATATACAACTGTTCAAGGAAAACCAAGTTCCTCAAGATACTCAAGCCCTGTTACTTAACTAAAGCCTTGACTGTCATTGAACCTACATTGATAAATCTAGTGGATATGAGTAGAAATGTGGGTGCTATTAATTGTTTACTCTATGGTCTTCAAACTGGGGGGCAGGACCCCCTAGGGGAGCCTTAAGTGTTCCAGGGGGGATGCCAGGTACTAGCCAAAAGAAGCATTATACGGAAATCAGGGCTTTGTTTTAAGCAGAAGCATGTTATTGCATCTTTGAAAGGGTAACAGTACTTAACTGCAATGTTTAAATAGGTCTAGACATATTTAAACATTGGCATCTTTATAAAATAATTGTACCAAATTCTGAGGGGGGGGGCAATGATTTTTTTTTTTCAACTGGGAGGGCGCAGCATTAAAAAGTTTGGAGACCACTGCTCTATGGCGAGAGTTCACTCTGTAACACACTGCTTGCAGACAGTGAAACTCATGAAAAATACACCACAGAGTATTAAAAAGTACTGAGTATAGTGTTTCCCCTATGCAAAACGTGCCCAAAGAGTGACTATTCATTTTAAATAACTAATGTCTGAAGGTAGTAAAGACCATACTACCTGCAGTCTTCATACTGTGGTAAAAACTTTAGAGATAACCCATCTTCTGAAGCAAACAAGCACATATACATAGTTTAGTCCCAGGTTTACACAGTCTTCTATATTAAGTAGAAATTGTCATTCTGAGACGATTCTGTCTAATAACTCAAGGCTGGTCAAAATACTTAGGGGCTGGTTTACAAGGAGTTTGCGCCACAGCTGAGTTATTTTCTTGAACGCATCAGCGGAGTTAAAACAACTTCATATTTACAAAGTGATGCTAGAGGCCTCTAGCGTCACTTTTTCGACCCTAGTGTCAGGTTTCAATAGCGTTGGATCTGGGTGTGTCAGATACCAACATTGATATGCAAGGTAGGCTTTCCCTGTTAAAAAATTATGCTGCTTCAACGCAGCCATATTTACAACCCTTCCAAACAAATGATGCATGCTTAGGAAAAGTCACTCTAAGCCTGACTAGCGTCAACATTTTAACGCCTGGTCAGACCAGGCATTAAAATGACTCTTTGGCACAGGTACATAAGGAGAGCACACACAAAACACCCTGGCAACCTGGAGAACAACATGGATTTACTCCTACTACAGCTTGGGGCACCAAGAAGACCACCCCAACCCACAACATCACCACTGCATCCACCAACATGACCACATTCACCACCACCCACACCACAGAGGCAGCACAGGACAAAGGAGCGCATCTACCGCCAGTGGATTGCCCTCAGGGAGGAGGGAGGAAGAGATCATCACCTTCTGCTGGCTGTGCAGGGAGTCCATCATCATCAAACTGCTCCACCTCATTGCAAGCCAGACTGCAGGCTACGGTTGACAGGGTCACTAACAAGCCACCACTGACCAAGCTCCAAGCCGTGCTGTGCCACATATGCCTTCGTAAGGCTCTTTCCAGACCACTGCAGTACGAGTGGGAGGAGTATCATAGCCATCCCTGTCAGCATTCCTACTTTCTGTCCTGGATGCCATCATTCACCTCACACCCGCCACATCCTCTTCCCAAACACCCAGCATCTGCAGGAGGACATTAAACAAGAATTCCATGCCGTTGCTGGATTTCCGCATTACTCTGGGCCATGGACTGCACACATGTGCAACTTGTTTCTCCTGCTGCAACTGAACACTTATACAGGAACCGGAAACATACCCAATCAATGAATATACAGGCCATCGTTGACCATCGTAAGTTGATCCTGAATGTCGTGGCCAAATACCAGGGTAGTGTGCATGATGCCTATATCTTCCGGCAGTCCATCTTTAACCAGAGATTCCAAGATGGACAATATGGAAATTGCCTGCTTGTAGGTAAGCAAACAGCAAGTACCTAACTGACACAATAACAGAAATTGGGGACAAATTATACTGGTAACTTAATGTCTGCACAGATAAGGACTGCAGGATGAGGCCTCTGACACATATATGCACCATGCTCCAGTACACATATGTAATGCAAACCACCCTGACATACAGATGAACACATCTCTGCCCACTTTTGCATAAAATCAATCATCCCCCCAATGCAGGCTCTAGGTGCCAGATGACAAAACACGACCCATAGGCAGGTGACATGTAACTGCACAAATATATAATGGAATGTAAAATAACTCCCATCTCACATTTGTGATGTGTAATGCTACACACAGACTTCACTTACCATGCTCCTCAGGCAGCAGCCTTGGCTGGAAGGTGCACCCACATACACAAATTCTATCCTGAAAGCAAAGGAGAGCCCCCTACAGCTCCTGATGCAAGTGTGGATGTGTACTTACTACCCAACTTGTGTGTAAGTCTAATTGTATGGACCCCAAATCTGCAGGAGGCCCCAAGTATTGTGTACCAGTTCCCCTTCTTAGAGACTTAGCACAGTTTAGGAAGTTATGTAGCTGAACTGCAGAAGAACACCAAGAAATTGACATGATACTTGTGTTGTGTGCACAAACTGGGCACAATGTCGTCACACATGTACACATGGTTCCCTCACCGTGACATGCAACCATGGAATAAGAAATGGCCATTGTCACATGTCAATGAGTTGGGATTGTTGTGTAGCCATTTTAGCTATAGTTTTATACACGCTATTTTACAACACTAGGCCTGCCGCTATGCACTTTAACCTAGATATATTTTATTCAGCTTTGTTTTTATTAGTTTAACATTAGCCACATTTGCGGTCTTGTTTTATTTTCTCTATCTAGCTGTTCTTCGCCTAGGTTAGCACTACATTCTTAAACAGGACATTTCTTTCACTCTGTGCTTTTCTCAAAGCTGGAATAAGATAGGTTGCCAGCAAAAGTGGTATGCTTTGTCTCCAATGTTCCCAGAAACATACACACACTTACGTGGGGACCCTTTCTGGGAACACCAGCTGTTTTGTTATAAAAACACTGCTTTGACCCTTGTACGTTATAGGGAGATTCCAGCCAGATGACCACAACTGTATGCTGATTGCTTCACTACAGCTGCTTATGTAGACTACAGGCCTCTTGCTCAGGTATGAGGGATGATATCTTCCCAGGGGGAACCTGAAGGGCATAACTAGAGCTTAACATGCTGTGCTCTAACATTGCTTAGGTAGGAACTATCCTGATAAACTTCAATGTAACCGACAGAAACCAATGAGATCTGAGTGACCATGATTCCCCTGAAGAGTCGTGTATATCATGTGCTCGGTTGCCCTAGTCAACCCTACTTGTGGGTGGAGATGAGGCACTGCTAGTTAGCCGGAACAAACCCGGATTAGGCCGACATGTGTCACATAGTGCAGGATCAGGCTCAGTCCCCGCAGTACAGGTGATTCTGCACCTGAATTCAGTAGTCTCATTAGGACAATTAGAACCTACGCGACAGAATGTGTGAGTGCATTCTCTGTGGATGGCATCATGGCAACTGTCATAGGCTATACAGGACGATCAAAGGCATGGACAAATGTAATGTATGGCAACACCAACATCTGGGGATGTGCATGGACCTATACATGTTTCTGTGTCAGCCATGTCTGTCATGTCACCAACAACCTAAGCTGGACCTGTAAACAAAATGTACATCCACATTCTGTCTCACCACACGTATTGCAAACACAAAACATTGAGTGGACTGGAGCAATGGGAATTAGCCACCATCTAAATCTGCTGCAGAAATATGACAGTCAGGAAGTTGAACTGTATGATGTGTCTGCCCATGCACTGCTTTTGATATACCATACAGTGACTGAACAGGCCCTTGGAAACTGCAGTACACTGGCATGACTTACATATCATGTGGCTATAATTTGGCAAAGTGCATGATGAACCCAATATACATAACACACACGGGCTGAACTTATGCAAATACAGTAATCTAAAACAAAGACATTGTTTCTATTTTTTACATTTCAGCTGACCAAGGATATGGCATCCAACAGTGGGTCATGACACCGATTGGAAACCCACAAACTGAGGTAGAAAGGGATTACAACCAGATGCACAGTTGCACGAAAAAAATATTTGAGCGGACCTTTGGTCTACTCATGGGCCGGTTTTGTTGCCTAGATGTTTTGGGTGGGTGCCTCCTGTATTCCCCCCCTTGGCCTGTCAGATAATGTTGGCCTGTGCAATGCTGCACAATATTTGTGTCAGGATAAATGTCCCCTGGGATGAAGAACAGGAGGCACCAAGGGAGGAGGAGGAGGATGAGCCACCACATCAACCTGACCTCCAGAACACTGCTGCAGGTGCACGGAGACGTGTACACATCGTGCAGAACTTTAGTTAAGCACATGTGACTAAAGGCATGACTGCCAAACATGTCAATAAATGGCAGTCTAACATATGTCTTGGAGTGTCTGTTACAGTCCCACTTAAAAACACACCCAGATCCAGGAAACCATGAGTAGGCCACAACAGTTGTCAATCAAGTGTGACCACTGTCATCTTTCTTAAAGTACCAGACACAAAGCACTGATCTCTGGAAAGTGTGTTGTGTATTGATGCATTGCCTGTTGAACAAATATGTTGAACTGAAAATACTCATATACGACAATGAATTGTCGGTACGAAAGGCAAATCGATAGATATGAATCACCATGTGATGCATTAGGGCAAAATTGTATGGCAAGGTATGTAATAGTATAAATATACTGCAGTAGTGGATCAGTGTGAGGTATGTGTCAACTCAATGGGTGAAAGAGTCCTGACACTTGTGACAACTTACAACATCTACATCGTTTTCACTCACAAGTGTCTCACAGATGACAGTACACCGCTGTGTGTAGCACAGTGTCTGACAAATCTGTTATTTGTACAGAGGCTAATCAATGGCATAGCACATCACCTGGTGTTGCCAATATGTTTGAGTACATCAGGACACAGAATGACTTGTAAATGTATGTTGAACCATTAGCTGTAATTACAATTCCTCCAATTTATCTCTACTCACTCTGCAATTGACAGAGGTTATAGACTGCAGCTGTGTGTGAGTATCCTCATAAGCACACCCATACGTAAAATCAGCAGAGTCATATTCATGTTCCAAACAGAATATGCAACATTGTGGAAGGGACTTCCAGAGTACACTAGCTGTACTTCGGGAGTACGGATATGTTTGGGGGCCAGTGAGCCTACTCGCCACCAAGAGCAACTAAACCAAAACTAGGATGATGCAAACTGCAGAACAAATGTGCAGGGCAAAATCTCCCATGGCCCAATGACAATGAGGAGCATGAAGATTTGGACGGTGAGTATGATTAAGATGGGGTGCAAGCACAAGATGTAACATCAATAGCAGCAATACTGTATGCATGTTTACTTTTGTGGCTAACCGCCGAATAAAGTTATTTTGACTGACTGACTGACTGACTGAGCAGCAATATTGCTGACAAACCATAGCCTAGGTGTGTGTGGTACATGTGTGAATGACTCCCACATCGTCAGAAGAGTGTGATTACAAGTAAAAGTGTTACTATGTAAGATAACCCATATCATCACAACCAGTGTGTAGCCAAATTACCTGCCCAGTCATTGTGAAAAAATCATCCTATTTGCATAAACAACCACATTTGACTAACTGAAAATGTTGGTGACTGACTCTGCCTGTACCCTGAGTCTGTTAACCACGCCTAGGGCCACTAGTCTGAATAAAAAGACATATGCAGATTTGGTACAAATACACCTGACAACAATGGACTCCTGTAAGTCCCTAGTAGTTAATAGGGCAAGGGGGAATCAAACTACCTATAAATCCCTAGTAGATAATAGGGCAAGGGGGAATCAAACTACTCATAAGTCCGTAGCACATAATAGGACAGGGACGTTTTAACTGTCTGCTGTATGTAATATGTGATGCCAGGTGCAGAGCCAATCTCTGGAGACAAACTGGCAATTTTTCCCCTGATGCCAAGACCCTGGATGGAGGGAACATGAGCAGATTGCACCATTCACATATCCCTTCACATGTGTGTACGTGCTATCACAAACTTGCCTGCACTGGAGCCACCCCTCCCACCACCCCCCATTGCCTGACAGCCTTCTGTCTGCACTGTGGAACACAGCACATATTGGCAGACGTCTGTGCTGTCCTAGAAGTGGGTGTGTGGCACACATTCCACGGCAAGTCCATGGCATCCCTGGGGGTAAACTAAGCAATGGATTCAGGTGCCAACACATAGTTGGCACATGGGGCAACCCTTCAAAGGTGTAGTGTGAACAAAACATAGGAAATGCACCCTATGTGTGGTCTGATCACTATAATGCATGTACTTCCACCCATGTACACTTACAAAACATGCATTGGACACATGGGAAGAGAGGAGGCTGGTAAACACAACTATTCACAGGCAACACAGTAATCCATGACTATGAAAATGAATTCCACATGACACCATACATATCTACACATATCTTAGTCATTTCATAAAACAAAATTGACATATTGTCCCAATGCATGTTTTTAAGCCATAGCGCATGCCAAAAATGATGCATCCCATGCGCCGCATAGGAACATACTCATGGTGCTCCGTCATGAGTCCTAAAAATTCCATGCATTGGTGTGTGGTCAAAAAATGACGCGCAGCATCAGCACAGGAAGTGATGCAGTGGATCAGCCATGTGGCAAACCAGGAATTGTAAAGTTACTTTCACTTTCTCTTACACTCACAGTCTTTGTGTCTGTGCTTGGGAGAGGTTGTGTGGTGGTGCTGGTGGAGAGAGGAGTGCTGTTCATTGAGTCTTCTGTGCTGTCTGCTGTTCCTGTTGTGTCCTTGAAGTCTGTTTTGTCCTTTGTATTTGTCAATTGTGTTGTAAGTTGTAATTCTGTGCATTGTCTGGTGTTTGTCCTTGGGGTAGATTAGTTCATAGGGGCACTTGGGGGTGTTTTTGTGTTTATTTTTTTCATCAATCGTGCGTCTGGAATTTGACATGTCAGGGTAGGGCCCGTGGCATGAATGCGGAGGAGTTGAGGGGCTTCGTATCGCTGGGTGGAGGCGTGATCCTGGGCTACAGGACAGAGGCATGGAACCTGCGGTGGGGGAATGTCCACTTCCGCACACCGCAGATCTTTGAGGTGGAGAGGACAACCGACAAACTAAAGCATTGATGGACAGACATCATCTCAAGGAAACGTGACCTACTGGATTACCTCATGATAGAGTTCGGTGGAATTGTTGGTAAGTTTGCCATCAATGTGAGTGATTCTGTATCGTATTTGCAAGTAGATGTCTGCTGCCAAGAGGGCTTCCTTTACTAAGTTTGGACAGGGACAGGGCTGCAAGTCATGTTGGTGTGCCAAACAACATCCCTGACAAGTGTAGCAATGTGCTGTAAATATGATATTTGGTTCATTCCTGTACTTGTCCCCTGAGCTAACCCACAAATTGATGAAAAATACCAATTTTATCATGGGTACATAGTTTCCAGGGACAAGTGTACATATGCATTAAAGGACACCCACCTGTCCATTCACAATAATCAATGGTGTTTCCCTTTGTCTGTGTGTGCTGTAGATAGCAGCACACATAGAAGCAGGAAAACATGGATAAATAAGGCATTCCATTCCGATAGGGCCGCTGTGATACTCTCCCTGAGGTAACATATGACTCTGATGTATTACTAGCTGTGTGCCCATGGTCAGGCACACTGTGCCACATTAACTCACCAAACATGTTGCTCTGGTGGTACAGGATGAAACTTGGGCTGGTAACTGTGACCCATTGTGTCAGTGGTTAATATATATCAGGGCTCAAATGCCATTACACCCCAAAAAAGTCATTTCAGAGTTAAAGCATTATACAGAGGTTTACAAACACAGGGTTGTCATGCCCCCACACTGAGCAGTATCCCTAGCATACCTGTTGGACACTTTCTTGTTAGTACCACAGTGCACATGACACCAGATGTGCTGTGGGCAGCCTGAGGAAATGTGCACAATTCCTATATTTGGCCTGCTACCAGGGCATATGTCAACATGCGCCACCCTGGAAGATGTCCCTTAGCACTGGAGATACAAATTTGAAACATTTCAGTGGATTATGTCTCACATAGATAAGGCATGATGTATGTGACTATGAATATAATAATAACATGTTGAACGTCATGCACCTGATTATGTCACAAACATGTTGTACCTGAAATGAGAATGTGGTAGTTTGGGGATGTAGAAAACATGTATGTTTGTTGTCTTTCACCATGCAGCAGTGACATCTAGTGATGTCTGTTAAATGAAGAAACAAGGATGTCTAAATACTATTGTATGTTGCATAGTCATGTACATGTGATGACAAGAGTGAGGCAGGAGTATTGCTTGTCATGGGTGAGTGTGTTCTGTGAGTCATGTAGTACATAGTGCCATGGTACTCAGCTAGCCGTGAAAAAACTTGGGGTAGTTAGTCATTTGAAAGCCTTACACTATATACCTGAGACATGTATGTACGGTTCCATCACATATGTGTACATATCAGCCTGGCCTACCAATGTATGACATTGAGACATGCCTAATGACCCATTTGAGTTGTCACAACCATAAAGCTAGTATGGGTGTTTGCAAGTCATGTGTAATGTTCAATATCTGACCATAGTGTTCATTGTTCAACATTCACAGTGCTATGTCATATGTTATATCTTGCAGGAGAACCCAAGCCGTACAGGACAGGAGAGGTGGAAAGCTTCTGTGACCCCGATGCTGCCAGTGAATGTCATCCTTTATGTGTAATGGCTAGTGCAAGGTTCTGTGTGATACTGTATGCTGTGTACAATGCCATGTACAAAGTATATCTGTACAAAGTGAATCTCAATAGGCTACACATGTGTATGGACAGTAAGGGGAAGGTCACGTCCAGGATGTGTCTTTGCATCTGACTAATGTCAAGGTGGTTCTGATTGCTTTAACTGAGGGCCCACAAATATTCTGGTATGACCAAAGGAGCAATAACCACAATGCCAGGATCTGTGGACATATGTGGTTTTGGCATCATAACTGAACAAGCCAGGGCACTGTATACCTGAGTAAAGCTTTTCATATGCACAGATAGGTTGTTATTACTCATGGTTAAATTTATGTCTGATGTGTCAGGGTAGCCCACACATGGTGTATGAGTAAAAACACAGTGATGACAGTAAGAACATGTACCTGAAGTACAGGGTCCTACACATCTATCCAGGGTGACAATATGTGGTTCACATAACATATTTCTGCTGTATGTGCCACAGGAACTTCACTGTAAATCATGTACTTCCAGGACTGAGGACCATGTGAATAGGGCCCCAAGATTAGCAGGACAGTGGTCAACATACCATACTTGTATTTGCAGTTGAATTGCCCACTCATGTGGTGTGTTGCCCCATACTCTGTGTTGTGTATGACAACATTGATTTCCCCTGTCATCTTCAAAGATCTGGAAATGTGTGTTAGACTAGAGGGATGTCCATTCAACAGTCATTCGACATGCCAGTACCAAATTCAGAATCAGATACTGCTGGCCCTGATAGTCTATAGGATGTAATGCAAACAGGTACACACAATGAACAGCATTAGCCATTGCTGTTCCAAGATCCCTTTGCAGATGAGAGGTAGGGTACGCATGCCCCACCTATTAAATGGCTGTGCTGCGTGCTGGTGTGCAGCAAGGTGACACGAATTGTGCACCCATATGTACAGGCAATGGGCTGCATAGTGAGACAATTACAGTTACTCGGGGAGTATGCTAGTAAACATGGCACGGCCTACTGTGTATGTACATGAGTGGATATGGGAGTAGTGTCAAGTATCTCTGTGAGATCTGAGTGAGCTATCCACCCTCCATTTTAACATATGATCCCTGGCACATGTATATTCCATACAGGTTGGCGTCGACGTGGACAGAAGGTGTGACACTGGTCCCTCAGTCGGTGCCACCATGCCCTCTCCTGACCTGCCCTTCAGTTTTTGGCCCTTCCCCACCTTTGATGGTGGCGCAGCTGTCTTGCCATTATCCCCTTTCGTTTTCCCTGACCCCTTGGTGGCAGGTGTTTTCGGCTTCTCCCTCTGGGATGTGGGCACCTTTTTCACCTTGGCAGGTGGTGGAATGTCCTTGCCCTCGCTCTGTGGCACATTGGCAGCCCTTATGGTTGGCACACTCCATGACCCCGCAGTTGCTGGCACCACTGTGCCTCGGGATGTGGTGGCTGAGGTGCCTGGCTGGGACCTGGAAAGCCTGGCCCTAGGGGAAGGACAGGGGGGGTGTAGGGAAGAGGTCAATATTAGCCAGGAAAAGTTTTTTAGACACACTGGGACGGGTAGATGGAGGGGGTTTGGGAGTGGAGGTAGAGGTAGTGGTTGTAGGAGGTGTACGTCTGCTGAATTTGGGTGAAGGTGCATGGGCTGGAGGCTGTTGTGAGGTGGATGGCTGTTGGGTGTGTGCCTGCGTTTGTGTACTTTGGGAGGAGGGCTCACAGACACACTGGGAGAGGACACTGGTGATGTGTGAATAGTAGTGGGGGTGGTGAGTGCACGTGAGCGGCGTGTGGTGATGGGTGTGCTGGTGATGGAGGTAGTGGCTGAGGATGTAGTGCATGCAGGTGTGAGTGGAGACGAGACTGGGAGGGAGGAGGGAGATGTGGAGGAGGGGAACACAGTGGAGGCAGTGGATGTTGGTATGTGTGCATGGGTATGATGCTTGTGTGAGTGCCTGTGGGATGTGTGGTGCTTATGTTTGCCTGAGCCACCCTTGTGTGTTGAGGTGTGTGCATGCTGGTCTGATGGTGTGCTTGGGATAGGCTGAGGTACAGGGGATTGGGTTTGGGTGGAGGAAGTTGGAGGGGGGAAGCTGGACACAGGGACAATGGCTGCCATCAGTGCAGAGGCCAGAGCCTGAAATGGGCTGCAAAAAAAGAGGGGGGAAAGACATGTTCAGTGCATGCAACACCACTACCGTTGGCAGACACAACAGACACAGCAGCCCTCTGCACTACGCCATGCACTTATAGTTCCTAGATTAATCACATGCCCATGTGGTACAAGGCCTAAGCCCGATTGATGCACACATGGACATCACAGGAGCCTGACTAGGTGTAGAAGGCACTAACCACTAGTGGGGTTGGGTTGCCATTGAGCCTGCCTCACAAGGGACCTTGCCTACCAAGATCGCCCTGGCCTAGGGGAACCCACTGCCCTTCTCCCCCACCCAGACACCTCGTAATGCACGGAGAGTCAGCTGAATGAGAGTGTACTCACCCCCTTGTGGCTGCTGTGATGCCCTCAAGCGCCCATCCAACTCCGGATACGCCACCGCCAGGATCCAGAACATCAGGGGGGTTATGGTGCCACGGGCACCCCTCCCAGGTTGGGAGGCCATCCCCAGCTGGGCCTCCGTCGTCTTCTTGCTCCAGCGGCGAAGGTCCTCCCATCTTTTCCGGCAGTGGGTGCTCCGTCTGTGGCGGACCCCCAGGGTCTGGGCATCCTTGGCGATGGCACTCTAAATAGCCTTCTTCTGGTGGGCGCTGACCTAGAGGAATAGTACAGGGGAAAAGGAAAATCTTTACCTGTCCGGACCGTCATACTCATTGGCCCACGTTCCCACCCTTGCCCTGTCGCACATACACTCACCGTCCGCACATGCAAGCCTCAGTCCCCCCCCATTTATCTTCCATCCACACCACTGCAAACAGGCATTGCCCATGCAGCATGGTCACAGTGTACTCACCTGTTTGTCTGGAGGACCGTACAGTTGTGTGTACTGGGGGAGGATCCCACCCACTAGTTTCTCCAACTCCTCTGAAGTGAAGGCAGGGGCCCTTTTCCCAAACACATGAGCCATTGTCGCTTCCAGACTGAGGTCACAGCAGCACTTGCAGTGTAGGTTCTCTCCTGTTGAAGGTCAGGTATCAAGTGAGTGAACAGACAGAAAATGGCGGTCGCGTCCGCGGCGGTACGTACCGTCGCCTGCAGCGTACATCGTCATTGGCTTCTCGGACCCATAGGGTCCAATGTTAACCAATGCAGGATTGCGCCACGGTCTTCGACCGCCTACGGCGACGGTGTACAACGCCAGCGCAGTTACCTCATATCCCCTTGTCCCGCCATTTCAGGGGGCCACATGGCATTAATATTAACTGCATCACACCAATGTAGGCCTTGAATACACACAGTAACAGGCACATTGCGGATTAATAAATGTGTGCAAATGACATGTTGTGATACCTCAGTGTTGGCTGACTCTCTGCTCGCTGTTCTCGTCCATAGGGCACGTCTGCTGGGGCAGGTGAGGAGATGGCGGCATCCTCCGGTGTATAGACCGCTGGTGGACCAGTCGACAATGGAAGAGAGACACGTAATAGTCACCTACAGACTTGATTGTGCAACAATCCATGAACTGTGTGCCCAGTTGGAGCCAGACCTGATGTCAGCTACCCGCCATTGCACAGGAATCCCCCCTCTAGTGCAGGTCCTGTCAGTACTCCATTTCCTGGCAAGTGGTTCCTTTCAAACTACAGTGGCCATTGCATCAGGGATGTCCCAGCCAATGTTCTCTAACGTGTTGTCCAGAGTGTTGTCTGCCCTGCTGAAACACATGCGTAGCTACATCGTGTTCCCTCAGGTGGAGGATTTGCCCACAGTGAAAGGTGACTTCTATGCCCTGGGACATATCCCCAACATCATAGGTGCCATTGATGGGACACATGTGGCCTTGGTACCACGCCCTCCCCCTCGCAGGAGTGAACAGGTGTACAGAAACCGGAAGAGCTACCATTCTATGAATGTGCAGATGGTGTGTTTGGCCGACCAGTACATCTCCCATGTGAATGCCAAATTTCCTGGCTCAGTGCATGACACTTACATTCTGAGGAATAGCAGCATCCCTTATGTGATGGGGCAACTCCAGAGGCACCGTGTGTGTCTAATAGGTGAGGACAAGGACCCTATATTGTCTGGGTATGGGGTTGTCCCTACGGGTTAGTGTGTGTCTAACAGTTGTCAGTCGACATTTGCAGGTGACTCTGGTTACCCCAACCTGTCATGGCTACTGACCCCAGTGAGAAATCCCAGGACAAGGGCAGAGGAACGCTACAATGAGGCACATGGGCGAACTAGGAGAGTGATTGAACGCGCCTTCGGCTTCCTGAAGGCCAGGTTCCGGTGCCTCCATATGACAGGTGGTTCTCTCTACTACTCACCAAAGAAGGTGTGCCAGATCATCTTGGCCTGCTGTATGCTGCACAACCTGGCTTTGCGACGGCAGGTGCCTTTTCTGCAGGAGGATGGTCCAGCTGGTGGTCATGTGGCAGCTGTGGAGCCTGTAAACAGTGAAGAAGAGGAGGCAGAAGAAGAGGATATCGACAACAGAAACAACATAATCATGCAATACTCCCAGTGAGACACAGGTAAGAAGATGTCACTGCCTCCCACATCTCATACTATTGTTGGAGCTAGCATAAGTCTGTCATTTTCACTCAGTGTATGGACCCTGACTTGTCACTTTGCCTTTCCATTTCACAGATGTGGGTCCCATTTTGTGCCCTCTGCTATATTTCCTCCATGCCCTACAGCTGTGTTACATTGGTATGTGAACAATTAAATTGACATTGCTATATTCCATGGTTATTGCAATTACACGTTTGTGAAAGCACAGACTGACTCCAGATTGTTTTGTGATTGAAGTGTGTTTATTTCTGTGCAAATGAGTGGATGGGTTGTAAAATAGGCAGGGGTGATGGTGGAAGAATGTCCATGGCAGAGTCAAGTCTATTTGTTTCACAGGTGCATTGTCCAAAGGGGTGTAGGAAGTGGAGCAATGGCAGTTTAAGGATGCACAGGGTGACAAAGTGGGACAGAAGGGTGACATTCATGGGGGGTCTCATTTCCTAGCAAGGGTCTTGGCAATGTTCTCTGTCTTGTTCCTGGATCTCAGGGACCGTTTGCAGGGTAGCTCTCCATCTGCAGGGGGTGGAGTGCTGGTGTCGTGTTCCTGTGGCGGTGCCTCCTGTCCACTAGCGCCGGCGGGGGTGGAGGGGTGTTCATCATCCAGGCTAGTGTCAGGGGCCCCTTGTTGCGTCCCTCCTGGTGTTAACAAGGTTTTGCAGCACCCCTACAATGGTGACCAGGGTGTTGTTAATGGACTTCAGGTCCTCCCTGATCCCCAGATAGTGTTCCTCCTGCAGCCGCTGGGTCTCCTGAAACTTGGCCAGTACCGTTGCCATTGTCTCCTGGGAATGATGGTAAGCTCCCATGATGTTGGAGAGGGCCTCGTGAAGAGTGGGTTCCCTGGGCCTGTCCTCCCCCTGTCGCATAGCAGTCCTCCCAGTTTCCCTGTTTTCCTGAGCCTCTGTCCCCTGAACCGTGTGCCCACTGCCACTGTCCCCAGGTCCCTGATTTTCGTGGGTTGGTGGGTTTGCCTGGGTTCCCTGTAGTGGTGACACACTGCTGATTGACGTCTCCTGGGGACAGAGGGATGGGCTCACTGGGTGGGTGCTGTGCTAGTGTTCCCTGATGGGGGAAGCTCTGTGGTGGCTTGTGCCAGTGTCAGGGGAACCAGCTGTCGCGAGGTCCCAGATGGGCCAGGCTGGTCATCTTGATCCAGTTGTGCAGAGCTGCTGTCATCACTGTGGGCCTCTTCTGTGGGGGGACTGGACATGTCTGGTACCTCCTGTCCGGTGACGTTGGGTTGGGGTCCTGCAGGGGTGTAAAGGCATGATTATTGCATCTGTGTGTGCCATCGTGTGCAATGGGTGAGTGACCCTGTATTCCAGTGCATGCATTCTTGTCTTGGTCCTTGTGTGATATTTGGGTTGGGGTCTGTGTGGGTATCTGTACTGGAAATGCTTTGGTGATAGGTGTCCATGCTTTAGTGTTGCATGCAGGGCTTGGTGTTGGGATGGGTGGGTTGTGATAGTGGGGCATATGTGAGGTGTTGGAGTGATGGGGATGAGGTTGAGGGTGGGAGTATGTGATGGCATGCAGGAAGGGTAGGGAATATAATAGTAAAGCTTTGATTTACCAGAGTCCAGGCCTCCTGCTACTCCTGCGAGGCCCTCAGGATGCAGTATTGCCAAAACTTGCTCCTCCCATGTTGTTAGTTGTGGGGGAGGAGGTGGGGTCCACTGCCAGTCCTCTGTACAGCAATCTGGTGTCTGGAGACCACGGAATGCACCTTCCCCTGTAGGCAGTTCCACCTCTTCCTGATGTCATCCCGTGTTCTGGGGTGCTGTCCCACTGCGTTGAACCTGTAGACGATTCTGCGCCATAGCTCCATCTTCCTTGCAGTGGAGGTGTGCTGCACCTGTGATCCGAATAGCTGTGGCTCTACCTGGATGATTTCCTCCACCTTGACCCTGAGCTCCTCCTCAGAGAACCTGGGGTGTCGTTGAGGTGCCATGATGTGGTGTGGGCGATGTGTGAGGTGGTGTGTGTTGTGATGTTTGAGAGGATGTGTTGTGTGTTGTTTGAGGTGCATGGATGTTGTGTAAGTGATGGTGTTGTGTGTCTGTGGATGCTGTGTTGTTTATGGTGGTGTCTCTCTCTGGCGTGGTATCAGAATTCTGGTAGTAAGGGTTTGTGGGTGGGTGTTTTATATTGGATTGGGTGTGTGGGTGTGGTGTGCGTATGTGTATCAGGTGTGTTTATTTCGATTTGTCCAATGTGGTTGTGTTATGTAAATGTGTGTGTATTTTGAGCACGGCGGTGTGTACCACCAATCGAATACCGCGTTGAAAGACCGCCGCGTGGATTCGTGGGTCGTGATAGTGTGGGCGTATTCCTGTTGGCGTGACAGTGTCGGTTTTGTCATCACCAGTTTATCACTGACCTTTGGTGTGGCGGACTTGTGTGGGTGTCTGTATTATGGCGGATTCCGAGCTGTGGGTCGTAATAGCTGTAGCGGAATTCCGCGGGCGCAGCGGTATGTTGGCGGTCTTCTGCACGGCGGTAAGCGGCATTTACAGCCAGGGTTATAATTAGGGCCAGAGTCCATTAAGCAGAGGCCAGCAGGCATCAGGGCAACAAGCAGGGCAGCAGTTCTTCTCAGTAAAGCAGTCCAGATGAGTCCTTTGGGCAGCCAGGAAGTCCGTCTGACAGAGTCCAGATGTAGATCCAGAAGTGTCTGATTTGGTGGGGTCAGAGACCCAGTATATAAACCCAAACATGCCTTTGAAGTGGGGGTAACTTCAAATTGTGGTTTTGAAGTGCACAAGTTTCCCTTTCAGCCCAGTCCTATCTGCCAAGATCCCTGTGAGGGCTTATCAGTCCTTTGTGTGAGGGCATGCCGCGGCCTTTGAAGTGTAAGAGAGTGCCCCTCTACCCTTCCTACTCAGGGAGACCCATTCATTATGCAGATGAATGCAGATGTGACTTGAGTGTCCCGTATTTATGGCTGTCTGGGTGGAATGCACAAATGGAGCTGTCGACCAGCACAGATCAGTGTAAGGCACAGAGGGCAGTAAGTGCAGAGAAGTGCCCACTTTCTAGAAGTGACATTTCTAAAATAGTAATATTAAATCCAATTTAAGCAATAAGCAGGATTTTCTATTACCATTCTAGCCATTCTAAATATCACAGGGCTACTCCTTCCAGATCAGAATCTACCACTTAAAAGTTTATGAGGGCAATTCTACTGCTAGTCTATGAGAGGAGCAGACCTCACAGTAGTGGAAAACAAATTTGTGAGTGTTTCACTACCAGGACATGTAAAACACTTAAGTACATGCACTGCCTTTTGCTTACATAGCACCCTGCCCTATGGGTTAGCTAGGTCCTACCTTAGGGGTGACGTATATTAGAAAAAGAAGAGTTTAAGGCTTGACAAGTAGTTTTCAATGCCAAGTCGAAGTGGCAGTGAAACGTCCCACACAGG
Organism: Pleurodeles waltl; assembly: GCF_031143425.1. Classification (NCBI taxonomy): domain Eukaryota; kingdom Metazoa; phylum Chordata; class Amphibia; order Caudata; family Salamandridae; genus Pleurodeles; species Pleurodeles waltl. The sequence goes on from NC_090439.1 coordinate 235,677,242, forward strand.
CCTAGCACTTACAGGCCTGAGACATGGTTAAGGGACTACTTATGTAGGTGGCTCAATCAGTGCTGCAGGCCCACTAGTAGCATTTAATTTACAGACACTGGGCACATGTAGTGCACTTTACTAGGGGCCTACAGGTAAATTAAATATGCCATTTGGGTGGAAACCAATGTTATGATGTTTAAGGGAGAGAGCACTTGCACTTTGGCACCGGTCAGCAGTGATAAAATGCACAGAGTCCTAAAACCAGCAAAAACAGTGTCAGAGAAATAGAGGGAGACTGGCAAAAAGCTGGGGGGTGACCACTGTAAGGTTTCCAGTCTATATGTGTGTATGCCTCTCATCATCCACACCTGACACCCTCTCAGATGAGTTGTTTTTCCTGTGACACAACTATCCCATTCAGAGGATTTACATCCTAGATCAGTGTTCATAGGCCCAAGTGAGACCAGGTGGCTACATGGTGGAAGGATGCCTGCACTGGAGCTAGGCAACAGTCTGTGCGCCATTGCTGAGGAAACTACTAGGGTGCATTGAATTTTAGTGCATACAACGCATCCCTGCACTTTCTACATGAGACAGCGCAGCATAGCAAGCTGGCTGGCTGTGTTGCAATACATCATTTCCTCGTACAAGAGGCACAAAGGGCTTCATTTACATGGCAGGCAAGTACCTTGCTTGTCCGCCCTGCACCACCAAGAAAGGGTAGAAATGCACCGTATTTACAATATACGGTGCATTTGTCTGTCCTTTCTCCCTAAGCTGGTGCATAAATTGCTGTCTAATGCCGTCGCAGGCATCCTTCCACAGTGGTGCAGGATTCCTGCATTGTGAGGATAATTGTTTTTGTGCAGTACGGAACACCATCCCACACAAAAGGTGTTTTCCTCTTTCTATGTGTGCTGCATTCTGCAACACACATAGAGGAAAAACAGGGAGAAATAAAGATATTTCTCTCAGTTGCATTATTCCTACGCCACCCCTTGGGTGATGTAGGAATGTGACGCATCCCTAGCCTTGTAAATCTGTGAATGTGTCAGATTCCTTTGAGTTCCATGTGTGTTGCGCTTGAACACCCTATGCAACACCCATGGAATGCCCCTTTCACACAGTGTTATGCGTAAATGGTGTCCATATTTACAAGGCCATGAAAAGCCATGCCAGGTGGATTTGGATGGCCTTGTAAATATGGGCTGGCACACTGCGCCACCAGAGCATCAATAAATTGACGCTCTGGTGGTGCAGTGTGCTGGTAGTCTGTGTAAATGAGGCCCAACGTGAGGTAAACGTGAAATGATGCTGCACTTCACACCACGAAGAAAGTGAGGTGATGGTTCCGCCATGGGATGAACGGTCAGTGCACATTACATCTCTTTGCTGTTTAACCAGAAGTGTGTCAGCATACTACATTATAGCCATTTTGGAGCTGGGTCCTTTTGACATTGCATAATTACCAGATTGCCCCCCAATGCAGCTTACCCTGTGGTTGTTGCAGTTCGTCATATGCTGCATTGTTGTGTCCCCAGACTCCTTTCACCAACTCATCATGGATGACAGCTGCCACCATCTCCTCCAAGTCATCTAGTTCCTCCTGGGTGCTGGACTTCTACCTCCGGTCTGCAATGCTGCCTTGCTGGTGCTGGCTAGTTTCTCCTTTGTTCTGCGGTTGCAATCATGCCAGCACTTCTTACAGTCAATGACTGTCCTCTTCAACTCTGCCACACTGTTGACTTTGTCCACTATTGACTGCCATATGGCCTCTTTCTTTCCTTACAGCAATTTGGAGGTGACGAAGAGCTATTGTTGATGCTGTGTCACCTCACTGATCAAGATGTTGTTCTCCTCCTCACTGAACCTGCACTTCCTCTTCCCCTTCTCCTGGGAGTCTGTCTGGACATCCTGGCTGGTAGTGGGGTTGTTGGGATTGTCCTGAGGTCTCTGGTCTCCAAGGTTCTCCATTTCTGCTTTTGCAGTGTCTCCTCTTTGTTTATGATCGGCATTTTGTGGGTGCTTTTGTGACGCTTTTAGGAGCAAGAGTGATGCTAGGACGAGTTCTGTCAGTTAACGTGCAGCAAATCAGGCTAGCATCACTTTTGCAGTACTACAGTTATTTTTGTTTACGATGCAGCGCACAGACTAGCATCATTTATTTTTAAGCTACCCCAATCCTAACACCATGATGCGCTGTTTTGTAAATACAGCGCAAGCATGGCCTTAGGATCTGCTGTTACACAGCATTAAAAATTGATGCAATGCTGCGCTGCAGCAGCGGTGCATTTAAAAAAAATAAATACGCCCCTTGGTATGTAGTACATAGAATTGTGTGGAACATGCTGTCACCTGCACCCAGAGTTAATCTTCACTACAAAGATTTGTAACATGTTCAGTAACTGTACATACCTGTAAATACTTACACCCATTAGCTGGACACAGGCTGTAAAAAATTAGGTAGAAAAGTAATATGGTAGTTACACGTCACTATGTAAACTATAAAACAATGTGACACACTCATTGAATAATGTCATCAGTGATGTCATCAAAGATGTCAGACCATGTCATGAGTGATGTCATATATGTGGTCATAAATAGTGCATGGGGGCGCAGGATATAATTAGCTCTGCCAGCTATAACTGGTGAATTTCGGTGTTTTTTCTTAGTTCGAAAAATTAATGTTGTCACTGACAAATTCAGCTAACCATGCCTTTACTTTAATCTTTGTTTTTTCAGTGAAAACACACACATATATAGATATAGATATTTGTATATACAGGTAAATACATACCTGTGTGTGTGTGTGTATATATGTATTTAGTTGCCAATAGATAGTCATATCTGAATATAATGCTATCGGATAACGATATAGATATGTCATAATTTATCATAATGTTAGAAGCTCTATAAGGAATATATTTATTCGATGATGTCATTTTTTTCATGTTCTTGATCTTTGATTGCCTAAGGAGGGGTAAAGGTTATCCTTGGTTCATTACCACAGCCCCAACCTTTTGACATTTTTTTTTGGGAGGATCTTCTGAGAGTTGGGTGGGAGGGTTAGGGCTGGCTTTTTTTGAAGGATTAGGACTTTTGTTTTCTTGTTTTTTCCTTTCCTACTTTTGTTTTTTTCTTTTTTTGCTCCAACTTCACCCCATTCTTAGTGGCTCTGTCAGATAAGACTTTTTCCCTGGCAATAAAAGTGACCTCCACCTCCTGAAGGTTCAGGCTTGCTCTCCTGCGCATAGCCAACACTACACTACTGCAGAATTGGGCTTGCTAATGGGCTCATACTGGAAATCCCACGAATCAGAGAGTACCTCACGTAAACACTGACTATTAGAACTCTCTCACTAAATACTGAAGGCATTAACCATCCAATCAAATATAAGACAATGACAGACTACTATAGTAAACTAAAAAGTGATATAGTAGTCCTACAAGAAAGGAACATTGGCTATTGTGATGCCTCTATTATGCTGTGAGGTTACTTCATACTCCACATGGATTGCACTTGACAGAAAATTATTGGCTAAATCCAGACTGTCTAATGTACACAAACAGACATGCAATCTATGCTCCACTCACAAACTTAGCACTGTGTAGAGGCTAAAGACTCCATAACGGGAATGAATATGCCGCTGTTTTATTCCTTCACCAAAGCTAGGCTTGTATCGAACACTGACTTGTTATTCTGGCTGGCTACAGTTGGTCTCAGAGACATCAATAGAGCCAATGGTGATCTCTGATCAATCATTCATCACCCTGACACTATGAAATGGCCTCAGTGCCCAAAGTCAATTGGTGTATTAATCCCAAAACATGTGAATACAAAGCTTATGTAAAAGAATAACAAAAAGAGAAGTCTCTTCATGCAAGAAAACCCAAACTCATGTACTTCACTGGTCATGGTCTAGGATGCCTTAAAGTGTTCCCCCAGGAATCTAATTATAAGCCACATGGCAAAGAGAAATAGAGAAATTAATTTTAAGTTAGATAGCCTATGAAACAAAATCAAAAGAACAGAGTAACAACACTGGCACTCCAAAAAATTTAATCTGTTAAATACTGTCAAACAGTTTAAATACAGATTGTTAGTTTTAGAGTTTATCTTTAGGTTCAAGCACAGAAAACCAAAAACTATGCTACCTAAATAAAGCAGGGAAACACTTCACCTCCTGCCTAAAATTAAAAAAGAAAACAAATCACTGATCTCAAACTTTAGAGATGCAACCGGCTCAATCCAAACCAAACACAGATAAATCACGAAGGGCTTCATGGCTTTTTACACCTCACTTTATAAAAACAATTCTCTCACAAACATCCGGCTAAACAAATACCTTAAGAGAAAAAGAAAATCATTACAGTAATCTAAACAGTACCAGTGGTAAAGCCACAAGTCCAGATGGTTGAATAATTTCTATAAAATATTCTCTAAAACGATCGTTGAACCCATAAAAGCTGTCCTTAATCATTTTGCTTTTAACTCCTTTGCTGTGATGCCCGCCCGCCTCCCCAGCCTAGATCTCCAAAACATTTTGTCCACATAAGCTATCCTTGCCAAATTTGTATCCTTTTTTCCCAACATCCTGGGAATTCTAAAGGTACCAGTGGTTTGAGGATTCCCCTATTGTAGGGGACCAAACAATTAGCCAAAATACAGCTACATTTTGTTTTTTTGGGAAAATGGGGAAAAAGTGCTGCAGAAGAAATTGTCTGTTATTTCTTCCAAATGGCATCAGAGAAGGGTTTGCAGTGCTAAACATCATCTTCTTCCCAACTTTTTGGAACAGGCAGGCTTGAGTCAGAAAACCAAATATTTCTACACGATTTCAGCATTTTACTGGGACATAGCCCAATTTTCCTATTTTTTGTGCTTTCAACCTCCTTCCAGTTAGTGATAGAAATAGGTGTAAAACCAATGGTGAATCCCGGAAAACTATACATTTCTGAAAAGTAGACAACATTTTTAATTCAGCATGGGGTCTTTTGTGTAGATCCTTCAAGATTTTCCTATAGAAAAGTAACAGATGAAATGAAAATATATTGAAATTGAAAAAACAGCAATTTGTGTCTACGTTTTAATCTGTAACTACTAACTATGGCCGATTTTCAAAAACAATATACCATTATGTCTGCTGGATCCTTCTGGTTGCGGGGATATATACGGCTTGTAGGTTCACCAAGCACCTGAGGTACCCAGAGCCAATAACTGAGCTGCACCTTGCAATGGTTTTTCATTGTGTACAGGGAATACAGCAATTCATTTGGTAAAATACAAAGAGTGAAAAATATGTATCAAGGAAACCTACATATTTCCGAAATGGGCACAAGATATGGAGTTTAGAAGCAGTGGTTATTTGCACATCTCTGAATTTCTCGGTACCCATACTAGCATGTGAATTAAAGGACATTTCTTTAAATGACTTCCTATTTACACACTGTCTTACATTTTGAAGGTGGAAATTCAGAGAAAGAGAACTGTCAATAACATGTTTTAGACTATTCTGTGTTCCTCTGAGTCTCCCAATACAAATGGTACCTCACTTGTGTGGGCAGGCCTAGTGCCCGTGACAGGAAACGTCCCAAAATGCAATGTGGACACATCACATTTTGCCACCTAAAACTGCCCCTTTAATTGCAATGTGCCTAGCTGTGGAATTTGCACCCTAGCTCACCCGGCACCTAGGGAAACCTAGCAAACATGTACACTTTTGAAAACTATACACTCAGGGTAATCCAGGATGGGATGACTTTTGTGGTTCTCACCAGGTTCTGTTACCATGGACCCCTTGCAAACCTCGAAATATGTCTAAAAAACACATTTTCTCACATTTCTGAGATGGAAAGTTCTGGAATCGGACGGGAGCCGCAAACGTCCTTCCACCTAGCATTACCCAAAGTCTCCCGATATACATGGCACCTCACTTTTGTGGGTAGGCCTAGTGCCTGCAACAAGAAACTGGCCAAAATGCAATGTGGGCACATTACATTTTTTCCATTGAAAACTGACCCTTTTTACTTCAATGTACCTAGTTGTGGATTTTGGGCTCCAGCTCAGCGACACCTAGGGAAACCTAGGAAACCTGTACATTTTTAATACCAGACACACAGAGAAATCCAGGATGGGATGACTTGTGTGGCTCTCACCAGGTTCTGTTAACAAGAATCCTTTGCAAATGTCAAAATCTGTCCAAAAATACATTTTCCTCCTATTTCTGTTATGGAAAGCTCTGGAATCTATGGATAGGCCTAGTGCCTGCTACAGAAAACGGCCCAAAACATATAGTAGAGACATCAAAATGATCAATCATAAACCAACCTGGTTTTGCAAGAGGGTAACCTGTGTTTTTGGTCCCGGGCTCAGCGGCCATCTAGGGAAACCTACCAGACCCAGACATTTCTGAAAACTTGACACACGGGGAGTCCAGGGAGATGTGTCTTGCATAGATCCTCCCACGTTTTCTTACCCACAATCCCCTGCACATCTCAAATTTAGCTTAATAAAATCACATTGTCCTCACATATCTGTTTGGGTTCCCCTCCCAGGCACAAATTTCCTACCACCCAGCGTTCCCCTTGGTCCCCCGATAAAAATGATAACTCACTTGTGTTGGTGGGCCAAGCGCCTGCGACAGAGGAGGGACAAAAACCTGTGGATTGCCCTTTTGGACCCACTTTGGTTCCCCCTCAGTTTTTATTTTATGTACATTTTTAGGCTGACTCTGCTTTGGGCACCCACACACGTGAGGTATCATTTTTATCGGGAGACCAAGGGGAGCGCTGGGTGGTAGGAAACCAGGGCTCGAAAAATCATAAATTTGTTACTAGACCTGCAGGTCGAGTAACTTGAATAATCTACTTGACATAACTATAATGTCCCTGACCCGTAAACGGTTCAAAAATTGTGTGATCCTAGGCAAATATTTTATTTTAGAGAGGCACCTTTATCTTCATTCTCACATGCATGCCCCTTCAAATATGTGAATTCGGCATTTCTGCTGTACAAAAAAAAGTATTTTGTTTGGTTAAATAGACTAAGGCCCAGATTTACAAGTGGCCGGCACCTCTGATGTGTCACTTCTTTTGACGCATTGGCCATACAGACTGCTGACCCATATCTACAAGGCCACCCAAAACACCTTTGCATGGCTTTACATGGCCTTATAGATATGGAGTAAGGTAATGCAGCACAAGTCGCTGTGGTGCCTTACTTTGCGTCAAGTGGGCATTCCATGGGTGTTGTGTGGGTGTTCCCTCGCAACACCCATGGATTTAGACGCATTCCCAGATTTATAAGGTTTTGTAAGCCCAGGAATGTGCCAAAACCCTACGCCACTGCAGAGGTAGCGTAGAAGTGACGCAGTTGGGAGAAATATCTTTATCTTCTCCCCGTTTTTTCCTCTTTCTATGTGTGCTGCATTTTGCAGCACACATAGAAAGAGTAAAACTCCTCTTCAGATTGTGTTGGTCCTAAAAGGTGCCCCTCCCTGCACAAAATAATCATCCCGCAAAGCAGGCACCCTTGCACCATGGTGCAAGGGAGCCTGGGTTGGTGCACTGCAGCAATTTGTGTGCCAGTGCAGGGGAAAAGGACAGGAATGCACCATATCTCGTATACACTGCACATTCCTGCCCTTTTGTTTTGATGCAGGACAGCAAGAAGGCTTGCTGTGCTGCCCTTCGCCAAAACATTGTAAATCTGGCCCTAAATATTTGTTCCACGTATAATAGGAATGTAGCAACACAAAAGAATGATGGACGGAGTGCTCAACAATGCAAACATTCACCCAAAGTCAACTGCTACTGAATTGGTGGCGGGTTAAACCTTACAAATGCACCTGTCTTGGACTACCATAAATTAAAAAACTGTGAACTATATTGTCGCCCAATATCTATGGCTATACCTGTGCACAAATCACGGCACCTGCCACCACAGGGGGGCAACCCTGAAAGGATTAAATGCAAAAAGATATGGATAGTGTACCACTGCGCAAAGTCAGTAAAGTCCAGTAACACAACGTTGTCTTTTAAAAATCTTCATTTTTTATTATTGCTTTTTCTTGAACAAACGAGCAATCAGCCAACGCGTTTCATCCTACACAAAAGGACTTCTTCAGGGCTGAAATGTAACACAAAAAGAATGTATATATCACACCAGGACAGAAAAGACACAATAAATACAAAAAGAATTTAACAACAAAAAGAAAGTGTACAAAAAATATATACAAAAAAATCACCTCTAATACACATACTTATGGTCATTAAGAACTCATAATCATAAGAGACAAGGGACACATGCTACCAGGAATGTTATTCACACATATAGTCGATGAAGACATATATATTAATAATATTCACATGACACATATTACTAATATTTACAAAGACAAAATACAAAACACAAAATATAAACACCCGTTTTTAAAAAAAGGATATAATCTACATAGTTCTAAAGATTTTTATAATATCGCCATCATTCTGTAATTTTTAACAATATATTTATTGAAAAGAAAAATAATAATAATACATTTTTTATATATAGAGAAATAAATATGATATCAAACACATCATACCTTATATTTGCATGGTCTTTAAATTGATTGTCTTTCCATATTATTGGAATTAAATGTCCAACCTATTATTTCTAAAAAGAATGACAACACTATGTAATATCCCACGGATTGAGAAACGAGTAACAACCAAAATTATCGACTACCCACGCATAAATGTAATATTTTCCAAATTTTCAAAAGATGGAGAATTAAAAAAAAAATCCAACAAACTCCATAAACAAATAGCCCTACATAAATGGCCAAAGATGCCACAAAGAAAGACTACCAAAAGAGCCCATCATATAATAAAAAAAAAAAACTGAGAAATTGCACTCTAAAGATAATAACCAAAGCTTTTAAGAATAAATATATAAATATAGCTATTTCTATTTTACAAAAAAACACAGCTCATAAACCATAACCCCACAAACCTACAAGTGGTTAGATAAAAACATATATTTATAAATTCTAACACCACACATGTAGTAATATGCTATTAATTTGTGTTATTACTACAAAACAATCCCAATGGGAGAGGAAATTAATAGGCATACTACAAAACAGCGTTCCACAGGATGACATTTACAAAGAAAAGGCATTTGCGGTATATTTAAATTTAAATGCCTAGTCATCGATAATACTGCCTGAAAGGTCAGTGAAGCATGTGAAATTGCAATCAATTAGTAACCGCTTACCCCATAACATAAGGGATCAGCCATGTCCGACCCTGTCGGCAAAGAAAGTAAACTGAGCCCAGCTTGACATCCGCTTTTAAACCCTGGTCAATCTAGATAACGAGAATATTTGACACAGGTGGCATACTCATTGCTATGGCGACCGTTCTGGAATAAGAATAGTCGCCATCTTAGGTAAACAGATCGGCCATTTTTGAATGGTGTCATCCATTCTATAAACAGATGTATAGGATCCATCTAGCATTATACAGGCTTAACAGGAGTTTTGATAAAGCCCTAAAAAGTAAAAAGAAACTGATACTCTTTACTAAACAGGACCCAAGATGCATATAAGTTGCTATAGCGACTATTATACGATAAAATTACTCTTCATATCGCATAAATACGTCGGCCATTTTGAACTGGTGTCAACTATACTGAGAACCAAAGGAGCCTAAGACATTCTTATAATAAAGCCCTAAAGTATAAAGCTTACAGACTATGCCATGTTATATTAACATGACATAGGAAGAGCCACGAAAAACTGATCGTTTTAAAATGGGGTGTCAGCCATCTTAGAAGGATGTAATCAATAACGTAGATGGTGGCAGAACAAGGAGGAATATTGATAAGACATTGTTGGGGCTTGAAAACGATTTTAATAAAGCCCTTCAAGATAAGAAGAGAAAGATAATCTGTGATGGATAACACACAGGAAGCATACCTGTCGTTATAGCGACCATAGTACCATTGAAATATTCGCCATAATCGATAAAGGCGTCAGCCATTTTGAACTGGTGTCAATTATACTAAATGTATATAGATCATATGACAATTATGGCCCATCATCTATTGGGGGTGAGTATCCAATTCAGAAAACCCTAAAATTGTGAAATTCTAAAAAGAAATTAGCCAACAGGGGAAAAAAGAGAGAACAGAGACCGAACAAGCGATGCTTATTTAAAGGAAATAATGGAATTCTTCATCTGTATTGTGGCCCATACTCATGGCGCGTAGGCGGCATATCCATGCTGCCTCTCTGCGCCGCAGGGTAAATTCTCTGTCAACCCCTCTTTTGTTTGGTGGTACTGTATCAATCCCACAAAACCAGATCTTATTGTCATTAGTATGTTGTTCCAACATATGCAGTGACTGAGGATATCTAATGTCTTTATTCTTTATTGCCCGGACATGTTCTTGTATACGGAGTTTGAGAGGCCTTATAGCGCTGCCAACATAGATTTGACCACATTTACATCCTACAATGTAAACAGCATATCTCTTTTTACAGATGGTGAACTGTTTGATTCCATACCTTTTACGAGAATTGTAGCAGAACTTTTTGATCTTATCAATACCCAAGCTACAGATGTTGCACTCATGACATATAAAGAAACCTAGTGGGCCCATGACATAGGAAGAGCCATGAAAAACTGGATTCAAGCTAGCCTGGCTGATGAAGGGTGATACCCTGAAACCGGTCCCAGGATGCTTGTTTCCAGTCTAAGGAGGACCTGGCCTGGCAGTTTGGGCTGGACTGTTCCCATGAGGAACAGGGTCAAGACTGATTTGCATATGGCTGGGTCCAGACTGAGATGGCATGGTGAGCAAAAGAACGATGGATTAAACCCAGATCTGTGACTGGGGGTAAGTGTTTGCATTGTTTAGCATTCCGTCCATCATCCTTTTGTGTTTCTAAAGTTGCCCTAAATGGGGAGGGTATGCCCAGACGAGGGTCCCTTGCTCACTGTGCCACTGGATTCAAGCTAGCCTGGCTGATGAAGGGTGATACCCTGAAACCGGTCCCACTTTGCTTGTTTCCAGTCCAGGGAGGACCTGGCCTGGCAGTTCGGGCTGGACTGTTCCCATGAGGAACAGGTTCAAGACTGATTTGCATATGGCTGGGTCCAAACTGGGGAGGCATGGTGAGCAAAAGAACGATGGATCAAACCCAGATATGTGACTTGGGGTGAGTGTTTGCATTGTTCAGCACTCCGTCCATCAACCTTTTGTGTTGCTAAAGTTGCCCTAAATGGGAAGGGTATGCCCAGACGTGGGTCTCTTGCTCTGTGCCACTGGATTCAATCTAGCCTGGCTGATGAAGGGTGATACCCTGAAACCGGTCCCAGGATGCCTGTTTCCGGTCCAGGGATGACCTGGCCTGGCAGTTCGGGCTGGACTGTTCCCATGAGGATCAGGGTATAGACTGATTTGCATATGGCTGGGTCCAAAATGAGGTGGCATGGTGAGCAAAAGAACGATGGATTAAACCCAGATCTGTGACTGGGGTTGAGTGTTTGCATTGTTCAGCACTCCGCCCATCATCCTTTTGTGTTGCTAATAGGAATGTAGCCCACAAATAGGGTATACGTGATCTGTGATTAGCCTTAGTTTACTAATAGCATTGCCTTCAGGGCAAAAGTATTTCCCAGTTTCTTTAAACACTCACTTTCAAAAAATATTTTACTAAAGCATGATTTTGTAGAACACTTTCAATTACAGACAGACAATTTCCAAGAAATTTCCACAAACCTTCCCACAAGTTGCAGCTTTACTGATAAAACCATGTGGTGTATTAATAATCTGTGAAAACTGGGTTTCAGGAAACATATTTATCATTTGCACATCACCAAGTAAAGTGTTCTTATTTGTTTTCATCCTATTAAAATATTTTTTTCATCACACTGAAGAACAAAAAATGGTCTTTCATAGTTACTGAGATGTATTTTGAATTTTTTGTACAGTTGACTTAGTTATTTAAATGTTGTGTGTTAGGAAAACCCACCTAGACTTTCATTTCACAATTTTTATAGCAGGTCAGACAGTTCACCTTAGATAATCCTGGAACTCTGCACTCAGAATGGAAAAAGACAAAGTGACTTTTGACCTCTGTCTCTGAACACAGAGCACGTGTAACAAGAACATGATTAAAGGCATCTTTTCCACTTTTTGACAGAACATCTGTTTGTCAACTCGCCAAAAGGGGCGAGTAGGTCCTAAAAATAGCTCGATCTGATAAAAAATAACTCACCATAGTGAGTGGTCGAGTAGATTTTTCGAGCCTCGGTAACACTCTTGGCGTGGTGATCCTACATCTTTCTCACACTGAAATGTGAGGAAAATGTAAACCTTTAGCTAACTTTTGGGTTTGCAGGGAATTCTGGGTAGGAAAACATCGGGGTATCCACACAAGCCACATCGAAAGCCAAGCACCAGTCCACACACACTGACAGCCAAGCGCAAGTCCACACACACCACCAGCAAAATGCCAGTACACACTCATCCAGCCAAGCTTCAGTACATGCAGACCGTTGGCCAAACTCCAGTTCACACACACACAGAAACTTTCCTGGTATTGAGTGGTTTTCTGCCCCCCTTTGGGCAGATGAGCCTATATTGCTGATCTATCCCCAAGTGGGACAGAAACTGACAAAATGTGCGTCCACAAAAAAGGGTAGTGACCCCTGTTTATGGGACTGTTCCCTGATATGCCCATAAACATATCCTTGGTGCTTAGTCTGCTTATCAGGTGTAATAGCCACCATCTGCCCCTCAGGTGGGCAGTAAGACTGTGCCCATTTTTTGGGGGGGGGGCGGAGGCATTGGTATGTCCATTCTCGGCAGCCCCCACCCCTACAGAAAAAGAAAAAAATAGTCTCTGGTGCCTAGTGGACTATCTGTCCCCTCCCCTGCAAGGCAGATCAGGGACTGTGGCCCATATCTGTCCTCCTTAGGGACAGGGACAGAAAGACTGTACCATTTTTTTAGAGGGGCGGTGGGGGCATTAGCATGCCGATTCTTGGCAGCCCCCATCCCTACTCTGGTGAAATAAATACTCCCTGCTGCCTAGTGGGTTCCCGCCCCCCCCCTGGGGTTGGGGGCGCAGACCAGAGGCTATTGCCCTCATCTGCCCCCAGGGAGTCTGAAAGACTGTGCTCATTTATTGAGAAAGGTGGGGGCACTGACATGCTCATAGTAGGCATCTCCCACCCCTATTCTAAAACAAAAATCACATTCCCTGGTGCCTAGTGTGCTGTCTGCTCTCACAGGGGATATCAGAGGCTACTGCCCCCTGGGGGGGCTGTCGGGAAGACTGCCCATTTTTGGGGGGCTGGGGGCATTGACATGCCCATAGTGGACAGACCCCACCCCTGTTCTAAAAAATAAATATGATCCCTGGTTCATAGTGTTGCTTTCTGGCCTCCCGGGGGGGAGGGGCTGCCAGGGGGCTTTGGTCCTCATTTGCTCCCCAGAGGGGGCAGGAAGACAATATGGCAGAAAAAGGGGGAAGCAAGAGCCCTTGCCCAAGGGGCTGCTCTCCTTCCCTTGTGTCTAGTGCAGGTGTCTCCAACCAGTCGATCCCAACCTACCACTAGCTCCCCCATACCTTCAGAGTAGCTCACAGCCTGGAGTTCATTTTTAAATAAGCACAGGGTCACATTTTCCCTTTTAAAGATAAGGGACAGATGTGTTTATTTTATATTATCATCACCAGACTGCAGATAGCAGGGCCTGATAAGGAGCAGTGCTGGACTCAGATTTATGACCCTTAGCACAGATGTGAAGAGTTGAAGCACTAATGTATTTAACTCCTAAATAAAAGTCCTTGCCAACATAGTATTTGAAGTGAGAGCAAAATGATGTTTCTCAATGCTATGAAATTGGACAAAATGAAAATGAAGTTATAAGGTAACTTTTCATTTTCATTTTCTCAAATTATTTTTCAAAGTGTTGCATTTACAAACAGAAGGCCTCTTGCTCCCTGTGGCCAGCTGTGCAATATTTATAACTGAAAAATACAATCATTTTTTAAATGAGAGACATTTAAAGTATAGAAAAATGTTCCACATCATGATCATTTGTACACTTTAAATTTCTCCCATTTAAAACATGGCTGTCTGTTTGTGCTATACTTGTGATGGTGCCACATATGGCGAAAGGTATTCCCTGTGCCACAAGTACATATGACACCAGCTCTCAGTTACCCATACACATATATCCCATTCATGTGCACACATGTTCATGCATCCCCAAATACCATGCTCTCACTGACACACATGGTAGACCTGTCATAGTGCCCCTAGTCAAAGTATTTTGTTCAAACCACTGTATCTGGCTCTATGAATACTAGGCTTAAAGTCAAGGAAGTTTGGCGTGGCAGTGTTTGGTGATAATACATGAGTTGTTTTGCTCTCAGTAGCTCACAATGGTTTTCACTGCTCAGAAGTAGCTCTCATTACAGAAAAGGTTGGAGACCCCTGGTCTAGTGGGTGGATCCCTGCTTGGGAATCGCCCTCCTGCTGCGATCCCCAAGCGGGAATGCACAAGGGACGGTACCATTGAAAAGGGGAGCTCCCCCCCTTTCCAGTGATACCTATTCTGTCTGCCTAGGTGCTTGGGGGGAGGGGTGGGATAGCCTCCTGAGCACCAGGGACGCCAATCGGCTCATTTTACTTTCGTTTTCACTGAATGGACATCATTTGTCATTTCAGTGAAAACTAGCAAAAGCCTTGGGAACAGGGAAAGCTCTTTCTTAGCTCCTGAGGCTGTTTTTAGAAAAACCAAATACCACTGCTGTAAGCAGCAGAGGGATTTGGTGCTGTGTGATAAGAAAGAAATGGTTCCATCCTCCACACACGAGCGCCAGACACATGACGGAACCATTCAGTAATGCGCACTGAAGGGGTTAAGGGCGTATTATCTGCTACTGCTGCTGAAGCAACTATCTAGTCGTTCCTACAGAGGGCAAGGACCCTTCATACCTGGAAAACTACAGGCCCATATGGTTAATTAATATGGAAGCAAAGATATGTACCAGAATTCTAGTAAAACAGAAATAATATTCACAAAGGGAATCCACCCCTCATAATCAGGGTTTGTTAAAGGCAGACTTGTCAGAGACAACACACACAGTTTTTGTCACATCATTGAGAAGGCCCACCTCTCTGACTCACCCGCAGCTGCTATGGCTCTGGGCGGGGAGAAGACTTTTGATACGGTTGGATGGCCTTACCTTTGTAACTTACCCCAATAATATGACCTAGTTGACCACTATATTAAAATGGCCAAACCATATATGCATGCCAACGATACTGGACATTATTCAGAAATTCCCATGGTTTGCAGGATGTGGTCTGAATAAAGACAAAGCAGGAGTAATACCCCTGAACTCTTGGTTTGTCTCTTTGTGTACTGAACATACAGAAGTACATTGGCAACCAAAATATATTAAATACTTAGATACATGGTTCTCAAACGATCTGATAGAATAGATCAGATATGACAAGCAAAAATTGTCCAAACTACAGGAGCTACTAGAATCCTGGCCACCTAAATATATATCTTGTGAGGTACTGGGTTTTTCCGAACCGGTACTGATCCGGTAACCCAGCGGTGCCAGGGTACACCCAAAGACCTCGGGTACTTTCCTGATTCAGACTACAGAAACTCAGAGTCTTCTAGGTGAAGTCAAAGATCGAATTTATTGGCTGCAACCAATTGACAAGTGTCCTAGAAGTACAACAGCACGATTTGTATGTTCTCAGGAGACTCTGGCCCTCATTCTGACCTTGGCGGGCGGCGGAGGCCGCCCGCCAAAGTCCCGCCGTCAGATTACCGTTCCGCGGTCGAAAGACCGCGGCGGTAATTCTGACTTTCCCGCTGGGCTGGTGGGCGGTCGCCTTCAGACCGCCCGCCAGCCCAGCGGGAAAGAGGCTTCCACGATGAAGCCGGCTCGGAATCGAGCCGGCGGAGTGGAAACTGTGCGACGGGTGCAGTTGCACCCGTCGCGTATTTCACTGTCTGCTCAGCAGACAGTGAAATACATGTAGGGGCCCTCTTACGGGGGCCCCTGCAATGCCCATGCCAGTGGCATGGGCACTGCAGGGGCCCCCAGGGGCCCCGCGACCCCCCCTACTGCCATCCGGATCCGCCGGGATCTGGATGGCGGTAGGGGGGACGGAATCCCCGCGGCGGTGCAGCAACCTGCGCCGCCGCGGAGGATTCAATGGGGCGGCGGTACACTGGCGGGACCCCGCCAGTGGTGCCGGTCCGACCGCGGCTTTACCGCCGCGGTCGGAATCCCCATTGGAGCACCGCCGGCCTGTCGGCGGTGCTCCCGCGGTCCTCCGCCCTGGCGGTCAAAGACCGCCAGGGTCAGAATGAGGGCCTGTGTGTCAATGCAAAATCAGGTTTCCTTATATACAGTTTTTTAAGCTTCAGGCAAACATTCTTGACATTTTGGTTGGTCATTCACATGTCTTCACTACAAAGGAAAAAAACAGTGTCATGATGAAACCTCATATTTCATGTCATCCAACCCATAATAAATTACCCGGCAAGGCCTAGAATTTCACATCAGATAAGTGTGGACCCCCAATAAAAACGGGCACCTCCCCCTCGTAAAGTAAGAAGAAGAAAAGAGCAGGTGCAGGTGTGAGCAAGATTAGGAAGGGTGTGTGAGCGATAATAAGGGTTTTATGGCATGGTGTGCCTTGATGCTATCTGATTCGGCCACTGGGAGAGAGACTGACCAAACAGGTTTGGCCTGAGGCAATGGTTCCAGCTTGCCCAGGTCAGAGAAAAGTCAATCAAGGTGTACGTGTCCTTGGAATCAAATCCGACTGTATTATAAGCCTATGTGAGGGCAACTTTTTAAATGGCTGTCGTGTATAAAATGGGAGCCACGAGTGCAGGACGAAAATGGGGATTTCGAGGTGAAAACGCTGCTGGAATTGAGCGAAAATGCTCATGCTTAGTGTACTAGTCATTATCGGTCTTTTGGTACTAAAATCGTACTGCTGTGGCAAAGCAGATTACATGGGTCCAGAATTTTTAGAACCACAAACCCTCCTTTTGCCCTTACATAGGCAATAAACCTATTCTCATGCTAATCTGAGTCCAGGTCTATGTTTCTAAAGTCGTTGAGATGTTGCTGTAACATCATCCTAGTATTTAGCTCGTCTCTTGGTGCAGGTTTCCTTATGCATGATGTAACACAGAGGCCACATATCGCAGGAGCACACTGCACGCATAGACAGAACAGGAAAAGAATGGCCAAGATCATCCCAATGACCATCAGAATCTTCCATTCCCATGCTGATATCAGTTCCCAGAGCCATCCCATTAATGACCAATCTCCTTTATTTAAATGAATAGATTCGGAAATTCTATGCAGTTTGGAGATGGCCTGGTATACTGTAGGAGCGTTATCTGGGACAAAAACACAGCAACTCGACTGGATCAATGTACATACTCCACCCCAGTCTGCAAGTATGACATCTAATGCGACCCTGTTCTGAAGGGTCATAAGACGATCCGACTGGAGCTCAGCAGTCAAGTTACCAAGGGCACCAGCGGTTTCAGCCACGGTGGATTCAACCACTCTTATCAATTGCCTTATACTCCTGCTGTTACTTATTTGTCCCCAGAACGGCAGAAAACCCTTTACGAAGTCCCCAAATTCTTGTCCTTCAGTGTCTTCTTCACTGAAGACGCCTCTAACTATCCTTGTCTTGTGGTAATCTGCCGCTGCTGTGTAGGTAGGGGGCAACAGGAATGAAACGAAGCATGTGCCCGAAAAGTCAGGGGGCAACCATGTAAAGGCTCTATCATGGCAGATGAAATAGGTACCCTTAGCTGCCAAAAGCGGAGGGGAGGTCTGAGATGCGAAGACATATGTCTCAGTGCAGACGCTTTCCCCTAGCTGAGCTTTGGGATTCTTGCCAGTACCTTGCAGACACAGGTGACCCTGATGGGGTACAACCCAAATCAGGGAAGATATCTTAGCTTGCTGTTTCTCATTCATTGTGGCTTCATATCCGGTCATGTTCCATCCTATATATGCCATTGTCTCATCTCTGGGGATAGTCTCGTAGGAGATATTGTCCTTCATCATGTCTATGATTCCTTTAACCAAAGCATTTTTCTTAGGGTTGTCTTCCGCAAAACGTAGGGGGTAGTGTGCATAGATGAATATCGTTCTGAATGCCCACACGGAACCATTGTGGCTAAAAGGCAGGATCAGATAAGGGATACCTTTATCTGCTGTGTGAGGCATAAGGCCACACACCCAACAGTTAGTTGTATTTATCACTAGTTGGTGTTGGTGCAAAAGCTGGATGAAGGAGTTATTAATGAACTCTAGTCTCCTAGCAGATTCATGTTTAGGGAGGAGTTGAAAAGAATGTGGGGAAACAGTGGAAGGAGGAGGTGCAGACGAGGTAGTGGGTGCCAATATCACATTAAAACAGAATAAAATATATCCTATAAAAAACATAAGTATACTAAATAACATAAAAATGCACAGCAGCAAAAACCGTTTCCTGGTTATCGTTTCACATATTCTCTTCTTGAAACTCAGTCTTTCAACATGTTCTCCATTTTGGAAAGATTCCATCCTCTAACCGTTGCCGCTCGTGGCGGTTGGTTTACTTCACTTAGGAGTGTTCTGAATGTTCCAGGCCGCCCTAGAACAAGCAAGACCTGTAGACCTTGTGTCCACAGGCTACCCCCCTAAGTCTTTTCAGCCACGATCCTACAGCTGAACCCGGATGGAGGTTCAAAAAATACAAAAAGCAAAAAGTCATTCAAAAATAATTTTCCATATTGGAGAACTTTGCTAAAGAGAAGAAAAGTAAACTGTTTTATTTGTCCTTTATTCTTGGTCGTAGATTATAACGGTTAGTCCCAGGTATCGTGTGGTCCTGAAAAAGGAGTTCAGGTTCTGTAGTGTCCAATCGGACTGACGGTGATACTGCTGATTGTAAAATGTCATCACTTTCTTTCTCAGTGAGTGTTCCTTTTATTCGTGCATTGCTGAAAGGCAAAAAACGTGCCACGGTTTCAGTCTCTGAGTCGGCGATACCTTCCTGGACCCACCGGTCACATGTCAGAGGTAGGGGTACCCTTTTGCAATGGGTCCCATGGATCCAGTGTTTCTTCCCTTCTACTCGAACAGCTGATCTTCTGGAGAGAAGAACGAGGTGCGGTCCGGTCCACCTGGGCTGCTCGTTTGTGGTTCGCTGAAAGTTCTTTATTAAAACCCAGGATCCAGGCTCAATGGGATGACCTGGAGATTCAGAGACCGGAGGCAAGGTGTCGTGGACCTGTTGATGTAAGACACGCAATTTAGCCGTCAATTCATACAGATAGTCAAGCAAGACAGGATGCTCTATCTCGCTGAATTTCTTGGGCCTAGGCACTCCCCATATATTGGCCGGGCGGCCAAAGACTATTTCGTAAGGACTAAGTTTCACTCGTGAATGCACAGTCATTCTGGTTGATAGGAGTGCTAAGGGTAGAGCGTCAGGCCATTTGAGACCAGAGCTCGCTTGTATCTTGGCCAATTTTAGCTTTAGAGTGCCGTTATAGCACTAGACTAATCCAGCTGATTGGGGGTGATTTGCAGCGTGAAACTTTTGGTTGATGCCTAGCCCTTCGCATACTTTCTTCATCACTTGACCCACAAATTCACTTCCATTGTCACTCCAGATCATTCTCGGCATTCCGAACCTAGGGAAGAACTCTTTCACAAGGGCTTTGGCTGTGGATAGCGCAGTATTGTCTTTTAGGGGATAGGCTTCCACCCATCTTGAAAAGGCACAAACAACAACGAGTGCATATTTTAAGTTGTTGCACCTCTCCATGTGGATGAAATCTAGCTGCAAAACCTCAAATGGATACGTAGGAGGTGCAAAATGACCAGCTGGAGTTGGGGTTCCTCTACCAGGGTTGTGTTTCAGGCATACCATGCAATTTTTAACTAAATTTTCTGCGCACTTGGGAATTCCTGCATTTTGCCATACTGGGGCCAACAACTTACAAATTCCTTTCACACTGATGTGAGCCATTCCATGAGCCATTGTAACTACTGCAAGCACATACGAATCGGGTAGCAACCATCTCTGATGTTCTGACAACTCGACCCAACAACCATTCGCATCCAATTTACCCGTACTTTCTCTCCACACACTCAATTCTCTCTCTGTGGCTTCAGCTTGAATCGATTTCACGCTTTCTATCGTGTCTTCACACATTCCAACATCACCAATCCATCTTGCAGGGCTCGCGACATACATTCGGCTCATCACATTCCTTGCCGTTTCTTTTGCGACCTCGTCAGCAAATGCATTCCCACGACCAACATCATCAGTCACCTTTTTATGTGCGCTACACTTCACAATCGCAACTTGCAACGGTAAAGTAAGTGAATCAAGGAGCTCATTTACCAACTGACCATGCTGTATTTTAGTTCCATGCGAGGTCAGGAACCCACGTTCCTTCCACAAACGCCCAAAATTATGGGCCACACCAAACGCATATTGGCTATCGGTATAGATAGTCACTTTCATTCCTTTTGATACTGTACATGCTCTTGTTAGGGCTATTAACTCAGCTGCT
Organism: Pleurodeles waltl; assembly: GCF_031143425.1. NCBI lineage: Eukaryota > Metazoa > Chordata > Amphibia > Caudata > Salamandridae > Pleurodeles > Pleurodeles waltl. The sequence goes on from NC_090439.1 coordinate 235,697,859, forward strand.
TGGGCTGAATTATGTGGGATACGTGCAGCTTCAACAATCGTACACAAAGTTGTCACAGCATACGCCGCAGTCGTGTCACCATTCGGGAGCTTAAAGCATGAACCATCCACCCACAAAGTACCATCACTCTTTGCAATGGGAGTGTCCAGAAGGTCTATTCTCCCTTTCGTTTCCTCTTCTGTTCTACGGAGACAATCATGTTGTTCAGAAGTATCTAACTCCGTCACAATTGGCAATAACGTAGCTGGGTTAAGTGTAGTGCATCTTTTTATATGTACATGGCTTGCTAACAATGTCAACTCGTAACCTGACAATCGAGCACTAGTTAAATGCTGTGTCTTGGTTCTGTTTAACAACGTGTCCACTGCATGTGGAACCATTACGACTAATGTGTTATTCATCACTAAACCAGCAGACTGTCGGATAGAAACAGCAGCTGCCGCTGCCGCTCTTAAGCAGCTCGGTAGTGCCTTAGCTACTGGGTCTAAGGTTGAAGAGAAATAGGCGCATGGACGCTCCCTGTCTCCAAACTGTTGTGTCAAAACTGCTAACGCACAACCTTCTTTCTCATGGACATACAATGTAAAAGGCTTGCTGTAGTTGGGGGTACCCAACACAGGAGCTGAACATAATGCATCACGTAATTCGACAAAACTTTTCTGACAATCTTCAGACCATGGGACGGGATTTGGTATATCTTTACAAGTTAAGGCCACCAAGGGTTTGGCTATTAATGAAAAATTAGGTATCCATTGTCTGCAATATGATGTAATACCCAAGAAAACACGCACTTCTCTTTGTGTTCTTGGAACACTCATTGCTGCAACAGCCCTGATTCTCTCCGGGGTCAGTTGCCTTCCCTCCTTCGAAAAGAGATGACCTAAATAGGTCACTTCTTTTTGACAATACTGTAATTTTGAAAGGGACACTTTGTGGTGTAAGTCAGACAAATGACGCAATAATGACAATGTTGCTTCTTTGCAGATCTCCTTAGTATCTGCGGCAACTAGCAAATCATCGACATATTGAATGAGAGTGGCGCCATCAGGTAACATAAGAGTGTCAAGTTGTGCATTCAAAGCCTGACTATAGATAGATGGACTTTCACAATAGCCTTGAGGAGCTCTCTTAAATCTGAAGCTTCGTCCTCCCAAATTGAAGCCAAAAATGTCCCTGCTCTCTTCTGCAATAGGGATGCTGAAGAAAGCATTCTTCAGGTCTATTACTGAGAACCAAGTGGCTGAAGCCGGAATCATTGTCAACAATGCAGTGATATCGGGGACGACTGGAAACTGTGGCACAACTATTTTGTTCACCTGTCTAAGATCAATTACAAACCTATAAATAGGTGGCTGAGTAGGGTCAGTATGCTTCAAGACAGGCAAAACAGGACTATTGCAAACGTTGCCTCTTGTCTCTTCAATTACATCCTTCTCAATCAGATCACGAATAATTGCCATCAACGCTTTTTCCCCCTCACTAGAGATCTTGTATTGGGGAACACGTGTCATTTTAACATTGGCTTTTAATGTTATCACATATGGCTGAATTTCCAAAAGACCTACATCATTAGGTCCAGTAGCCCAAAGAGTATTAGGAAGAGACGAAAATTCTGATGGAAATCTGCCCTTTGACAAATACATTGGTGAAACCACTTTCTTACCCAATGTGAGTTGCACTCCAGAAGGAGAGCAATACAATGTTGCATACAATCTCTTTAACAGATCTAGTCCTAATAAGTTCTCGCCACAACCTGTCGTCAAAATAAGGGGTGTTTCAAATGAACAAGGTCCAACAGAAAGAGATATAGGGTTAGAAATCGGATTTTTAACTGGGGCGCCGGAAAAACCTACTGATACATTTGTTTCGCCAGACAAAGGTGCGCCAGGGAGTTTTGAGTGCATAATAGAACTCTTGGTAGCACCAGTATCCAACAGAAAAGGTTCTGACACACCTGATGCAATCACCTTAACATAAGGCCCACTCTGATCTACTGGAACTGAAACAACTCCCTCTCTTTGTCTATGGCTGTCCTAGCAATCATTACTGTCCAAATGCTCACCCTCTGTATAGTAATCATCAGTATAGTACTGAGCCGTCCTATCAGATGCATTAACCTGTTGATCAAATCTGTTCATTGAGTTTTGAGGGAGGAATGGGCGCGCGCTCTGGGGAACATATCCACGTCCTCTTCCTCTAGGTGCTTGTGGAACACCTCGACCTCTTAAACCAGAAGTACCATTTGCGCGCTGTAGCAAAGCAGGGCAACTATACTTGAAATGACCCTCTTCCTTGCAATATGAACACTGATTGGGACCTACTGGGATACGTGGTTGAGCATACTCAGCTCTTTGCGAGTTTCTCTGAAACGGTTGGGGCTGATAGTTATTCTGATAGTTGTTCAGTGCACCACTATTCTGACCACCACGTGGCGGGTACGCTTGTTGTAACAGAACCTTTGTTTTCAAATCTTTTGTTTTCTTCTCTACTCTATCTCTCTCATCTTTATCTCTATTTTCGTAGTACTGTGCAGTAGCCAATATCTGTGCCGAAGAGGAAACTGCCCAAGAACTTTCTGAGTCTTTTAACTTTTTACACAACTCAGGAAGCAGATTATGCACAAATTTATCGACGAACAAACGTTGACCACCTTCCGTGCTCATATCTTGACCACTGTGGTCCACAAACGTTTCTTCAAACCTGGTGAAGAAATCTGATACCGTTTCTTCTTTCTTTTGCTTACATGCAGACAATTTATCCCAGTTTACACGCATCGCAGGCATTATAGTTTTCATGTAATCAATAATTCTACCAGGAAGTTCTGTCACTAAAGGCTCAGGTTTAGCACCACCAATTTGTCGGGCATCTGCAGCAGCAATATTAGCCCATGTGTCACCTAATTCTTGAGCATGGTCTGCATGGCGAATCTTTCCCCATAAAGGCTGTGGAACAACATTCCCAAACAACATGTCTATGTCCGCTAAATTCATAATGCAAGACCCCGCAGTCTGTGACAATTCCTTGTAATACCCTGTAGGGTTCTTACGGGGATCAGGCAATGTCTGCTTAAGGGCTAAAACTTCAGCTCGCTTCCATGGAACGTGTACCCATACACGCTGGAAGTGAGGCAGGACAAGTGGATTAGCATTTGGGTCCCCTTCCCTCCACTGTGGGGGAACTTCTCTCATGGGGTACTGTTTCCCTTTCTTTTTAGCAGAAGAATCATATTTAAACAATAACCTGGAAACACCTTCAGTCCTAAACGACAATAACGTCGCAACTGCTTTCTCGACATCTGAACCCACAATCAAACCTGTTGAAAAATCAAACCGTACACGACACAACTTAGGCGGATTGGGCTCCAAACCATTTTCCTCTAAATCCTCAGAAAGAAAAGTACACATTTTCTCAAAAACGTATCTCTGTTTCGGTTCTTCCCACTGATGGAAGACATCCATAACAGACTCTAGTTCATATCTCGCTGGTTCAGTAACCCATTTATGCGCCAAATAATTCAGTGTCTCTTTCTCCATACCATCAGGCAATTGGCTACGCAATTGCTTACGCACTGTAACTGGGGTCGTAGCTAATGACCCAAAGAGAGGGGATAAAAGACTAGTCACAGTGTTTGTCATTCTCTGACGGATAGAGGGAGAGGTTGACAAATGAACAGGAGGAAAAACAGAATGAGACAAGGCAGAGACAGAAGCAGTATCAGAAACAATACCAGGAGTGGTAGTCGCTATAGTAGTCAAAGTTGTAGGAAGTAAAGGCAGAGCAGATGTCAAAGCCGGTGGCCCTTGAGAAGGCTGCACCGGAGGAATAGGAACCAACTGAAGAATAGCTGGTGGGTGCTGGGGAGGAGCAGGAGGCAATGCAACCACTGGTTGTGCAACTAGAGGTTGCGGAGGTGCCGTTGCATTCTGCGCATAGGGTGGTGGCGAACTTAGCAAATGCGACATTAGGGGATCTTTTTCAGAGTCTTTTGCTGCATCTTGCTGAAGAGGCGACAAAACTGGATAGCATTTATCTACTGTCATTTTATGTCGCCTATGCAACTGCTTATTCAACTGTTCTGCTTCGTTATCTTTAAACTGTATAGCAGCTTGCATAATCGAAATACCTTTTTCTCTCTTATTTTTCTTAGCTAATTTAATTTCCTTTTGCTTGGCTTCTTTACGCCATAAGCGGAAAGAATCAAACATTGCCGGCCGGGCTTTCTTCTTAAAAAGTCTAACTTCGAGGTTATCTAAGATTTCTGTGTCAAAGCTACCATTTTGGGGCCATTTTAAAACACCATCTTTTCTGGTGTAACGGATCCATACTTCATTATATGTGATGGGGCCTACTCCGTGCTTCACATATAGTTCATAAGTTGGAGTTCCAATCGGAGGAACCGGACATGAGTCCTCCAACCGGGAGTCCCTTTTACAACCAAGACAAAATAAATTTCCAAGTCTGCTAAGACCAGGCATCTTCGCTCACTAGTCTAGCTTCAAACTTCAAAGGATTATCGTTTACGATAGTCTCGTGAATACACGAGTCCTTCGGCTTTGGTACTTGCAAGTTCCAAATCAAAGTGATCCCGAAGGGATACCAAACCAAATGTCCAACTTAAGGACCAAACCAAGTGTCCAACTAAGGACCAAACCAAGTGTCCAACTAAGGACTGGGAGACGCTCCACTTATACTTAACTGAAAATATCAATGACGTCACCAGAAGACTCGTCTTATCGTTTCGCTCTACCAAACATCAAGGGTCCAAATCAGGGCGATAGCCAGGGCAGCAGTCCTTCGTAGCCGTCTGGAAGCGGGTAACCTCGCAGCAAAGACTTTCGGACCACGTCGACATGCAGGGGTCGATGAAGTGGCGGCCTTCCTCCAGAATTTTCACACGAAGCTCCCTACGGACCTCAGGCTTGGACCGGTACCGCTGGTATCGCCCCACGTTTGGGCGCCATCTGAGGTACTGGGTTTTTCAGAACCGGTACTGATCCGGTAACCCAGCGGTGCCAGGGTACACCCAAAGACCTCGGGTACTTTCCTGATTCAGACTACAGAAACTCAGAGTCTTCTAGGTGAAGTCAAAGATCGAATTTATTGGCTGCAACCAATTGACAAGTGTCCTAGAAGTACAACAGCACGATTTGTATGTTCTCAGGAGACTGTGTGTCAATGCAAAATCAGGTTTCCTTATATACAGTTTTTTAAGCTTCAGGCAAACATTCTTGACATTTTGGTTGGTCATTCACATGTCTTCACTACAAAGGAAAAAAACAGTGTCATGATGAAACCTCATATTTCATGTCATCCAACCCATAATAAATTACCCGGCAAGGCCTAGAATTTCACATCAGATAAGTGTGGACCCCCAATAAAAACGGGCACCTCCCCCTCGTAAAGTAAGAAGAAGAAAAGAGCAGGTGCAGGTGTGAGCAAGATTAGGCAGGGTGTGTGAGCGATAATAAGGGTTTTATGGCATGGTGTGCCTTGATGCTATCTGATTCGGCCACTGGGAGAGAGACTGACCAAACAGGTCAGTTGCCTGAGGCAATGGTTCCAGCTTGCCCAGGTCAGAGAAAAGTCAATCAAGGTGTACGTGTCCTTGGAATCAAATCCGACTGTATTATAAGCCTATGTGAGGGCAACTTTTAAAATGGCTGTCGTTTTTAAAATGGGAGCCACGATTGCAGGACGAAAATGGCGATTTCGAGGTGAAAACGCTGCTGGAATTGAGCGAAAATGCTCATGCTTAGTGTACTAGTCATTATCGGTCTTTTGATACTAAAATCGCACTGCTGTGGCAAAGCAGATTACATGGGTCCAGAATTTTTAGAACCACACTTGGTGAGGTCTGTCAGAGACCCTAAAAATCATAAACACTCCTATAATTCTACTTAAGTTCAACCATGCTCCTGTCAGACTCTCTAACAGTTCTTTACCTTAGTTGATAAATTGACTATGACTTCCTCTGAGATTAACTCCAATCCAGAATATCATACAAAAAAGTCCACCTGGACTACAGCCAGGGTGATGCCGATTCCCAAACCGGTTCAGTTACCAAACAGCCTTCCCATCCTAGCCAGGGTGAGTGTTGGTTCTCAGAAAACTCTGATCATCAACTTGACTGGTACCAAATTGAACAGAAGGAGCTCTGTCTGTGCAAAGACACAAAAGCCCATGCCATGGATACCAGTAGGTACATCTGATGGCCAGATTCAGCAGATAACAAAGTGGTAGAAGGAATGCTTGAAATGTTCTCACTCACTGCTAATTGCTTGAAGCCGTATTGCAGTCCATAGTCTTATCTCCAGACCAACACTACCCCAGACCAGTTTCAAAGTACTTTGACTCCTTCTGGCAGGTCTGTCAATTCTTGTTTATTTGGTTCAGGGACCATAAAAGCATGCAAACAAATATGCTCTACCTAACTTTAGGAAGAGAGAGTTAATATATCTAAGCTTTTTGTTTTTATCAAGATCCGACAAGATAACAAAAAGCATTTCAGTTACATACTTTATCTTAGACATCCTTTCCAATAATTTCCATTAGGATAACACCAGATGAATACAATCGGGTTAAATAACGACCCAGATTCATTTTATTATTAAACCTGAATATAATTACGCATGGTCGTCTTGAAAGAGTTCGCCCCAAATCTGAGAGAACTTTTTACCACCACCCACTCTCCTAGCACACCTCATTTCCTGATTTCTGACCTGTACCATTTTATTCAGCCACTCTCCAGAAGAGGGAGTTTGATCGGAGCACCAGTTTCTTAACAAGAGAGATCTTGCAACCGCAGTGGCAATAAAAACTAGTTTTTCCCACCTGGGTGGAAGCCTTGCCCCGGGGTCATAGCCCAGGCCCACCAGCCAGATACTGGGAGTTATAGAGATCTGAGCAATAGTTGTTAATATCTTAAATACCCAATCCCAGTATTCCTGGATAAGTGGACAAGTGGCAATCACGTGTGTCCAGCTAGCCACACCTGCTGCCTTACAACGAAAACAGAGATCAAGACAGCTGGGCACCATCCGGGATAAGGCTTGCAGGGTGTGATATAATAACCATTTACTAAAAAATATCATACAATGCCAATTTGTGCCTCTAAGTACTGTAAAATTTAAATGATTGATCTTCTTCCAGCAATCCCTTGACAGATCGAGGACCTCTTGGCGATCCCATTTTCTCGCTGCCTTTGCCCAGCGATCAGTCTTTTCCTGCTCTAGGAGTAGCCTTCTGCATGCACCAGCTCACCTTACCCAGGAGGGTCTGCCAGTTCGGCAACTAATGTCTGTGTATTAAAGATTAGATCGCTATCCAGGCCCCTCAAACTATGGCGCAAAATACTATAGGATCCCACCAAAAGGAGCATTTCCCAGTTGTCATTGATGCGAACATCCCCTATCTTCCTAAATCCTGCATAATCCCAGCTCCTTCCAATCTCTAAATCGAGCTGAGAACCAGAACGCAACATAAACTGTATAAGAGGAGTGAGAAAGTACAAATATGGGACTGAATATCTTCTAAAAAAAATCCGATTTTCTTCTAAGGAGCATTTAAGAATCTTGTATCGAACTTTTCTTGGAGATTTCACCAACAGTGCAGGATTCCTAATATCATGCTCCCTGCAGATTAATTTTTAAAAATCTTGAGTAAATAGGCAGCCCGTGGGTTGGTTGGCTTTGAAAATGGTCAAATAATGTGCAAAAAAAGAAATTGTGTTTTTGTTCGACTAGTCAGGAGAACGTTATCTCACATTATGTCTGTCATTTCACATTCCCTAGCTCTAATAGCTTCTTTTTACTGCTGACAACCACCTCTCCTCTGTGTCTCGTACCCTTAAAATGAATTCTCCCAAGTTCCTACTAGCCTTCAAACATGCACTATTAAATGATTTTTTGCCACTGGGCTCAATGATAAAGATGTGATTTTTAAATAATAAAGAATGGATGGTACTAGTTATCTGGTTAAACGAATCAAGCACTACAACATCTGTATTCTCACTTAAATCCAGACAGTTGAAAAAGTCATGAAGAATATTCATGATTACACTTTTTTCAATTTCAGCAGAGTTAAGCCGATCCCATTTTAGTCTTCGGCCACCCTGTGTACCTCAAATTCCCTGTATACCAACTTGCTATCCTATGTGATGCAGCTTAGGGCCTCATTACGAGTGTGGCGGTCCAAGGACCGCCGCACTCATGGTGATGGTCGGATGGCCACACTCCAGACGGTCTGACTGCGAAACTCATAATGAAGCCCTAAATACCTTGAAGGCAAGAAGAAGTGGATTATGGTTACTAAAGGGCAATACTTCCACTCACAAACTAACATATTTGTTCAGTAAATCACTTAATATAAACATATAATCAGTAATAGATGAGCAACCTTGAGCAGTAAATGTTGGGTTTCATGTAGTTGGGTTACTTATCAATCCATGGCCATACTGAGGTTCCTTTCCAAGAAATAATCAGAAAGACAAACCCCTTGTTTATCACAATTTCCATCAATAACTGTGAATTCCTCTATGTTATACATATCTAGATTAAAGTCATCTGATGACAACTCATTACCCACTGTAGCATTAAAATCCCCAGCACTAATTACCTGGTTAATAATACACAACAAATCGTAATCATGATTGCTATAAGTGTCAATATGTTTGCACAAAGTTGATAAATTATCTGTGTTGTTTTCTTTAAATCAAAATTACTGTTATAAGAACTAAAAATTGTGACATTAAAACGTGGTCCTCAACTTAAATTAAATACCTGTTTTATATTAGGAGAGTCAATTGCAAGACAACTGACTTCACAGTTCATTGTGGTTGCAATCCAGGTAACCAAACCACCTTTGGCCTTGTCAGATTTTGAGGATACAGCTGGTGTAGAGAACGTGGCATAACCATGTACATGGAGAGGGATGGTTGACCAGGTCTTCTGAAATCAGATAAAAAGGAACCTTGTGATAATATCCTCCCATCAAGGTTCTGAAAATGTCTGTTATAAACCTGCGATGTTCCATAAAAGATGTCCAAATTACTAGGAACAAAACAGGAGGAGTAATTAGGAACTCCAATACAAGATATAGTTTGATTCATATTAATTACAATCACCATTACAGGTTTTAACAGATTCCCCGAACCATTCCCCCCTTTTGGCAAAAACAATGTTTGCCAAGTGGGAAAACTCTTCCACCTGCTTCTGTAGCCAGTGGAGAATTTTATTTTTCATTTGGTTAAATTATTCTTTTTTCTCTGCATCTAAACAGGGAACATTAGTAAAAACCTTAATAAAAAGCGTTGCTTTCTGGGATAAGTTCATGATGACAGACCATTAATTGACGTTATAAGTGGGCAGCAAGTAATAATTGTAGTTCAGTGTATGCATACTTCAGATAGTATAAGGTGGCCACGGTTAGGAGTCACAGGGACGCCCCAATCTCTATCAGTACTATCACACGTATGTGTTGTAATCATGAAAGAAGGGACTGCCTCAACTGGGAGTTCACACTGACCTTGGTCACTGGAAACTTCCCTAATGAATCTTAATTCATTACAAAGTTTGTTCAAACTGTCAACCTTTACTTCAATTGTGTCCAGACGACATAGAAACAACCAAAGGCTGGTTCAAATGCAGCAATTATTCTAGGTATCAAATTGTCAAACACCAATTCATTTAGATATAATGATCAGTTTTCATAGAATGAGCCGGGTCGATATTACGTACGTTGGTTATGACTGAGGGCGCCTTATTAATTAAATTCCCACTTTGTTCCATATCTGAGGTCAAAGTAAGATACAAATCCTCAGTATCAATAGGCAATGGCACGCTGGAAACACAAGGATCTTAAACCAATAAATTCTAGCTGTTGCCTGCACAAATTGCTGTGAATCTACTCCCATTATTACCAGTAGATGTCACATCCTCTGGAGGGCAAACACTCACCATAGGATTATTAAGCTTTTTTCTGTTTCAGCAATTTGAGCATCCAGTGCCCCAATTGCTTAGGCTAAAAAAAGTATCGATTGAAGTGGGAGGGGTATGCTTTGTGGATCGAGTAGCCTTAGTCAAGGCGCTTATAGCTTTCTACTTGCCCATGATAAGGAATCCCCAATAAAAACAAAGAGTAAAAAAGCCAAGAGGTGGACCAGTTCAGTGTTTTCCACGCTCTAAGAGGCCCGGTTTTCTCTCGGGCAGTGCCCATTTGTGTATCTCGCTCTGGAGGAGGCAATTGTGCTCTTTGATTGATTATTTTATTTGCTTGATTAATAAAAACTATTACAATCAGCTACAAAACAAAGAGTTAAAAAAACAGAGACAATTCATTAAATACAAAAGGACAAGATTAAAAGTAGATTAAAAGGCCGGAGGAAAAAACAAATATGAATACTTCAGTACTTGTTATTGTGAGAGAATGGACGGGAGGGGGATATAGCCAACCGCAAACCCCGCCAGGTCTGATAGTACTGCACTGTAAGGGTAGCCCACTGTTTTGTCAAGTTATTTCAGAAACCTAGCGGCCGCTTTCATCTTAACCATGATAAAGAATCCTCAATAAACAAAGAGTGGAGAAAACAAGAGGTGGACCAGTCCAGTCTTTTCCAGGCTCTATCAAGCCAGGTGTTCTCTCAGGCAATGACCGGACATCCCTATGAGTGTCTCGCTCTGCAGACGGCAATGGCGCTCTTTGTACCGCAGATGACTTGTGATCCGCCTCCCTCCCCAGCAGAATTCTGGGCATAGTAGTCCCTGGCGCCCTTAGCAGCACACAAGAGCCCTGCACTACGGGATGCAATAGCGCTCCTTGTAGCACAGATGACCTGTGATTCCCCTTCTTCCACAGAAGGATTATGGGCACAGTAGTCTATGGCGCTCTTTGTAGCACAGATAACTTGTGAGTCTCTGCCTTCCCCAGCAGTATTATAGGCGCAGTAGTCCCATCTACCCACAGCAATACACGAGAGCCTGGCGCTGTTGGAGGCGATGCAGCAGAGATGAATGATCATCCGCCTCCTTTCCCAGCAGGATTATTGGTGCAGTAGTCCCAGGCACACTCAGCAATACACAATACATCAGTGAAGCATAATATGAGTCCTGTAGCATAAGGAACAAAGGATCCACATCTGGACATACCCTTCCCACTTAGTGTACCTACTACAGCAAACTACAAAGTGATGGAAGGATTGCTTGAATTAATCTGAGCCGGTGGTGATAACCTGGACCACAGATCTAATCCATATTTGCTGCCCATTGTGCCATTCTAGACAGTTATGTGTAAATCATGGGTCATAAAGGCTTCGAGGGGTAATCATGAAAACATAGTCAACCCCCCAGGCTGCTCAACCAAAACTCTTGAAAACTAGCCTGTGTTGTACGAAATAAACAGGATGAAATAAATGAATTCCCTGCCCATTAACTGTTGTTATACTTGGTATAGTGCTTTCTGACTCTCCTTGAAATAATATTGTTTCGATAAACTAAGCTGAACCTTGTCCTCCGAAATGCATGAATCAGAAAGGTGCGGTTGGGCACTTTCCTTTGATTTCCACTGGCTATGCAATAAATATGTGTGCACGGCTTGGTTTTGAGAGCTTCTTTAAATGAATGTTGTTTGCTGACCTTGGGCAGTTGAAGAGAGATAATGTCAAAATTAGATTCACATGATCAACCATTTTAATTTTTAGGGAGATGTTAGAAGCCCCTCAAAGGCAATAAAAGTACACCTTCTCGAGACTGAGATGTGCATTTCACACAGATAACAACAACGACGCTCATATTTTATGGTCGATTAATGCATCAGCATTATGTTATTTTGCCCATTTAGTAGAGGATGACTTGTTAGATACATGGCTTGATAATACCGCATATATTCTAAGAGTGAAGTGTCACATTCCCATTAAATAACTGTGCAGAACAAGAGACCAGAAAATATGAAGATACCAACATTTTTTTACTTGCACTTTTTGCACAAGACTTGTAGGATATGTAGTTGTGGCACATAACTGGGTTAAGGGACACAACAAAACCCAGCTTTGGATAAGGAGGTGAAGGGGAAAATGTCAGAACACACATTGAGATTGATGTCTAGTACAATTAAGCCTAAATTCAAAAACAAGTGCTATGCACAAAGTTGATGAATGGTTGTTTTGCCTTTTTTAAGTATTTCAAATTATTGATGTTAACATTATTTAATTCATTGGCCTTGGAAAGTCTGGATTGGTGCTTCTGGGATTCATACTATATCACACTAGCTTTCAGCAGTGATTACTTTACATATTACGCAGTGTCTTAGTTGGACTCTTGCTTTAGGCAAGATTGCTGGTTTAAGGATGACAGCACTTATGTTTGTAAGTGACTAGGCCAATCCTACAACAAGTCGCAACTGTCAGCCCAACCCTCCTGGCTCACAAGCAGTACCTCATCAAAACACCCAAACAGTAAAAGGTGATTTGTAGCAACCTTTACGCATGGACTCAAGAGTGCGACATCTCAGGGGAGTCGTGGTTAAATCGGGATTACCCTTTTCTCACATCAGCAAAAAGTCTCAGTCACACACAGGCAATGAAAGTAATGCAGGAACGTTCTCAAATAGGTTATATTAACAAGACTGCAATCTACTATAAATTGCATGAACTGCAATGATTAGGATAATGAACAATGCAAGAAACAGAATGGTAAACACGAGAGTCATTAACACAAAGACTCCCACCATCTTGCAGTAAGTAAGATATGAAACATCCCTAAAAATGCTAGCATGATGAACCTAATCTCTAAATTGAAGAGCGGTAGGTGTAATAAACCAAATCTGCTAGTGCCATGTCCATGATAAGAGCCCTCCAACCCACGTTACCTTGGAATGATGTCTCTAGATTCGACTCCGTGGGGACACGAAGACTGGGTCTGCATTAAGGTGACGTGTGGTATAGATAGCGTTGATGGCATCTGGTACGAATCCCTCTTATAATCTTGTTTGTGTGAGATATATTTATTCAGATCTTGTAGGACCCCTGACACAGGCATGTTCCCAAACAATAGATAAGAATGCATGCTTGGGGCAGCAGTAATATAAACAATTCCCTGAAAAGGAGCAAATACCTACATATCTCTTTTATCTTTGACGCTGATAGTGACGCCTTTCCAGAATGGCACTGATAACGTGAAACTAAAACATCTTCCTAGCTATAAACATAGCAGCCATCTTGGAAGAAATAATTAAATAAATGTGCTAAAACAGAGCAAGCTAATTAGGTTAAAAGTCATTAGGTGACAGGGGCACAGGCCTGCAAGTCAAAAGGCTAAGCTAAATTTCTCATTCCCATTAAAACTAAATAGAATCCACTACAACCTCCCCATTGCCGGAACAAGTATGATGCCATAATGATGCCACCAGAGAAAGTGAGTAAACCCAAGCTAAAATCATATTAAGACATAACTAAAATCATAAGTAAAAACTTGTGAAAAATAGCTAAAACATACAAAGATACAAAATGTTGACCATGGGAAGCACAGCAGGCCAAAGTTAAAGGCAATGTTTGGCAAAACTTTGAAACTTTAGAATAGGCCAATGGTCAAATGTATTTAACAGTGGTCATGATCTTGAAGAATATCTTTGAAGTCATCAAAAGGAAGGGCATTCAGAAAAGAAGCCACATCGTCAGATCGATAACAGGATTGGCAGACGTATCCATGGAGCAGTAGTGCACGGCAGCCTCAGACGCAGGATCTCCCACAAGAGCAGACCTATCCAAAGTATCCAAAAGGAGCCAGACAGTCCACCAAGGGAGGCTCAAAAGTGGCCTCGCGAATCAGCCTCAGTGTCATGGGACACGACCGTCAATGAGCTCTCCTCTGGAACATCAGCAGTTCTTTGTCCACAGGAGGCACTGGTGGAACAGCAAGACACACTGAAGGTAGATGTTTGAACAGCCACCAGGTGCAAAAAAAGACTGGTTGCACACACCACAGGACTGGTCTGAATGACAGTGACCAATCATGCTCCAATTCTTCCAGCAAAGGAGAACCAAAGAACTGTAAGGCACAGCTGGGCTGGTGGTAGTAGCTCCATCACTCTGCTTAGCTGGGAAGGCACAACCACTGTGTATCAGGAACAGCAGCAGCAGTATCCAACCAATCAATGCCAAAGTCACAGGCAAGCAGCCAAGCACACTTGAAAAGTGTGAATGGATAGCTGAAGGATTGACTCCGAAGACAGTCTGGAAGATGGACACAAACTCAGAATCAACAGCCTTAAAGAAGAGTACGATCCCTATACTGCTCAAGGTGTTGAATATTCAGGCTACCAGCTCTCCAAAGTGCTTGGGGAAGTTGGTATTGAATAGGGATTGTATCTCGGCTGATGATCTTGCTATCTGGAGAGCATACGTCTCTCAGGCTGTTGACAACGCAACTTTTTTCTAGAACAGTATGGCCTTTAGTCTGCTCAGCTTGTCATAATTTACATTAGTGGTATCAATGTGAAGCCACATTTTTGCTCTCTCATCTCTTGTGTGGGGTGGGGGATAAAACATGACCGCAACCCATTATAATCTTAGAGACTGAAATTGTGTAGGCAATTCCTGATTTCATACTGCAACAGCTTTGTTCGTTCAGGACCACATAACTTCTATTTGAAAGTACATGAAATGCTGGACGAATCAAAGGGACAGGAGTAACCTTCAGAAAACAGGCAAAGTTTGCGACCCCTGCATTGCAAAGGCCATGAAGGGACACCTGTTTGCAAATCATTGAATGACTAACAGTATTCTCACATTCACTTCCGCTGAGAAAGACCTCTTTCGCCGTTCAAACATTTATATGCAAAGGGCAACTCCCACTCTTCTTTAATATAGCTATCGCCTAGCAGCTTTTATCTGCCCACTGCAAGATGTTTCAAGCATTTTGAAAAACAAAAGGTGGAAATAGGCAGATTTATAATGCCATGTACGAGCCATACTGTTGATGAACTTCTGCAACAGTGAAAGGCAGCGTTTCTATGTGAAGCATGGTGAACCTCGCTTTCCTTTTAGCCATTGTCTGTTGTTTCCTGGATAAATTAAAAGCAGCAAACAGGTCACTACTGTTAATGTATTTCCATGGAACGCGGCCATTTTTCAAAATCTGTAGTGTCCAACCTAACTGCATGATAGAACGCAGCTGACTTTGTCGATGGTGTAAAAAGTACATATCATTCCGAATGATGTCAATCACAGATGACACTATGTTATTAAGGGAATAAATTCTGTTCCACAGAGTGCTCATGCCACTATCGACCACAGCTAAAGCCTTTTCCAAATTTTCCTTATTTATCTGCTTTAAACGTGCAGTAATTTCCATTTGAGAAAGCTTCCAGATTTCATTGTATATGGCATAAATTCATCTTTTAGAGCGCAGCTTTTTTGGACCTAACAAGGAGTCCTGCAAGTCTATATCTTCAGAGAGAGTATTAAGATGTTCCTTAACTGCTGCTAAGGTGTTAGTCTGTAATCATTGTTGGCATAGTTTACCCACACTGTAATTAGTAACTATACCCGAGTGTTAACCCGAGACAAAGAGAGGGTCCGGCCGGCTAATCATAAACCCCCTGAGGAATTCACAAAACAGACCTGACACCCATTTGCATCTATTGGCCATAATGACCACCCGCAGGGACTAGAAAGTGAAGAATTATAGGTACCAGCCTGAACCTTTGCATCTAGTTCTTCCTTAATGACGTTCAGGAAGGACTGCCGATTGGTGAAGTTTGCCAGAGTGGGGACACTGTGCGCATTCCTTTTCTTCATATTTGCCAACCCTAGACATGATGTCTTTTGAATTGTCATTTAAAAAGATCATTTGCACACTCCAAATAAAGCTTCCTTACCCTGAATTTGCCAATTTTTTGTTCCCCATACACTCTTCCGATCAATAGTGTTATTCCAGTATTTGTAGCCTTCAACTGCAAGTCGGGAAACAAAGGAATCTGAATAAATCAACTTTGTGTTTGTTAGCAAAATTCTCCTAGTTTGAAGGTGGTGACTTAAAATAGTATGACTCTGCATTCTTAATGTCATGCCAAGAAAAGTATGTGAATTTATCTGGATAATGTTTTGGGCTCCCCACAGGTGGAGCTGAAAAGTGTTCCCACTGTGTGTAATTGAATCTGTGTATAGTTGCATTACACATGTAGTAATGTCCCCAATTATTATAACAGAACATTTATCCATAATTCTTTGTGTTAGTGTACACATCATCACTTTTAAAACAGTGTAATCCTTCAATTCAGCTAACATGGAATCAATTGTTTGAACATCCCAGTCATCTGAAACAACACCAGGAGTAATTACATCTGTCATTGATATTTTGAAAACATATGGAATTTTAATGCCCTCAGTAGGCCCATATATATCAAATGGCACTTTATCCCACACAATCCCATCAGGAATTGGTACTGTTGAAATGTTCACAAGGGACAAGTCTCTTTGGACCTTATGTGAGGAAAGATATGGAGTTGGAACTTCATCCGCTGGCTCAACAGAAGATCTTTTAGGAAGATAATGACCATTTATAAGGAGAAAGAAAACAGTCACAAAACCAATCCATAATAGAAAGCAATGTAAGAAATATCCACAGATAATTCCATGGATATATTAAATAGTTATTCTTAAGTCATATGTGCCGCTTACGTGTCTTTGAAACAGTTTCAGTAGCAGGTGTGGATGAAGATGGAGAAAAGTCATCAAGGTCGATGAAATAACCAGAAGCACTCTCTGCAAACACAGGAGCTGGTGCATTACTAGTAGATGGATCCACTTCGCGTGGAGGCTCATAGTAGACACTGTCGTCAGTTTGTGTTATGTTAGAATAGAAGACAACCCCATCTTGGACTGGTGTTGTCAGTGAAGTGGTACAATGGATCAGCAAGACCTCATTTTCCACCCTCACCATGCTCGAGGAGACATTTGTTACATTATTGTACATGGTGTTGAAGTCAGAAATGTTGTTTCTTCTTTGAAGAGGTATGTCCTGTTGGATAGTGAGAGGGAACCAGGAACTACCCAAAGGACCTCTGGGTCTATTGTGCAGGATCAGCCACATGATGGAGTTATCAATGGAGACAAATCTATTTGCTTTGGAACCAGGCAGCGGTGGTAGGATGACAGTTCTGGTACCTTGTATTCCCAGGAGTTGGACCGGTGCTCTGTAGGATGGGCCAAATTATTTCATCACAGCAATCTTCTCATGAACCAGATCCCGACTCTCGGAATCCAGCCAGTAAAAGTTGTTGCAAATCCCTTGTTCCTAAGGTGACAGTACTAGCGGATTAATTATCATCATGAAATTGCTGAAGCTCCTGTAAGACAGCGAGACATTCATTGATGTCAAAACGTGTATCTGCCTGCCACCAAACCAAGGGCATCTAGATCTGGGACATACATAGGTATCCGAAAGAGAACCTCATAAGAAGTGCGTCACATGCAAGGACCTTTTCGTCCGGATATTCAGTACTCTCGGTTGAAGCCAGCTGGGGCCAGAACCTAATACTCTAGCTGTTAAGGACTGCTTTAGATCTCGATTCCTCCTCTCCACAACCGAATTTCCCTCCGGATGGTAGGGTGAGGAGGAATGGAGTTCAACACCCAACGTCCTCATGGTATCCTGAATGCCGAAGAGGCAAAGGCAGGGCCCTGGTCCGAATGGAATGTTGCAACCGGATACATACCAATAAAGATCAGCAAGTCTTTTATGGAAGTTTGAGCATCAGCTGACCAGTGTGGTCATACCCACAGGAATCTACAGTGGCTAAGATGTATTTATATGCACCATCAGGTTGAAGGGGACCACAGTGGTTCAGGAACACACATTGTAGTGGCCTGTTGGACACTAAGAGAGATGTCTGCGGTGGGCGTTTGATGTTTGAGTCGTTTATCTGCTGGCAAATGTCACAACAAAGGACACATTGCTTGGTATGTTTATATAGATCTGGCCACCAGAAGCATTTTTGTAACAGTGTTATTGTGGCCGCATCACCAGCATGAGCAGATGCGACACCCTCATGCGCTTCTTTGATTAGATCTAATCTCTGGTCATGGTTGAGGGTCACTCAATCTCCTACCCCAGGAAGAGCTGCATAGGCAACATTCTGTGTAATGATGTGGTATGAATATTTTGTAGGGTATGATTTTGGTAAAGGCTTGCCTTCAGCCGAAGCTTTCACAGCAGCCAATATTTCATTATCCAATCTCATCTGAAATGAATTACTGCAGCCACAGAAGCCGTAGCTACTGCGTATTTGGCTGCTTCATCAGCCAGAGTGTTGCCAATAACGTGTACTCCTACACGTTGATGGCCCAATGTATGGACAACATGAGCACTCAGTAGCTTATCCGTCAGGTCATCCACCCTACCCTAAAGAGTTCTGTGTTTTATGGTGTTCCCTTTTGAGTCCCTGAACCCGTTCAGTCTCCAATGATTAAGATAATCATTGTAGGACTGGACACAGTAGTACGAATCACAGACGATCAACATAGGTTGGCCTGGATCCGTATGTTCTAATGCTAGAATTAGGGCTTTGAGTTCAGCCAGTTGAGCTGTGCAGTCCCCCAGGGTCTGCGTGTAGGTATTGTGAGGGTGGAATATACCATCCTTCATCGCTCCACTCACGGCTGGGCAAGCGGCTGAGTATAGGAGGCTGGCCTGGTTTGTAGTGGGTATCTTGGGTACTTACACCTTATACCAGGTCCAGTTATCCCTTATTAGTGAAATGTAGTAGTGTTCTAGCAGTTTATGCTGATAGAGGTAGCCATAGCAGAGGAGCTTAGGCTGAACTAGGAAACATGCAAAGCTCATGCAATACCACTTATAGTTACACAGTACTTATACACAAGTAAAGACAATACTCAGTGTTACCAAAATTAAAGGTATTTATTTGGGTGACACAATACCAAAAGTATCTGAGAGACAATATTCCTTCTGGAGGTAAGTATTATATACACTAGACACCAACATTAGATAAGTAAATAGTCATAAAACAATGCAAACTATAGGAAATCCTATAGAATGCAATGGGAGAAAATAGGTCTAGGGGCAACACAAACCGTATACTAAGAAAGTGGAATGTGAATCACAAATTCCCCCCAGACAAGTGTAGTGTGTGCAGAATCGTTGGGAGAGTAAGAATACAGTAAAGGTAAGTAAATTACCCCACCCCAGAGCCCAGAAAAGCAGGAGTAAAGTACTGCAAGTTTCCTTAGGACACACTACACCTCATTTTTGGGATTTTACAGCAGCCAACCAAGTCTGCAAAGAACAACTGCTGGATTATTTGACCTGAAGACCTGCAAAGGAAGGGGACCAAGTCCAGAAGTCAAAAGAAGTTCCAGGAAGGACAGGAGCCCCTGCCAACCCAGAAGGGGGTGCAAAAGAAGAGTCCCTGGTTAGTCGAAGACTGCAGAAATGCACCCTAGGAAGATGCCAGCAGGTTCCTGCGTGAAGCAAAACATTAGTTAGTTGAAGACTGCAGAATTGCAGATGCTAGTTGGGGGTTCTTTCATGATGCAAAAGATGTCCCACAGAGAGAAGATCATTGCAGACTAGATTTCGTGTTAGAAATTGCCAACAAGCCTTGGCTACGTCAAAAGTGTGTTTTGCATCAAAATGTCGCTGGATGGACCCAGGAGGGACCTGGGGGCCTCAACTCTGTGTGAGGAGGAAGAGGGGTCTCTCAGCACGTAAGAGAGCCCTCAGGATACCAGCCAGCACCCCCAGGAGTCGCAGGGTCCAGGTTCAAAGGAGGTGCAAAACACAGTTTATGCAGCACAACAAAAGAAGGTCCCACGCCGCCGGAAAACAACTCAGCGAGTTGTGCATTACAGGATAGACTGCTGACCTGGGACAGGCTGTAAACAAAGGAATTTAGCAAAGGGTGCACAGAGGCCTCAGGAGGAAAAGAAGACGCAGTACAAAGGGGTACTGTCGTTCTCAGGGTGTGCAAGGTCTTACCTCCTCCAAATTGCGTCAGCAGGACCTCAGGACATTCTATGTCGATGATGTCCACCCTCTGTGTCCTTAGGGGCACGCTCATCGCTGTGAGCGGAGTCCCGGGGGTACCGGTCGTCATCTTGGAAGGTGCCTTCTTGGGAATTTTCTTCTGTCCTTCTGGTGCAGGATGAAGACAGGGAGTCCCCAGAGCGTGCATGCCATTGAAACTGTTGCAGTTGCTGACTTGGAGCTGAAGTTGCTGAAGAAAAGTGTCTATTGTACAGCGTTTCTTGGAGCAGGCCTCGGTTGATCCGAGGTCAGAAGAGTCTGAAGTTGTTGCAGAGGATTCCTGAAGGAAACTTGCAAGCAGAATCTGAAGAGAACCAACCCACAGGAGAGACCCTAAATAGCCCTGAGAGGGGGATTGGCTACCTTATCAGCTAAGGACCTATTAGGAGGGGTCTCTGATGTCACCTGCTGGCACTGGTCACTCAGAGCCCTCCAGAGTGGCCCCACACCTTGCAAAGCAAGATGGCTGAAGTCTGGGACACACTGGAGGACCTCTGGGCAACACCCCTGGGATGGTGATGGACAGGGGAGTGGTCACTCCCCTTTCCTTTGTCTATTTTCCCGCCAGGGGAGAAGGGGTCCCTGAACCAGTGTAGACTGGTTTATGCAACGAGGGCACCATCTGTGCCCTTCGAAGCATTTCCAGAGGCTGGGAGAGGCTACCCTTCCCCAGCCTATAACACCTATTTCCAAAGGGAGAGGGTGTAACACCCTGCTCTCAGAGGAAATGCTTTGTTCTGCCTTCCTGGGACTGGGCTGCCCAGACCCCAGGAGCATAGAACCCTGTCTGTGAGGTGGCAGCAGCTGTAGCTGCAGTGCAAGTCTCAAAGAGCTGGTTTGGCAGTACTGGGGATCCATGGTGGAGCCCCCAGGATGCATGGAATTGGCTCCCCAATACTAGATTTGAAATGGGAGGACAATTCCATGATCTTACACATGTTACATGGCCATATTCGGAGTTACCATTGTGAAGCTACATATAGGTATTGACCTATATGTAGTGCACGCGTATAATGGCATCCCTGCACTCACAAAGTCTGGGGAAATGGCCCTGAACTATGTGGGGGCACTTTTGCTAGTGCAAGGGTGCCCTCACACTTAGTAACTTTGCACCTAACCTTCAGCATTTGAAGGTTTGACATACAGGTGACTTATAAGTTACTTAAGTGCAGTGAAAATGGCTGTGAAATAGTGTGTGCACTATTTCACGCAGGCTGCAGTGGCAGTCCTGTGTAATTGTTTGTCTGAGCTCCTTATGGGTGGCAAAAGAAATGCTGCAGCCCATATGGATGTCCTGGAAACCCAATGCCCTGGGTACCTAGGTACCATATACTAGGGACTTATAAGGGGGGTCCAGTGTGCCAATTGAAATTGGTAAATGAAGTCACTGGCCTACAGTGACAAATTTAAAAGCAGAGAGTGCATAAGCACTGAGGTTCTGATCAGCAGAGCCTCAGGGACACAGTTAGGCACTACACAGGCATACACATAAGGCCATAAACTATGAGCACTGGGGTCCTGACCAGCAGGATCCCAGTGAGACATGCAAAACACACTGACATATAGGTTTTTATCTATGACCATTGGGGTCCTGGCTAGTGGGATCCCAGTGACATAGTAAAAACACAGTGACACACATTCACAAACAGGCCAAAAGTGCGGGTAACCATGCTAGAAAGAGGATAATTTCTCACACTGAGCACTGATGTTTAGTACCTACAGCTGGTTGTGCTGAACCATCAGTGTAAATGACAGTATGGTATCTGTCAAGCAGCAAAATGTTTAGCGGTGCGGGGTACTCCAGTTCGTACTGGAGAAATTCTTGTGTCTGATGTTTTGGATTGAAGATGTAATCAACTTCATTGGCAGTCAGGGAGGTTGCGCATTGAATCCAACGTGATTGTAATGCTTTAGCATTAGGAACGCTTGCTTTGGTGACGGTCTCTAAGACTGGCACCGGGGTAATGGCAATGATGGGTTTCCCTTGGGTAAGTGGCCTCTCCTTAATGACGGCATTCTGTACTGCAGTCAATTCCAGTTCTGCCTATCACCAGCGCAAGGGTGCCTGCATCACAGGCAGGATTGGTTTTGTACGAAGAGGGATACCTTCCTGTACGTAAAAACCCTTAAAGGCATTTTTTATTTCTATGTGTGCTGCAGAATGCAGCATGCTTAGAATGGCTAAGTAACAAAGGGAAATAAAGATATTTCTCCTTGTTGCACCGGGTTCACGGAGGTGTAGCATTTTGGAGCAGTCCCCGGTTTACTCTGGGATTTCTTCAAAATCCATGGTTGGATGCATAGGAATGCATGAGAATCCTCATGCTCAATCCATGAAACACCCTCTGATGCAAAGTAACCCAAGGCAGTGCTATGTGCTGTGTTACTTTGTATTTACTAAACCATGCAAAGAGGCTTTGTGGCTTAGTAAACCTCAGGTTGCCCCACAGTTTAATGGTACACTTTGGTGTGGAAGATTGGCTTAGTTAACAGTTCTCATTAGAAGAAGACATTGTAATGAACAAAGTTGTAGGGAAGAGCCTACCTTTACCTAGAAAATGTCAACAAGAGGGAATAAATTAGAAATGGTATTTTTCACAGTTATATGAAATTTAAAGAGGCACAAGCTAAATCCTGTTACAAGTTCACAAATTAATTATTCATTCCCCCCTTAGGTGCCAAATTCTCTGATATCATCAATCCATCAGCGGCGTCAGATGTTGTGGAGAAGGATAAAAGGTTGTCACCGGATTGGGCCTGTTCATGTCAGAACCAAATCATCATGAGGTAACTTCTGTTGTTTAGCTAGCTCCATGGTACTACATTATCAAACTGGGAATAAATAGATTACAAGGCAATTACAAAGTGTGCCCAATGTCCAGTGGTTACAGATTGCTGTGGGTAATCGATTGATAACACCTTCACCCGTTCTTCCTGTCACCACTAATTACCGTTTGAGGCTGCCAGTTTCCCAGAGATAGTTTGTTACAAACCATTTGCAAAGTCTTTCTTTCTTCTTTATAAAAACTTCTAATGACACAAATGCTCATTCTTCCTTTCCCTCGTTCTGTCACCTCATGGGTGCAGGTAAGATTGTTTGGTATTAATGAACTTATCGTATAAACCGATGTGTTCAATTCAGCGAGCGCTGCAGAAGGTGCTCAGCAGACCCCTCGGCTACCCGTCTATGTGCTGAGCTAGGGCAGAGGCATTGTGTAGGAGGCTGGCTCAGTGTGTGGTGGACACATATGGTGTTACACCTTATACTGGGTCCACGCAACCCTTATTAGATAGTCATACAGTGTCTAGGTAGCCAGGGCTCTAGTGGTAGCTCTGGTGAGCAGCCAAGACTTATCTAAGAGGAGTGTGAAGCACTTGCAATACCACATTAGTCACACAGTCACTTATTACACATGAAAGCAACCACACAGTGTTGCTAAATAAGGGTACTCTATTACAGGAACACCAAACTAGATTACAATAGGTAACCCCCCTTTCTGGAAGTAAGGGCACACAAAATATAGACAGGTACCTATTAGGAAATGTCACAAAATAGCAAGAACCTGTAAGGGGGGGTTCACACCATGTACTAAACAAGCATTTGCAATGCAGTAGGTCTCGCTTTAGCGAGTGTTAGAGCTGTTGCTGTTGTAAATGTTAATGACAATCTTGCCTTAGGAACCTTATAAATATCTAGCCATGCAGCACTGTAGGAAAGTAACATCTTTCTTGGCATGTTACTCCCATTTTTACCTGTATGTCAGTATGTTTTTGCCTGTCTCACTGGGATCCTGCTGGTCAGGACACCAGTGCTCGTAGTTTATGGCCTAATGTGTGTGTGTGTGTATAGGGCTTAACTGTGTCACTGTGGCTCTGCTAATCAGAACCTCAGTGATTATGCTCTCTCTGCTTTTAAATGTGTCACTATAGGCTAATGACTTCCTTTACCAATTTCAGTTGGCACACTGGACCCCCCTTATAAGTCCCTAGTATATGGTACCTAGGTACCGAAGGCATTGGGGTTCAAGGAGATCTTTATGGGCTGCATCATTTCTTTTGCCACCCATAAGGAGCTCAGACAACCCCTTCCACAGGCCTGCCATTGCAGCCTGCGTGAAATAGTGCACACACTATTTCACAGTCATTTTCACTGCACTTAAGTAACTTATAAGTTACCTATATGTCTAACCTTCATTTACTGAGGGTTAGGTGCAAAGTTACTAAGTGTGAGGGCACCATTGCACTAGCAAAGGTGCCCCACATAGTTCAAGGCCAATTCCCGGGACCTTGTGAGTGCGGGGGACACCATTACACGGGTGCACTACATATAGGTGAATACCTATATGTAGCTTCACAATGGTAACTCCGAATATGGCCACGTAAGGTGCCTAAGATCATGGAATTGTCCCCCCCATTCCAAATCTGGTATTGGGTAGCCCATTCCATGCATCCTGGGGGTTCCACTATGGATCCCCAGTACTGCCAAACCAGCTCTCTGAGGCTTGCAATGCAGCTACAGCTGCTGTCACCTTACAGAGAGGGTTCCGCCCTCCTGGGGTCAGTCACAGGAAGGCAGAACAAAGCATTTGATTTGGGAGCAGGGTGTTACACCCTCTCCCTTTGGAAATTAGGTGTTACAGGCTGGGGAGGGGTAACCTCCCCCAGTCTCTGGAAATGCTTTGAAGGCATAGACGGTGCCCTCCTTGCATAAGCCAGTCTACACTGGTTCAGGGACCCCCAGTCCCTGCTCTGGTGCGAAACTAGATGAAGGAAAGGGTAGTGACAACTCCCCTATACATCACCACCCCAGGGGTGGTGCCCAGAGCACCTCCAGTGTGTCCCAGACTTCATCCATCTTGCTTGCCAAGGTGTGGGGACACTCTGGAGGCCTCTGAGTGGCCAGTGCCAGCAGGTGACGTCAGAGACCCCTCCTGATAGGTCTATACTTGATAAGGTAGCCAATCCCCCTTTCAGGGCTATTTAGGGCCTCTCCTGTGGGTTTCTCTTCAGAGTCTACTTGCACGTTTCCAACAAGAATCCTCTGCAACTAATACTTCATCAACCGCAGACTGTTCCAGGAACCGCTGCAACAGCAACAAAGTATCCAGAAGGGCTACTCTTCCTCTGCAACTTCAGCTCCAGCCAGAAACTGCAACAGTTTCCACGGTGTGCACGCTCTGGGGACTCCCTGTCTTCACCCTGCACCAGAAGGACTGAAGAAATCTCCTGTGGCGTGACGGAGTCACTTCCCTGCTAAAGCAGGCACCTTCTAACTCGATGACCAGTTCTCTTGGACTCCTCTCCTGGCCACGAGCGTGCTCCTTGGAACACAGAGGGTGGACCCCATCAACACAGTTGTCGCTGAGTTGTTCTCCGGCGGCATGGGACCTTCCTTTGTAGTGCTGCACCAATCGCATTTTGCACCTCCTTTGTCCCCGTGCCCTGGGACTCCCATGGGTGCTATCTGGTGTTCTGAGGGCTCTCTAACGTTCTGAAAGACCCCTCTTCCTCCTCACACAGAATTGAGTCCCCCAGGTCCCTCCTGGGTCCAGATAGCGCCATTTTGACACAAAAAGCGACTTTGCTGGAACCAAGGCTCGTTGGAGGAATCCAGTGCCAAAACTCGCCTGCATCCAACTTCTCTCCATGGGACATCCAGTGCATCACGCAGGAACTCGCTGACATCTTCCTTGGGTGCATTTCTGCAGTCTTCTTCCAACCGGGGACTCTTCTTTTGCACCTTCTTCTGGGTTGGCAGGGGCTCCTGTCCTTCCTGGAACTTCTTTCGACTTCTGGACTTGGTCTCCTTCCTTTGTAGGTCTTCCGGTCCAGGAATCCACCATTTGTTGTTTGCAGTCTTGCTTGGTTCTTGCAATAACTCTAATCACGACTTGTAGTGTGTCCTAAGGAAACTTGCAGTTGTTTACTCCTGCTTTTCTGGGCTCTGGGGTAGGGTAATTTACTTACCTTTACTGTATTCTTACTCTCCCAGCGATTCTCTACACACTACACTTGTCTAGGGGGGAATTTGTGATTTGCATTCCACTTTTTTAGTATATGGTTTATGTTACCCCAGACCTATTTTCTCCCATTGCATTCTATAGCATCCTATTGCATTACATTTTATTTTCTACTGTTTGCACTATTCTGTGACTATTTACTTACCTTGTTTTGGTGTCTAGTGTATATATTGTGTATAATACTTACCTCCAGAAGGAGTATTGCCTCTAAGATATTTTTTGCCTTGTGTCACCCAAATAAACTACCTTTATTTTTGGTAACACTGAGTATTGTCTATACTTGTGTATAAGTACTGTGTAACTATAAGTGGTATTGCAGGAGCTTTGCATATCCCTAGCTCAGCCTAAGCTGCTCTGCTATAGCTACTTCTATCAGCCTAAACTGCTAGAACACTACTACATTTCACTAATAAGGGATAACTGGACCTGGTGTAAGATGTAAGTTCCCAAGGTACCCACTACCAGGCCAGCCTCCTACAAGCAAATTAAACCTTTATTAGGAATAAACTGTGGGACAGATTTAAAAGGCCTTATTGCCACCGGAGCTTCACTTTTAGTGATGCTCTGAAGTCGATATGCACAGCGCCGTATTTACAAAGTGCCGTTAAGCCACTTTTTGTGGGTTAACGGCACCTTGCAAATCGCCCTCTTCACACACACCACTTTGAGTGGCAGGGGCATGCAGTGGGTGTTGCCGTGGGCGTGCCACATCAACTCCCATTGCATTTTGACGCTGCCCCAGGTTTACGAGTTTTCGTAAACCAGAGGCAACACCAAAATCTAACGCCACCCCAGGGGTGGTGTTAGAGTGGCACAAAAAGGAGAAACACTTTTATGTCTCCTCGTTTTTTTGCTCTATGTGTGCTGCATTCTGCAGTACACATAGAAAGAGCAAATTGCAATTTAAGATTGTTTTTGTACAGGAAGGTGTCCCTTCTTGCACAAAAACAATCTCCCCTGCATTGGAGCCATCTTTGCACCATGGCGCAAGGGTGGCTGGGCTGGCGCTCTGCAGCAAAATTAGCACCGACGCAGGGGACAACACAGGGGTGCGTCATATTAGATCAAATATAGCGCATCCCTGTGTTTTGAAAATGACGGCGCACCGTGCTGCTAGATGTGGCACATTGTTGCGCTCCGTCATTTTACTCTAAATCTGGGCCTGTATTTGTGCATTCCATCATAATCTTGGCGTTATACTGTAACGGTCCAAACAGCCTCAATAGGGCACCACAGTACAGTAGAGGGGAGTCTGGGCTGATCTTGAGAAGACAGGAGAGCCAGCACAAGCAGTTGGAGCCCCGACAAGCAACCCACTGGCAGGAGGCAGATTATGTCACAGTGAATCCAAGGCAGCACACCTGAAGAGGAGTCCTGCGTCGCTGGAGCAGCAGGGAGAAGACTGTCTTTGCAGAGGTAGAGTGCTTGGGGCCGGGGCTACTTGGAGCCTGAAGATCCCTCGGAGCAGGAGTCAACAGGTGTTGGTTGTTGAAACAGTTGAGGTGCACAGGGGTTCTGTCTTGGAGGAAGAGGCAAGGACTCACCATCTCCCAAGTTGGACAGAAGCAGTGAGGACCTACAGGACACCTCAGAACCACCACCTGTGTTGGAGAATCTTCGCAGGTCCAGAGGACAGCAGATCCCACCTGCCAGACATCATTGCCTTAGGTGCCTGCAGATGCAGGGGGTGACTCTTTCACTCCAATGGAGATTCCTTCTTGCTTCTTTGGTGCAGCTGAAGTCTTGCCAACCCCAGAGGATGCCCAACTGTGAAATGTTGCAAGTTGCTGACAGGAGCGGCGTAAAAAATGTTGCAAGGCGAAGTTGTCTTGGTGTTGCAGTCTTGTTCGGTTCCTGTGAAGTCCAGCAGCGATTCTGGTGGCCAGGTGCAGAAGAGGCCATTGCAGAGGAGTCCTGGTAGAGTCTTGCATGCTGAATCTGGGACCCACCCACAAAAGAGTCTGTAAATAGCACAAAAAGGGGCTTGGTCACTATGCAAGGTGACCACCTATCAGAGGAGGTCACTGACAGCATCTGCCTGACCTGACCAGTCAGATGTTCCAAGGTGCCTCTGCCCATCTTGTTTTCAGGATGCCAGAATCAAGTGGCCACCTGGAGGAGCTCTGGGCACCAACCCTGGGGTGGTGATGGACAGGAGAGTGGTCACTCCCCTTTCCTTTTTGACATTTCGCGCCAGATCAGGGACTGTGGGTCCCTGGACTGGTGCAAACTGGATTATGCAGGGAGGGCATCAAATGTGCCCTTCAAAGCAAACCTGTGGCATGGGAAGGCTACCCCTCCCTAGCCTCGTAACACCTATTTCGAAGGGAGAGGAGGTTTCACCCCTCTCCCTCAGGAAATCTTGTTATGCCTTACCCTGCTTGAGCTGGTCAAGCAGCAGGAGGGCAGAATCTTGTCTGAGTTGCTGCAGCAGCATGGGCTCCTTGCAGACACTGGAAGACTGGTAGGAGCAATACTGGGGGGTCCTTTAAGGAGCACCCAGAGTGCATGGAATCATGCCACCAGTGCTGACATCAGTATTGGGGTATGATTCTGACATGTTTGATACCAAAAATGCCTAGGTTCGGAGTTAGCATTATGTCGCTGGACCATAGGTGTTGACCTATGGCTAGTACATAGCTAAAATGGCTTCCACGCACTTAGGGCCTTATTTATACTTTTTGGTGCAAAACTGCACTAAGGCAGTTTTGCCCCAAAAAGTTTTGCACTGGCTTGCACCATTTTTTAGCACCAGCTGGGCACCATATTTATGGAATAGTGCAAGCCGGTGCAAAGGGTAGGCTAGCTAAAAAAAAAATGACGTTAGGCAGTTTTGTGTCAAAATAAATGATTCTGACCAGATTACCATCATTTTTTGACACTACGGGGCTTATTTATACTCTGTTTGCACTGAATTAACGTCATTTATTTTTTTGTCTAATTCAGTGCAAAACTAACTCCATATTTATACTTTGGTGCTAGACCCGTCTAGCACCAAATTTACGGAGTTAAAGTCATTTTTGGGAAGTGGAAACCTACCTTGCCTTAATGAGATGCAAGGTAGGCGTTCCCGTGCAAAAAAATGACTCTATGGCCTTAACACCATATTTATACTCCCATGTAAAAATGGTGCAAGGGAGGGAGGAGGGGTCAAAAAATGGGGCAAAGCTTGCTTTGCCCCATTTTTTAAGACCTGGGCCAGGGCAGGTGTTAGGGGACCTGTGGCCCTATTTCCATGGTGGAACACCATGGAATAAGCCCAGAGGTGCCCTCCCTAGGCCCTAGGTACACCCCCACCCACACTAGAGGGACTGCGAGGATGGGGAACCCCATCCCAGGTAAGTACAGGTAAGTGCATTTTATTTTTGAAAGTGCCATAGGGGGCCCTGAAATGGGCCCCCATACATGGCACCGGGTGCAATGGCATGCCCAGGGGACCCCTGTCCTCTGTGCTGGCCACTGGCCACTGGGGTTTTCTAAGGCAGGAGTCATGTGGCATGGTAGGTTTAGCACCATAAAATGACGCTAATCTGGTTTGAGTCCTTTTTTTTTTTACTCTAACCTGCCTAAAGCCATTTTTTGGTGCTAAACCCTCTTCTTCCATACTGCCAGCCCCACCGACTAAAGTCATTTTTAAAAACTCTAGCCTACCCTTTGCACCGGCTTGCACCATTCCATAAATATGGTGCCCGGCTGGTGCACAGAAATGGTGCAAGCCGGTGCTAAACTTTTTGGTGCAAAACTGAGTTAGTGCAGTTTTGCAGCAAAAAGTATAAATAAGGGCCAATATTTTGTAAGTTTGCGCCACTTTTGTGTCATAAAATGACGTTAATGCGGTGCAAAAAAAGTTTAAATCAGGGCATTGGTGCTAGATGGGTCTAGCACCAAAGCATAAATATGGAGTTAGTTTTGCACCAAATTAGAGTAAAAAAAAATGACACTAATTCGGTGCAAACAGAGTATAAATATGCCTCAGAGTATAAATATGACCCTAAATATGGCGTTAAGGCCATAGAGTCATTTTTTGCACGGGAACGCCTACCTTGCATCTCATTAAGGCAAAGTAGGTCTCCACTTTCAAAAAATGACTTTAACTCCATAAATTTGGTGCTAGAGGGGTCTAGCACCAAAGTATAAATATGGAGTTCGTTTTGCACCGAATTAGAGTAAAAAAAATGACTCTAATTCGGTGCAAACAGAGTATAAATATGCCCCTTCGAGTCACAGGAATTGGAAGTGGTGTTGATAGGGGCACCCCTGCTTCTGCAGGGGTTCCCACACACATAGGGACATGCACTCTGCCCTTAGGGCTGGAAGGGCTTACTATAGGGGTGACTTACAGTGACTAGCAGTGAAAGGGTGCATGCACCTTTTCACACAGGATGCAAATGTCAATCCTGCAGACACAATTTGCATGGCCTCCCATGGGTGACATAATTCATGCTGCAGCCCATGGGGGACCCCTAGTGTACCAATGCCCTGGATACCTAAGTACCATGTACTAGGGACTTACAGGGGTACACCAGTATGCCAATTGTGGTGTGTAAAAGTACCAAGACAACCAAATTTAGAGGAGAGAGCACAACCACGGGGTCCTGGTTAGCAGGATCCCAGTAAAAACAGTCTAGGCACACTAACAACAGGCAAAAAGTGGGGGTAACCATGCCAGAAAGATGGACTTCCTTACACCTAGCACCAACGGAGCAAAGAAAATACTCACAGAAATGCCACCCATAAAGGAGGAGGGGGGACCCAAAGTACATATATTTTTTTTGTTGAGCATGGCATCTACCTCTTCTCTGTTCTCAGAAGAATCATTGCTATCAGACCCCTGCGATAAAAAGGTGTAAAGTGCTCTGAAATATTCCTGTGCTGCCTCAAGTTTTGCTTTTAAGATACATTTTTATGTTGCCTATGCATCTCAAACACTCTTAAAAAACACTCTAAATCCTTGTTTGACTGCCTGCAAGAGGAAGAGGATCCTACAGCCATATTGCGTTACATGGATTTCTATGTAAAGTTTCTTTCAGACACAACTTGTCACTCCTTATGTTTCTTTTCTACCTCAGCTGGGACTTCTGTTGCAGCTTGTAGGCTCTAAAGGTTCAAAGTATGGAAGATGGATGCAGGTCAAAGATCTTTGATTCATCATCTGCATTCTGCTGTCCAAAGCTGCTTGGGCCCGAATTGAATGATTTAGTTCAGAAAAGAGTGACAGAATAGAAGATTTTGGAGCTATTTATAGCTGCCCCTGCAATAAAGCCTTTAAATCAGTGGCATTCGACTCGAAATACACAGCAAGGCCATAGACACCTTTGATGCTGAGACTGTGGCTGGAGAGCTGCACTGACACATTCTAGCTCCAGCAGTCTTAAACCTAGCCCCCACAATCATGACTATCAAGGTTAAGTGATAGGGGAAAAAATCTCCAAGTTCCCTCAACAAGTGAACTTAACTGGTGAAAGACAGATCGGTACTGTTGTTAATAAGAAATGCATTCTGTTTAGTTAAAAGAAATTCAGTGTAAATTTTTCAGGAAACTCCATTCATTACTCTGAGGTATATAACATCTCTTCGAGACGATGCAATTGTAGAGGTTCCTTATCCACAGAGACAACAAGGGATATAGGCCCTCATTATGACATTGGCGGTAAATCCCACTTACCGCCACGCTGACTGCCTCCAACATGCCGCTGCCGCGGATGTCCGCTTACCAGATTATGACACACACATACCAATCCGTGACTATACAGCCACATACACAAAGCCACCAGCCCAAATTTCAGTGATAAACTAGCGGTAGCAAAACCCACACCATTATGCCAACAGAACAACTCCTGCAACATTATGAGCCACGAATCACTACGGCGGACATTCAATGGCGGTAAACCATTGGCAGTACATACACCTGCGCTTCAAATACACACACACATACAAAACAATACAACATTGGACAATTCAAACAACACACACCTGACACACATACACACACCACACCAATATAAAACATATACCCACATTACCCACAACCCCTTACGAATACAAACAGTTGCCAACAGAGAGACAGCATAGCATGCACACAACCAGAGCCACATACCACCATCACCTATACACCACCCACAGACGTTACATCACCCTACACACCCTCACCCACACCACTCACACTACACCCATGGCACCACAACGACACCCTAGCTTCTCTGAGGAGGAGCAGAGGGTCATGGTTAAGGAAATCATCTGGGTAGAGCCACAGCTATTTGGAGCAGAGGTGCAGCAGATATCTATTGCTAGGAATATGGAGCTACAGCGGAGAATCGTGGACAGGGTCAACGCCGTGGGACAGCACCCCAGAATAAGGGATGACATCAGGAAGAGGTGGAACGACCTCCGGGGGAAGGTGTGTTCCATTGCAGCAAGACACCAGCTCGCAGTACTGAGGACTGGCAGTGGATCCCCACCTCCTCCCCCACAACAAGGGAGGAGCAAGTTTTAGCAATCATGCATCCTGAGGGCCTGGCAGGAGTAGGAGGAGGACTGGACTCTGGTAGGTCAACTCTTCACTACTATCACCCCCCTACCTGCATGCCGTCACATACCCCGACCCCATCATCACTCCACCAACTCCCACACACCTCACCATCACAACCCACTCATCCCAATGCCAAGCCCAGCATGCACCACCAATGCATGGACACCACTCACAGACCTGCATAGACACCTATCACTAAAGCATGCACAATAGAGACAATCAGCTATCCCCCAAAATAACAACTCACACAAGGCAAAGCTGCCAGGGCAATTACAACCATAGAGGGCAACCCACCTATGCACAATATGTCACACACAGAAACAATAACACCTCATTTACATCCCCACAGGTATCCCAGCCCGTGTCACCGGAGAAGAGGTGCCAGCAACATCCAGTCCCCCCACAAAAGAGGCCCACAGTGATGACTGCAGCTCTGGTCACCTGGATCTGGATGACGAACCTGGCCCATCAGGGATCTCTGGACAGTCGGTTACCCAGGCCCAGTCTCATACCACCACAGAGACTCCCCCCTCAGGAAACACCACCACAGCACCCACCCAGCGGACCCATACCTCTTTCCCTAGGACACATCAATCAGTAGTGTGTCTACCGCTACAGGGACCCCAGGGCACACCACAAACCCAGGACAATCACAGACCTGGGGTCAGTGGCAGGGGGCACACGGTTCAGGGGACAGACGCACAGGACAACAGGGAAATTGGGAGGACTGCTGTGCGCCAGGGGGAGGACAGGCCCAGGGGACCGACTCTCCAGGAGGCACTAAAGTTGCAAAAGAACATGAGGCTGCAGGATGGACAGTACCTGGGGATCAGGGAGGTCTTGAAGTCCATTAACACCACCCTGGTCTCCACTGCAGGGGTGCTGGCAGACACGGTCAACAGTATGAGGGAGGCAGTGTCACACCAGCGGGCCCCTGCCACTAGCCAAACTACTGAACAGCCCTCCACCTCCGCTGCTGCTAGTGGACAGGAGGCTCTGCTGCAAGACCAACAGGCCACCAGCACCTCTACCCCTGCAGAAGGAGAACCACCCAGCAAATGTTCCGTGCGATCCAGGCAGAAGCCAGAGACTATTGCCAAGACCCCCGCCAGGAAATGAGACTCTCCTCATTGTAACCCTTGTGTCCCACTCTGTCACCCTGTCCACCTTGAACTGACATTGATCCCCTTCCTATGGCCCCATGGACATTGCACCTGTGCTACAAATAGACTGGATTCTAACCTGGACATTTCTCCATCATCCCCCCAGGCCATTGCACTACCCCTTTTTCGTCAGAACACTGCAATAAACACACTTTGAAAAAAATGCAAGTATGGAGTTTGACAAATGATTTAAGTATGTGTTTGTTTAACAAGGTCTAAACATTGCAATTCAACTGTACAGTAATGTTTACATAGGAAGGACCTGTAGTTGGCTGCAGTGAACATACCAGGAGTGATAGTGAGGCACCAACATCTGCAAAAAGAGATGCTAAAGGGTACAGTGAGTGGGCATAGAAGTAGGAATTCACAGCCTGCCAGTGACAATGTCAAACATTAAATAAACTGTCAATGAAATGTGAAGTTATACTGTCTTACCTGTGTGTCATTGGAAGTATTGACGAATCACTGCACATTTGTTGTCCTCATCCTCTGCCTCCTCATCTTCACTGTCTACAGGGTCCACTGCTGCCACTTGGCCATTTCCAGCCTCCTCCTCCTGCAGAAAAGGCACATGGCGTCTCAGGGCAAGGTTGTGCAACATACAGCATGCCACGGTGATCTGGCAGACCTTCTTGGGTGAGTAGCACAGGGATCCACCTGTTAGATGGAGGCACCGAAACCTGGCCTTCAAGAGGCCAAATGTACATTCAATTATCCTTCTTGTTCACCCATGCGCCTCATTGCAACATTCCTCTGCACTTGTCCTGGGATTCCTCACAGGGGTCAGTAGCCATGAGAGGTTGGGATAACCAGAGACACCTGCAAATCTTGAGGGACAACTGTTAGCCACACACTAACCCTTATGGCCCATACACCAACATCCACTGGGTGGGAAACAGGGCTCATCTATTAGCCACACCCTGTGCCTCTGGAGTTGGGCCATCACATTTGGGATGCTGCTATTCCTCAGGATAAAGGCATCATGTACTGACCCAGGATACTTAACATTGACATGGGAGATGTACTGGTCTGCCAAATACACCATCTGCACATTCATCGAGTGAAAACTTTTTTGATTTCTGAAGACCTGTTCATTTTGCCGGGGTGGGGGGGGAGACCAATGCAATATGTGTTCCATCAATAGCCACAATGGTGTTGGGGATATGTCCCATTGCATAGAAGTCAGCCTTCACTGTGGCCAAATCCTCCACCTGGGGGAAAACGATGTAGCTACACATGTGTTTAGTCAGGGCAGACAACACTCTGGTCAGCACGTTTGAGAACATTGGCTGTGACATTCCTGCTGCCAAGCCCACTGTCACTTGGAAAGAACCAGTTGCCAAGAAATGGAGCACTGATAGCACTTTCACATGAGGGGGGATCCCAGTGAGGTGCCGGATAGCAGATATCAGGTCAGGCTCCAATTGGGCACACAGCTCTGTGATTGTGGCCCTGTCAAGTCTGTAGGTGAGGATGATGTGCCTGTCCTCCATTGTTACCAAGTCCACCAGGGGTCTGTACATGGGGGTATGTCTCCATCTCCTATTAATCCGCAGCGGTTGCAATCTATGGGGCAAAAGAGTGAGGAGACGGTCATAATCTGTACATTTTAACCACTAAAGTTCAATGCATGATGTGATTTTTACAAATTATTGGTGGCATATTTCCAGAATGTACAATTGTGAACTGTGACGCAGTTAGGATCCATGGCCTGATACCCATACCCCCTACCCCCTCCGAAATGCCCTCCGCCTGTCCTGTATGGAGGGACAGGTGGAAGTGAGTTAATTCCGCTGATGTTATGTGCTGTTGTGGGAGGCAGTCGGGAACCGCCACGCAACTCCTCATTGGTTATCATTGGGCCATATGGGGTACAGTGGCCAATGGTGATGTACGCCGGCTGTGACGGTATGCACTGCCATTTTCTTACTGTTCACTCACTTGCTACCTGACATTCAACAGGAGAGGACCTACGCTGCATGTGCTGCTGTGACCTGTGTCTGGAACCTACCATGGCTCGTGTGACTGGGGAAAGGGCCCCTGCCTTCACCACAGCGGAGTTGGATAGACTGGTGGATGGGGTCCTACTCCAGTACCGACTGCTGTGTAGGCCTCCAGACCAACAGGTGAGTACACTGTGAGCACGATACATGGGGCATGAATGCATGGACTTGTGTGTGTGAAGGCCTCGTGTGGGGGTGGGGAGTTGGTGGATAGGCCCAGGGCAGCGTGCAGCATGTATGCTGGGCCATGTCTGTGCATGAGGGGATGGGAAGGGATATGGGCCATGAGTGTAACAGGCAGGACGGTCTAACTAATACCTTTCCCTGTGTATATTTCCTCTGCAGGTCAGCGCCCATCAAAAGAAGGGTATATGGTGTGCCATCGCCAAGGATGTGCAGGCCCTGGGGGGTCTACGGCAGGTGGAGCACCTACTGTCAGAAACGGTGGGAGGACCTGAGATGCTGGGCATGGAAGATGGCGGAGGCCCAGCTGGGGATGGCCTCCCAACGAGGAAGGGGTGCCCGTCGAACCCTGACCCCGCTGATGGCCCGCATATTGGCAGTGGCCTATCCAGAGATGGATGGGCACTTTGGGGCATCACAGCAGCAACAAGGGGGTGAGTACAGTGCCCGTCATTCCTAGTTACGCCTGGTGGGGTGGTATCCGGGTGGGGGAAGTGTACCTGTTGGTGCCCCTAGGCCAGGCCTGACATTGCAGTGTAGGTCCCATGTTGGACAGGGTTCTGATGTGAAAATCCTCCTACCTAGCTAGCAGGCAGGGATGTGTGGGTCCCAGGTATGTTGCAATTGGCGGTATGTGTCCCTCCCCATGCCCTGGTGACTAGCATTGTAACTGGTAGTGCATTGCCTAGTGCGTAGGGCTGTTCCCTGTGTGTGAGTGTGTTGTGTACGCCAACTGTGGTGTTGGTGCAGCAACTGACCAAGTGCATCCTTTGTCTCTCTCCCCCCTTTTTGTTTTGTCACCCTATCCTTATGTGCATTAGCATCGTCTGGCGGAGTAGCAGAGGCACCGGCGACAGAGGGAGCTGCATCCCACAGGACCCAGCAGGCTGAGTCCATCGACAGTGAGGGCACCAGTGGGACAGAGGGCGAGGGGAGCACCACAGCGGAGACTGGAGGGGACAGTTCGGACACGGATACCTCCTCCGATGGAAGCTCCCTGGTGGTGGCGGACACCTCTGTGCCTACCCCAGCTACAGGTACAGCCGCCACCCTTGTACCAGCACCGCCCTCCCAGCAGCCCCTCAGCGACTTGATCGTGCCCGCTCACTCAGGAGGGTGGGCATCTCCTTCACCCCAGGCACCTCAGACCCTGCCCCAGTGAGCCCTGTTGCCCTGAGTGAGGAGGCTATTGACCTCCTGAGATCCATCACTGTTGGGCAGTCAGCCATTGTGCATGCCATCCAGGGGCTGGCAGCCCAAATGCAACAGTCCAATGCATTTCTGGAGGGCATTCACACTGGCTTGGCGGCCTAACAGAGATCAATCCAGGCTCTGGCATGCTCCTCTCTGTTGACAGCCATGGTCTCTGTTTCCCCCCTCCCCCTCCAACTTCCTCTACCCAATCCCATTACCCTCAACCCTAACCTATCCCAAGCACATGGGCAGACAAGCATGCACACAAGACAACACACAAGAGTGGGACAGGCAGACACAGGTACCACACTTCATCCCACAGGCACTCACACAAACACCATCCAGATGCAGACATACCAACATCCACTGTGTCCCCCTCCTCCTCCTCCTCGTCCACCTCCCTCCCAGTTGTGTCTACACTCACACCTGCATGCACTACATCCTCATCCACTACCACCATCACCAGCAACCCATCAGAGCACACACCTCACTGGCAGTCGCCACCCCCACATCCATGCACACCCCCCTGTGTCCTCTCCCACTGTGTAGGTGCCCCCTCCTGCCAAAGTACACAAACGCAAGCACTTAGACACCCAACAGCCATCCACCTCACAACAGCATCCAGCCCATTCACCTGCACCCAAAATACAGCAGACATCTCCTACAACCACTCCCTCTTCCTCCACTTCCAAAGCTTCTCCCTCTTCCCTCCCTAGTGTACCTAAGAAGCTTTTCCTCTACACCATTGACCTCTTCCCTACCCCTCCTCCCCCGTCCTTCATGTTAAAACCCAGGCAAACACCTAAGCCATCCACTCCACAGGCCCAGTAGTGTCCACGGCAACTCATGGTGGGAAAGGTTCACAGGCACCAGGCAGCCACAAGGAAAGGGTGCCTGCTCCAAGTGCTGCCAGGAAGGGCAAGGAGCCACCACCACCTGCTGCAAGGAAGGGCAAGGTGCCACCCCCAACTGCTGGAAGGAAGGGCAAGGAGCCATCCCCAGCTGCTGCCAAAAGGAGCAAGGAGCCATCCCCAGCTGCTGCCAAAAGGAGCAAGGAACCATCCCCAGCTGCTGCCAAAAGGAGCAAGGAGCCATCCCCAGCTGCTGCCAGGAAGGACAAGGGCCCTCCAGAACCAGTGGGCAACTCACCCACTTGAGAGACTGTGGCCTTGCACTCGCCAGGACCAGGCACAGGGCATGTTGCCCCCTCTAGAGCATATGGGCAAGTCACCCATTTGAGAGATTGTGGCCTTCCACTCCCCAGGACAGAGTAATGGGCATGTTGCCCTCTCCAGGACCAGTGGTGTTGTTCCATCTGCCGGCTGAGGTGCCCCCACCGTTTCCGGTCCTGCTGAGGTGCCTGCCTATTTTCGACCTGATGCCCCTGCAGGGTTCTCTCCGTGTTGCTGCAGGAGTCAAGTGGGTCCTTGGTCTTAGTAATGTGGCCCTGTGGCCCACGAACATTGAGGACTGGGCAGTGTCCCTTCATTTGTACATATGTATATACTTTTTTTATTTGGATGCACGTATTACTACTATATTTATCTTATTACATTCACTTTGATCTATAGGTGTTGTCCTTGCATTATTCCTGAGGGGTACGGGGTATTATATGTTATGTTACTACTTTTGCTTGTGTGTATGGTGATAGGGGTGGGGTTGGGGGTGTTGCATGTTGCGTTTATGTGTCACTCTCTTTTTCCTCCCCTGTGTGCTAAGCGGTTGTACTCACTGTGGTTGTCTTCACCGCTGTTGGTGTTCGCGGTGGAGCAGGACGTAGAACAGCATTGGGAATATGTGCAGCTCGGCCTCCATGGTGGCATGGTTCTTTCCTGAGTCTCCACAGGTGAGTCGTTTCCCTTCTTTGCAGTGTTTCCACCAGGCTTTTGATGACGTTGGTACCGCCCCGGAAAAGGTGGCAGTTTCCTGTCTCATAATACAGTGGGTGGAACATGGCTGTAGGCGGCTACCGCCGTGGTGGCTGTTGATTCCGCCCTGGCGGTCGGTGCGTTAAAGTGTCTGTCTGTCTGAGCTGTTTCCGCCATGGTCATAATTTGGCAGTATTTACCGCCAGCCTGTTGGTGGTATTACCGCCGCTTTATCACCGACCGCCAGGGTTGTAATGAGGGCCAGTCTATTCTATTTCTAGTGCTGAAACCTAAACAGAGGTTTCATCCTGTTTTGGACTTGAAATTTCTGAATCAATTTGTATGTTGCATCCCATTCAGTTTGACTGCCATTCAATCTGTAATCCTGTTGAAATCACAGAGGGATCATTTAGTAACACTTGACTTGCAAGACGCTTATTTCCACCTCCAAAAGTCAGTTGATTTTGAGGTTCACAGCGGAAGGTTATCAATTTCAGTAAAAGAACTGCTATTTGGTGTGGTTCCACTTCTGAAGGTCTAAAGAAAGATACTTGGGGGGTGATTTTAACCTTGGCGGACGGCGGAGGCCGTCCGCCAAGGTACTGCTGTGAAATGACCGCACCGCGGTCAAAAGACCGCGGCGGCCATTTAAACATTTCCGCTGGGCCGGCGGGCGCTCTCCGAAAGAGCGCCCGCCGGCCCAGCAGAAATGCCCCTGCAACGAGGATGCCGGCTCAGAATTGAGCCGGCGTAGTTGCAGGGGTGCGACGGGTGCAGTTGCACCCGTTGCGTATTTCAGTGTCTGCAAGGCAGACACTGAAATACTTTGCGGGGCCCTCTTACGGGGGCCCCTGCAGTGCCCATGCCATTGGCATGGGCACTGCAGGGGCCCCCAGGGGCCCCGCGGCACCCCCTACCGCCATCCTGTTCATGGCGGGTTTCCCGCCATGAACAGGATGGCGGTAGGGTGTGTCAGAATCCCCATGACGGCGGAGCTTGCTCCGCCGCCATGGAGGATTCCCCCGAGCAGCGGAAAGTCGGCGGGAGACCGCCGACTTTCCGCTTCTGACCGCGGCTGAACCGCCGCAGTCAGAATGCTCGTGGGAGCACCGCCAGCCTGTTGGTGGTGCTCCCGTGGTCGGTGGCCCTGGCGGCCACCGGCCGCCAGGGTCAGAATGACCCCCTTGGTCCTATTGTGGCTTCTCTTCATTTGGAGGGAATTCAGCTTTTTTCGGTTCTTGGACGAGTGGCTAAGTTTTGACCCTTAATTTTCTAAGACCAGTTGATAAAGAGAAAGTTGATAACTGCCTTCAGAGTCTTGCATTTGTGTTTAATTTCCAGAAATCACATCTCATCCGACTCAGGAGAGGAGAAACTCTTCATTGACGCTCTTCTCGACACTCAAAAACTTTAAGTTTTATAGAGCAATGTGCAACATCTATTACCTCTGCTGGAGGCTCCAGCGTGGCTATGACTCAGAGTCCAAGGGCTAATGGTGGCTATGACAAATGCATTCCCTGGGTATCTGCTCACCTAAAACCCCTCTTCTCTCATCTTCTAAACTACTGGTCTACAGTGTCAGAGAATTATGAGACTCTAACTCCAATTTCTCGTTCAGCTGTTAAGGACCTCAATTTGGGGTTGATTATGGATAATCACTGAAAGAAAGTTTAAACAGTGCCCTCAGCACCTGTAGTTTTAACAACCAATGAAAGTCAGTGGGGTTGGGGAGCCATATTGAAAGGGGGGGAAGCAAGAAAGAGGTGGTCTCAAATAGATTCCTTTCAGACCTCAAACTGGTACGCATTTAGAGATATTCCAAGAGCCCTTCACAGATGTTCCCCTCAGCAAGGGAGAAAGCAGTGGCAGTCCATACAGACAACCATACACCCAGATTGCAAAAAGCTATATAAATTGACAGGGGGGCCATAATAGTGGCCTACGCAAATGTAGCAAGATTGATTTTTGCCTGGGCCAAGTCTCATCTCCTGTCCCTGAATGCTCTCTATACACTGGAGGAAAGAAAACTTTCATGCAGACAATTTAAGCCGGGAGTTCCTGATATCAGTGAATTTTCAATTTAGGCGGGAGACATTCCAACAGATCACAGAGATAGATGGCCTACCTTGGCTGGATCTGATTACGTCACCGAGCAACACTGAGCAACAATTTTCTTCCCCAGTTTTGTGCAGCGATGTGGAACTATGAGGTATGGATAGTGGATGCTATGTCAAACCCGTGGCCTGATGGCCTTTAGTATACATTCCCATTCCCCTTCAACCTAAACTGCTGCAAAAGATTGAGGGGGTGAAAGTGATAGTAATTCTTGTAATCCCACATTTGCCTAGAAGGATTTAGTTTCTGTCTATAATACAGATGTTGGTTCTCATTACCACGTTCCCCTTCATCCATCTCCTCTTTGTTATCCAAACCTAATGCAGTA
The DNA here is from genome assembly GCF_031143425.1 of Pleurodeles waltl. Lineage (NCBI taxonomy): Eukaryota > Metazoa > Chordata > Amphibia > Caudata > Salamandridae > Pleurodeles > Pleurodeles waltl. Next base: position 235,739,295 of record NC_090439.1, read on the forward strand.
AGCATTAGAATTCTGAAACCTCACGTTCCAATAGTTACTTCTAACCACAGATTCCTCACCTTGTGAATTTTCCAAGGTGTCAGACTGAAAACTTAAAAGCAGAACTTCTGTGCACTGATCATATATAAGAACCACGATGCATGCTGACGTCAGTTCATTTCTTTCTGTGTCTTTAGACACATAGCTACACTTAGGTCTTCTCAAGATCCTTTGTTTCAAAACATTTATCCATTTGCAAGGGAAAATGTCACCCTACGAAGACAACTGGGTTCAAACTGAGTAGGGAATAGACCCTCATGAGGTATGTGTATGGTGCCTGAGGTGGGAGTGCGATTTCAGGGCCATTGGTGACTCGCCATCACTGCCCTGGTTGCCTCTCTCCCTCCAAGTTTTCTTTATCACTAACGATAGTTTTGTTATTAAGCTGAGCGAGGGAAAGGGGAGAGGATTATTTGTGGGTGTTATGAGAAGTTTTCATAAAGAAGAAAGAAAGACTTCACAAATGCGTTTGTAACACACAGTCTTGCGGAGGCAGGGCGTTCTCATGTAGTAAGGACAGTGATGGTGGGGACTATGGATCAGGGTAATGGAGATTACCAGTAAGTAAAGCATTCATTAATTGAATCATTCTACTATCACTCATCAGTCCTTTACTCCCTGATGTCACAAGTTCCAAAATATAAACCTGTAGTAAAGGTGGGAGGGGCGTAATGACTCAAGCTTGTCCTGCACATTGTTGGACTTGGCATCATTGGCATGGTCTCTCCTAACTTTTTGCCTCTACTTCCCAGGTTGCGTCTGTGTGCTGGACTCTGTTTTTGCTGTTTTTGATTGCTCTGGACACTTTACCACTGCTGACCAGTGCTAAAGTGTAAGTGTTCCCTGTATAAATTATATGTGTACATTGGCTTATCCATGATTGGCCTATTTGATTTTCTAGTAAGCCCCTAGTAAAGTGGACTAGAGGTGCCCTGGGCCTGTAAATCAAATGCTACTAGTGGGCCTGCAGCACTGGTTGTGCCACCCACACTAGTAGCCCTGTAAACGTGGCTCAGACCTGCCACTGCAGTATCTGTGAGTGCAGTTTTAAACTGCCAATTTGACTTGGCAAGTGTACCCACTTGCCAGGCCTAAACCTTCCCTTTCCCTTCCATGTAAGGCACACCTAAGGTGGCCCCTAGGTAGCCCAATGGGCAGGGTGCAGTGTATGTTAAAGGTAGGACATGCACTTATGTGTTTTACATGTCTTGACAGTGAAATACTGCCAAATTCGGTTTTCACTGTTGCAAGGCCCATCTCTCTCATAGGTTAACTTGGGACTGCCTTCAAATATTATTAAAGCACAGATTCCCTTTGGGAGCAGATAGACATATGGAGTTTGTGGTCTCTAAACTCACAATTTAAAAATACATCTTTTAGTGAAGTTGGTTTTTAGATTGTGTGTTTGAAAATACCACTTTTAGAAAGTAAGCATTTTCTTGCTTAAACCATCTGTGACTCTGCTTGTTTGTGGATTCCCTGTCTGGGTCAGTTTGACAGTTGGGCTGTTTGCACCTCTCCTAGACAGGGAGCTGGGGTGTAGCCTGCATATCCTGATGGGCCATCTGGGCTGAGGGGAGGGAAAGAGTGGTCATTCACACCTGTAAGGGCTGTGCCTGCCCTCATACAATGCAGTCTCCAACCCCCTGGTGTGTGTCTGGGGCCTGGCCTGCGCAAGGCAGGATCTTGAAAATTACAAGGACTTCTCTTTGAAGTAGGCCTACTTCAAAGGCAGAAAGGGGTATAAGAAGAGCACCCAAAAACCGTGAAAATCAGCTTTATTTCGGTAAAACAATACCATAAAAGCATACTGGCAAAATTCTTACATTTCTAAAAGGAACAAAAACACTTTTTAAGAGAAAAAAAAAAAGAGAAAAGAGAAAAAAAAAAAAAAACACTAAAAACAGATCGAGACCAGAGCTCCCTCAGGGTCATACAATACAAATAGGCAAGTTATGGGTATAAATGTTATTAAAAATCAACAATTAATCAGTAAAACACTATAAAATATACAGTACACATCATCATGCAAATCACCATATAAATATTATAAAATTTTATAAAATACCCCTAAAATATAAACCTTTATACAAAAAACAGTTAAAATTGCTATCTCACTAATAGTAGCATTAACTATGAACTAGCTCAAAAAGTGACCATTATAAAAATAGGATATATGCATTTGAATGATTATTTGCCTCTAGTAGGTTCAAGTTGCCTCTACAATCTTAGCAATATAGATACCATCATCACATGAGGGGTTATTTGACTAATTTTTAAGAGATGATTAACAATGCCTAGGGCCCAACGATTCCTTTCTTTCTTGCGTGCCTATATTACTTAGAGGTCATATACGATCAAGTAATGCAAAAAGGCACATTGTTCTAGCAGCAGCTAATATTCACTTAACTACTAGAAACAAGTTATCTGATGTTGGTCTTAAAAACAGTAAACAAAAGTCGATTACAGTATTTCATTTGTAAGACCCATAAAATTTACCTCCCGTGCCATCAGGCACTTGTTTGCCTAACTAAGAGGAGATTTTTTGGGATAAAAGTAGATAAATATCAGAATCCAGGAACAAGTTTCATAAGTGACAATGACCATTCTAGGTAACTTAATCAACCTCCCAGTAACTGCGGTCCTCCCGGGCATAGACAATGTCCCCTGGGCTAAATATATCCTTGGCTGATTGTAGGTCCCAAGGCCATTGAATTGCAGAGGGTGACTCCCAATTATCGATTTCAGGACCATAGGTTAACTTTGGGAGTTTTGCCTGAATTAAAGCGCCTACTACCTCAGGCCCGCCTTGTCTCTGATGAATGAAATTGCTATTAAGAACCGGCTTAGACCAAAAACAACATATGGTATCGAGCTGGATCTCAAGAATCTGGCAGCTTCATTGTAGTTCCTGATTCCAACGTTCCTGCAGATGGGTCGGATCCATTTCCTCCTTAGTTTATCGTAGGCAATGCAATTTAAAAGGATATGATCCGTCGTTTCTGGTGTCTCCATATTACATAGCTCGCAGGTCGCCTCATGATTACTCCCATTCAGGAGGCCCCATTTAAAGGTAAAAGACTTGACCTGGAGAATCCCATATCGATACTTCATAAATAAAACTTTTGCTCGTCTAGGTTGAATAGTATTGATCCATTCCTCAGCGCTCGGTAATGGTTTAAAATCCAGAAAACTTAAGGTTAGTCTACCTGAATCCTTGCTATGAAAAGGGCTATTGAAGATGAAGTCCCAAAATACTTGCTTTAGTCGGATCTTTGATTGGGTTGTGAGTATATGCGGTTCATCCCAATAGAATTTCAGCCCTAAATTGTAAAAGCTTTGCCTGATATAATGAAGCCACGGGAGGGAAATAGTCTTGTCCAAGCCCATGATCTCAATTAGTGCTTGCCTGTATTGGATCAGTTCAGGGGTTGTCCAAAGTCTACACCAGTAGAGCAGGGGCCTCAGGGCTGCCAATTTGCCTATTTGTTTCATATTAGTGTCATAGGCTAAGGGAATCAACGGAGTGGATGGAGGAAGGCCCAATACCCCCCTCATGAAATTATTTTCCTGAGTGGCCAATGGAGTTAGTTTTGTGAATCCCCAGAGTTCTGCGCCATACAGAGCAGCGGCCTGTGCTTTGCACCTATAGATCTCGAATACTGGTGACACAGTGCTCGACCTTGAACATTTATAATTTTTACTAATTGCCATGGAGCTATGAGTTAAGGAGATAGCAGCTTTGTTGATGTGCGGCGCCCATGACAATTTGGCATCAAGCAGTATCCCTAGGTAGTTGAAATTTGTAACTCGTTCCAGTGCCTGCCCTCTAATCCAAATGTTTCTCTTGAGTGCTTTGTGAGGGTTAACAGTTAAGTATTTAGTCTTGTTTGCATTTATTTCTAACCCCTTCAAGCTGCAATACTCACTGAATTTATCTAGTAAAGTTTGCAGGCCCATTGGAGTTTGAGATAATAGGATGGTGTCATCTGCAAAAAGGAGGGCGGGGACTGGATCATCATTCAATCTTGGTGAGTCGTGGTTACTTTGTTTCAGATGATGAACCAGATCATTGATGTATAATGAGAAAAGTGTTGGGGCGAGCACACAGCCCTGTCTCACCCCCCTCTTGATAGGTATTGGGTCTGTCAACTCTCCTTTTGGCCCCTACCGGACATTTGCGAATGTATTTTCATGTAGCCTCTCCAGCTGGCCCAGGAAGTTCCCTGGCATGCCCTGTTTTCCTAATGCTGCCCATAAGGAGTCTCTCGGCACCAGATCAAATGCTGCGCGCAGGTCCACAAACGCAATATACAGGTGGCCTTTCTTTAGTCTAGTGTATTTCCATATTATTGTCAATAGCCTAAAGGCCTGGTCGACTGTACTGGTCTGTTGTCTAAAGCCTGCTTGGTATATAGACATTATGCTGTTCTCTTCTATCCAGGTATTGATTCTATTCAGGATCTGTCTAGCATAAATTTTTTGTGTGACGTCTATGAGGCTAATTGGTCTATAGTTCCCTGGGTCTTCCCTGGATCCTTTTTTGTGGATTGGGATTATTTCTGCCCCTGTCCATGTCTCGGGCATTAGGCCTCCCCTTGCTATAGCGTTACTTAGAAGGTTTAGATAAGGTGCCCAGATTTCTATGCTATGTTTGAACATATCCCCCGGGATTTTATCCAAACCGGGGGCTTTTCCTGGCTTGATTGCTTCAATGGCAATCACCGTCTCCTCCAGACTAAACTGTAACTCGGGTAAAATACCCCAAGTAACTGGGGTTTTATGTCTTGAGGGATAGAAATCGAAGGTGGGGGGGTCAGAGTAAAGATATGTAAAGTAGTTAACCCATGTTTTGGGGTCTATGTGATGGTCTGTAGTAAATATCCCCTCTTTGCTACCATGGGTAACTATTTTCCAGAAGGTCCTTGCATCATTGCTTTTTGCTGCTACCAGCAGGTCTTGCCATTTTTGGTCCTCCCAGTTGCATTGGGCAGAAGCCAGCGTTTTCTTATAACTGGCCCTTGCCTGCTGTACGGCTAATTGATTTTTTTGCTTTAGTGCCTCTACCAGTACTCTTTTCCTCTCTCTACATTTGATAGTATACCATGGACTGTTAGGGGTGGTTTGGGCCTTCTCCTTTTTGTACTTATTCTGTAGCTGTTTGGTCAGGACAGGTCTTAACATAGTGCTCAATGAATGGTGGATAGCCGTAATAGGAATGTCACTAGGTTTATTTTCTGCATAAGGCTCCAAGAGATCAGAAAATATGTTGTAAATATTTATCATAGTGACCTGATTGCCTAGTATTGCTGGCCATTTTACAACCCTTCTGTTGTTACTGAGGGTGGGTTGTAATTCCACCTTATCATGTTCTATATATTTCGAGTCCAAATCTAAGAAGTGTGCCTTGAATTCAATTATTAGCGGGAAGTGATCGCTATCCCTTCTTTTATCAATTTTAAAGGTCGCTAGTCTTTCCCATGTATTTATACTATGCAGAATGTAATCTATTTTTGAAGTTGAGTTGCCTCTCTGGAAAGTAACCAGATTAAGGCCGCCTTCACCCACTCTGCCATTGCATGCCCTCAGTCCATGGTTTAATGTAAGGCTCATGATTTGCAATGCGGCCACTGTGCCTGGGACAGTTTTTTCTATTGTTAGGTAAGGAATTGTTCTCATTCGGTCTTCCTCTTCTGCTAAATGTTCGAATCCAGTTATAGGTTCATAATTACAATTAAGGTCACCCCCTATCATAATTGTCTCACCTACTGGAATTCTTTTGAGCAGGTCGTCTAGTAGAGTTATTTCAGGAGACTCCACGTTTGACTTTCTAGGTCTTATATATACATTAAACAAGTGGGTTATTATCTTGTTTTTTTTTCCCATTATCAAACATAAAATGTCCTCCGACTCAGTGGCTTGCATGCGTATCTCAACATTTAATGAGATCTTCGCCCATACAACCAACCCCCCAGACGGTCTCCCTCTGGCAGCTGAAGTTGCACTGATAAAGTAGGATTTATATCCTACTTTATACGGTGGATCTTTAAGCAAAGTCTCTTGGAAGAGACAGACATGGTGTCGATCAATATAGTCCTGCCATTCGGGGTCTATAAGCTTATTTTTTAAGCCCGCTACATTCCATGAAATCATGGTGATAGGACCCCTTCCGTTTAGGCTTGTGGCATTGAAAGTATGACTCGGATAAGTTGTTAAATTTTTCCTACCATACTAGAGCTCCGCTGCGCTCCCTGCCCCTATAGCATGAAGATCATTCCCTTCATGGGGCTCCCCTACTATTGGGTCCCCATTGGGTTCCACTTGTGCCTGATCTATCTGGATTAGTCAATCTACTCTCTCAAGGTTTGAATCATAATTTCTCTTTTGCAGTCCCTCATTGTGATTGAGTTTATGCCTTTGTACTCGAGGTTTGGTAAATAATGGATCCAAGCTAAACCTCATGGCATTGAAATTAGGGGCGGGGGTTCTCTGTTCCATGTCAATCAAACCTCTGGTTAATCTTCCATCCTTGAGTGTTAATGCAATAACGTCAAGTTGCCCCCTCTCTCCAGGGATTCTTTCTGCCCCCCTAATATCTGATCGAATTATGGATAAACAGTGTCTTTTGGCCCTAATCCAATGTATAAGCTTGTTTTTTAAGGAGTCCTCATCTTCTCTGCTATTTAAGGGCAATTTTGGAACATTTAACAGATGAACAACATTGGTCCTAGTAGGAAACCTATCCTCCTCAGAGTATGGATTCCATATAGTGTTTTTGTTATAATCATTAGATACTTGGGGATAGGAGTTCAGAGTAAGTTCCAAATTTCCTTTTTGGGGTCCTTTTACCAAACGGGGATCTCTTTGTGGTTTCCCTGTTCCTTGGCATAAGTTACTATCATTTCTTCTCTGGGAATTGCGTGAACCAATATGTTCCACATTGACCCCTATCGTGCATCCCTGTGGTTGTTGTACAATCTTAGCTGTAGCTGGGGTAAGGTTAGGGTTAGTAATCAAATTTTGAGGATATGTGGGTCTACCTTGTAGATGGAGTGATATGGGGGGGACTCCCTTTCGCATTGGGCTCTATAGGTACCCCTACCCCCCTCCTTTTCCACAATATCTGTTAAGGTTCTTACTTCAAGTTTCAAATCCCTAACTTCCTAGATTAATCCGGTGATTAGATCATAAAGGTCTGCTATAGATCTTGTTTTATTTTTTAGAGGGTTCCCTGATTCTGAATTGAGAGGAGTGGTCCTTTCGCTATCTAGCTGTACAGTTGGGATAAATGGGTGTAATTCATCCACGGGTTCCCCCTCTTGTGCATTCTGTATGTTACTACTATCGAGTTCTGACAGGACTGCATATTTATTGGAGCACCTAACTTCGCACTCCTGGATATGGCCCTTCTTCCTACCAATATCAATGGTGCATAGGTGCATGGGTCTAGTTGCAGCAACCCTAGGGCTACCAGTCCTGACATCAGATGGTGCCTCCCCCTCTTGCTGGGAAACGTTCTCTATCGCTTTATCTTCCACTGGTTTGATTTTCTTCGTGTAATAGGAGGTAATCTTTTTATCAGGACCCTCCCGAATAGTGGTCCTACTGCATAGTAGTGACTCTACCTCCTCGATAAGATCGTCTATTTCAGCTATTGTGCAGTTCTCACCCGCATTCCTAAGTTTTTTTACAGAATTCATCTTTCCCCTTGGGGGTTCTGATGCCTTGCGTTTTCCCATGGATTAAGCTGCCTAAATAGTGCTTTGGCTCTGTGAACCAGTCCCCAATATGTAATTATAAAGGAGAATAGGAGAAGGGCTGGTAGGGATAGACCTATTTAGTGCAATTATCTTCACATATAAGAACGATAGCTATATGTTTTCCACTATAAATATAAGCAGACCTCTTGCCAGTATAAAAAGGCAGAGGCCCAGCCTGGCCCCACTCCAATATTTATCGGGTAATGGAAGAAGCGTCGCAACAATAGGTGGAGAATACGGTCCAAAGGCCCTCTGTAAAAGGACCTATTTAGGAGTAAGTATCAACACAGTACCTTCAGGCAGCCATACGTGTAGATTGGCATGTCCATGCAACTTTAGATGAATGTCAGGGGGGTGGCCCTGCCCTGCCTCTTCCTGGCAATGACGGGCAAGGATGGCCTGCCCTTGGCCCGGGCTTCGCCCGGGCGCGTCCCGCGACGGCGGGAGCGTGATAAGAAATTTAAAGGGCTCCTGCCCTTGACACGCCTCCCGGGACCTCCTTGCGCTTTCCGCGACGGCAGGAGCGCGATAAGAAATTTAAGGGGCTCCTGCCCTTGACACGCCTCCCGGGACCTCCTTGCGCTTCCCGCGACGGCGGGAGCGCGATAAGAAATTTAAAGGGCTCCTGCCCTTGACACGCCTCCCGGGACCTCCTTGCGCTTCCCGCGACGGCGGGAGCGCGATAAGAAATTTAAAGGGCTCCTGCCCTTGACACGCCTCCCGGGACCTCCTTGCGCTTCCCGCGACTGAAAATCAGATTACTTCTGGAACCAAGAGGAACCTTGGAGAAGAGCTGGAGAAGCTGGAGGAGGAGTACTCCCCTTTGTCTGTGACTGTGCTTTGCTGGGTTGGCCTGCAGTAGCTACTTCTACCTTAGAGAGGACAAAGACTGACTTTTGTGTGACTTCCCACTGGTGAAGAACCTCAGTTGGGCTTGAAACTGAGCTTGCCTCCTGTTGTTGAAGTCTCAGGGACAGCAAAGACGTCTCTCTGCCAGCACTTGGGCTTTCTTCTGAGAGTCCTGCCTGCCAAGTGGAGCCCTAACCTGTCTCTGGGCCTTTGAAAGGTGCAGCTGGTAGAAAAGGACAGAAATCCATGCAAAGACCGCCGTGTGGGGAAACCTTTGACGCACTACCCGCCTCATGGCTGAAAAACGACGCGCCACCGACTTTGCAGCTAACATCCATGCTCCACCTGCATCGCAGCTCGAAGATCGATGCAATGCGGCTGGAGGACGCGCCACGCCTGCAGCGGCTGTTGTTGAAGTAAGCCCCAACGTGGCATGGTTTCTTGATACCGTGCGACTGGATTTTGACGCAACATCGCTGGGTGCGGAAAATCAATGCAAAGTCTGCCCGGACCCGAGGTACCCATCCAGATCGACGTATCTCTCTCTTGCAGGAGAGAAGAAACGATGCACGCCGACCCGACCAGAGGAGGAACTACACGCGTTCTCGCTTGCAGGTGAGAAATCAACGCACCGCTGGCCTTTTCTGACGCACGCTCGCCTGTGCAGCTTTATTTTGATGCTATCCAGGTACTTTTGTATGCTAACAATGATCTGACTGTTTTCTAAAAGATTTAAGACTCTTTCGCTTTTTAAATTCATAACTTGACTTGTGTATGTTGGATTTTTGTTGTTTTGGTCTTGTTTTGTCCAGATAAATATTATCTATATTTCTAAACCTGTGTTGTGTCATTTTGTAGTGTTTTCGCTGAGTTATTGTGTGTGTTGGTACAAATACTTTACACATTGCTTCTGAAGTTAAGCCTGCCTGCTCATACTGAGCTACCAAGGGGGTAAGCGGGGGTTAACTGAGGGTGATTCTCCTTTACCCTGACTAGAATGAGGGTCCTTTCTTGGACAGGGGGTAACTTGCCTGCCAACCAAACACCCCATTACTAACACACATAAAATGCGTCTAAACCAACTATATCATTGGCTTTATGTAATAGTGCTAGTCTCTAGTTACTGTTCTCTCCATTTGCATTTGGTTACTCTGTTGCTTGCTCCCACAATACTGAAGTGGAAATTTGTAATAGGAATACAATGTTGTCCTGTCAAATAAGTGTTTCAAAAACAGGCCAAAGAGTAGTTCAATAAAATGACTGTGTCTGTTTGGTGATGACTTTTCCCCCAAATTGTGCAAATTTCAGTATCTGAAAAACTCTCTTCAGGTTCTAAGAGTCCAGTTATTGTTCTACACTGAAAATGAACTGTTACAATAAAACATATTTGCAAGGTGATTTAGACCCTTTCAAGTGCAAAAATGGGTACAAAAGGCATTACATCCATTTCTATGCTACCACAAATTATCAACAAAGTGCAGTTTGATCTAACTGCATGTTTGCACTGAAGTTAAATTATGACTACATACCACACACAAATTCTCTTTAAACAAATAATGCTTAACTTGTAAAGTGGATGCAAAGTTTGTCCCAGACCAGGTGCAAATGGTATTTATGCTAGGGTGAACCCATAATGTATGCTGGCTGAAGTCTGAATTTCTCCTCCCTTTGGCAACAAGATATTATATATATATATATATATATATATATATATATATATATATATATATATATATATATATATATATATATATATATATATATATATTTAGTCATTACTAGGACCTAGTTTCCATTGAAAAAGCATTTTTTGACTTGTTTAGGAAAGTACCATCTTTCTTGGCATGTTCCCCCAATTTTTACCTGTATGTCAGTATGTTTTGCCTGTCTCCTGGGATCCTGCTGATCCAGACCCCAGTGCTCATAGTTTATGGCCTAATGTGTGTGTCTGTATCATGCTTGACTGTGTCACTGAGGCTCTGCTAATCAGAACCTCAGTGCTAATGCTCTCTATGCTTTTAAATTTGTCACTATAGGCTAGTGACTTCATTTACCAATTCCAGTTGGACACTGGACCCCCCCCCCCTTGTAAGTCCCTAGTATATGGTACCTAGGTACCCAGGGCATTGGGGTTCCAGAAGATCCTTATGGGCTGCAGCATTTCTTTTGCCACCCATAAGGAGCTCAGACAAACCCTTTTACAGGTCTGCCACTGCAGCCTGCGTGAAATAACACACATGTTATTTCACAGCCATGTTCACTGCACTTAAGTAACTTATAAGTCACCTATATGTCTAACCTTCACTTGCTGAAGGTTAGGTGCAAAGTTACTAAGTGTGAGGGCTCCCTTGCACTAGCAAAGGTGGCCCCACAAAGTTCAGGGCCATTTGCCGGGACTTTGTGAGTGCGGGGACACCATTACATGCGTGCACTACATATAGGTCAATACCTATTTGTAGCTTCACAATGGTAACTCAGAATATGGCCATGTAAGGTGTCTAAGACCATGGAATTGTCCCCCATTCCAAATCTGGTATTGAGGAGCCAATTCCATGCATCCTGGGAGCTCCACTATGGACCCCCAATACTGCCAAACCAGCTCTCTGAGGCTTGCACTGCAGCGACAGCTGCTGCCACCTCACAGACAGGGTTCAGCTCTCTTGAGGTCTGAGCAGCTCAGTCCCAGGAAGGCTGATCAAAGCATTTCCTCTGAGAGAAGGGTGTTACGCCCTCTCCCTTTGGAAATAGGTGTTACAGGCTGGGGAGGGGTAGCCTTCCCCAGCCTCTGGAAATGCTTTGAAGGGCACAGATGGTGCCCTCCTTGCATAAGCCAGTCTACACCAGTTCAGGGACCATTTGTCCCCTGCTCTGGCACAAAACTGGACAAAGGAAAGGGGAGTGACCACTCCCCTGTCCATCACCACCCTAGGGATGGTACCCAGAGCTCCTCCAGTGTGTCCCAGACTTCAGCCATCTTGCTTTGCAATGTGTGGGTGCACTCTGGAGGGCTCTGAGTGGTCAGTGCCAGCAGGTGACGTCAGAGACCCTTCTTAATAGGTTTTTACCTCATAAGGTAGCCAATCCCCCTCTCAGGGCTATTTAGGGTCTCTCCTGTAGGTTCTCTTCAGATTCTACTTGCAAGTTTCCAGCAGGAATCCTCTGCAACTACTACTTCATCCTCTGACCTCAGATCAACCGCAGCCTGCTCCAGGAACCGCTGTAACAGCAACAAAGTATCCACAAGGGATACTTTTCTTCTGCAGCTTCAGCTCCAGCCAGCAACTGCAACAGTTTCCATAGTGTGCACACTCTGAGGACTCCCTTTTGTCATCCTGCACCAGAAGGACCGAAGAAATCTCCCGTACGGTGACGGAGTCACTCCCCTGCTCAAGCAGGCACCTTCTAAGTCGACGACCGGTACTCTTGGACTCCTCTCACAGCAACGAGCGTGCTCCTTGGAACACAGAGGGTGGAGCCCATTGACACAGACTGTCCTGAGGTCCTGCTGACGCAATTTGGAGGAGTTAAGACCTTGCCTTCCCTGAGAGCGACAGTACCCCTGTGCACCGCGTCTTCTTCACCTCCTGAGGCCTCTGTGCACTATTTGCAAAATTCCTGCGATGCTCAACTCGCTGAGTTGACCTCCGGCGGCGAGGGGCCCTTCTTTGCAGTGCTGCACAAACTGCATTTTGCACCTCCTTTTTTCTCGTGTCCTGGGACTCCTGTGGGTGCTGTCGGGTGTCCCGAGGGTTCTCTAAAGTGCTGAGAACCCCCCTCTTCCTCCTCCCACAGAGTTGAGGCCCCCAGGTCCCCCCTAGGTCCAGCCAGTGCCATTTTGACGCAAAACGCGACTTTGTCGTAACCAAGGCTTGTTGGAGACTTCCAACATGAAATCATGTCTGCATTCATCTTCACGTTGTTGGACATCCATTGCATCATGCAGGAACCCACTGGCATCTTCCTAGAGTGCATTTCTGCGGTCTTTGTCAAACTGGGGACTCTTCTTTTGCACCCTCTTCTGGGTTGGCAGGGGCTTCTGTCCTTCCTGGAACTTCTTTTGACTTCTGGACCTTTTCCCCTTCTTTTGCAGGTCTTGAGGTCTAGGAATCCAGCAGTTCTTGTTTGCAGACTTAGTTGGGTATTGCAATAATTCCAATCACGAGGTGTAGTGTGTCCTAAGGAAACTTGCAGTATTTTACTCCTGCTTTTCTGGGCTCTGGGGTGGGGTAATTTAATTACATTTACTGTATTCTTACTCTCCCAGCGATTCTGCACACACTACACTTGTCTAGGGGGGAATTTGTGATTCGCATTCCACTTTCTTAGTATATGGTTTGTGTTGCCCCTAGAGCTATTTTCTCCCATTGCATTCTATTGCATTTCCTATTGTTTGCAGTATCCTATATCTAATTACTTACCTTATTTTGGTGTCTAGTGTAAATATTGTGTATAATACTTACCTCCAGAAGGAGTATTGCCTCTAAGATATTTTTGGTACTGTGTCACCCAAATAAACTACCTTTATTTTTGGTAACACTGAGTATTGTCTTTACTTGTGTATAAGTACCTTGTACCTATAAGTGGTATTGCATGAGCTTTGCATGTCTCCTAGTTCAGCCTAGGCTGCTCTGCTATAGCTACCTCTATCAGCCTGAGCTGCTAGAACACTACTACATTTCACTAATAAGGGATAACTGGACCTGGTGTAAGGTGTAAGTACCCAAGGTACCCACTACAAACCAGGCTAGCCTCCTACAACTTGCCTATATCTTTAGCACCATTTGACTATCTTCACAAAAAAAGTGCTCCCTAGAATCTTGTTGTGCATGGAAAGTTTTGGGGTGATCCGTCAAGCCGGGGCTGAGAAAAAAGGGGGTGGTCAAAAAAGTGCACTTCCCATTTTAATTCCCACAGATATTCTAGACACTACTACAGCCTGAACTGCTGAACGGAATTACACTAAATTTGGCAGGAAGGTAGCTCTTGGTCCAGAAAGAGTGCTTTTTTGTTATTTGGTGTAAATCTGTTCAGTAATTAGGAGAAATTAAAGGAAATTCAAATTTATATATCTAGGGTCGCAACAAATTTGCAAATGCTGCAGATCACGCACACAGATCTGATTGGCTACCAACACTTCAACATGAAAGTTTTGGCAGCCATTTTGAGACTCAATCTTAGCCGAATTTATAAAAAAAGAAAAGGGGGCAGTGTACTGTTACCCTACCCTACTAGCTTTGGTGCAAAGGTCCCCCAGGGAACAAAAGGCTAAAAAGTATTTTTTTAAATCATGACAAAAATTACAGTAAATACTCAAATTTCACCGTAGTCAAAAAAAAAAAAAAACAAGCATGGTTTTGCTCCTGGGTGGGCCAGGTTCCAAGGGCATTGTGGAAAAATAGCACAGGGGCACAGAGGGCCCTCCTTCTAGGGCTTATCAAAGCCCTGAGGACCTCCACCTCCCTGGCGCACTGTAAATTATCCATGCGAGGGGGTGCTAACGTGACACCCCAATGCCCTGGGGTCCTTCATCTCCCTGGGGGAAAAGTTAATATATTTATGCAGGAGGGCCAGCACCCCCCCAAGAGCCCGGGGCCCACACCTCCCTGGGATGCTGCAAATTATTTATTGTGACTGGCTGGCTGGGCCCGGCAATACCCCAGGGACGCCACCACTCTGGGGCAAAACTTCTTAAACGTATGCAGAGGGGGGTGCGTGTCACCAGTCCCCCGCAGCCATGGGGACCATTACCTCCCTGGGACAATTTATCCAACTTGTGTAGGGTCCGCCACCTCCCCAGAGCTCAAATAAAATAAATGAAGGGGGCCCATCATGGACCCCCAGCCCCAGGGACTACCACCTCCCTGGGGCTAAAATAAATGCTGGAGGGGGGCCGCAAAACGCCCCTTGGGAGCCATTTATGGCCCTGGGGACTGCCACCCTCAGGGCCGGCTTCTGCTACCTCTCGAGGTGCCAACCCTCAGGAAGTAGCTGTTTGCTTTTGCTTGCCGGAAGCTAACAGTTCCTGCCAAGCAAAAGAAACATTCTTCTGCTTTCAGCATGCAGGGAAACATGAAAACATTGCTCCCACAAGCAGGGAGCTGCTATTTGAAGCAGCTTCCTGCTTGCAGGGGCAACAATGGCTCCCATAGGATCGGGGAACCGGTCGCAGTCCTCTCCTGGCACCAAGCATCTTGCTTGTGTGCCGCTTTGAATTAATTTGATGGAGAGAGCATTGCAATAACAGTAGCCTCTCCATAGAATGACTTCAAAGTGGCACACAAGCAAGAGTTTCGAATGTTATAGTTAGGTTTTGATGCACAGCAGACTAGACTCATGTCTGGCCTAGTGGTATAGATCTTGGACTGTCATTCAATAGGTGGAAGAATCAAATCCTGATAGCTCATGGCAGGGTGTCTGTGTATTTACTAGTGTTAATCACCCATATTTTTCAGGACAGGCTAATAGGGAGGATGACTGTCTGATACCAGAGGGGGTCTGGGCAGAACACTTTTCATCTGTATTTCAGTCCGCAAATAACCCTAATTATGGTGTGGAGGTATGTGGCCTTTCATGTTTGGCTACTTCCATTCCAATCAAGAGTGGAATTTCACTTGAGACACATGAGATCACCACAGCAATACATAAAATGAAACTAGGGAAAGCCCCTGGCCCCAACGGGGTTCCAGTGGACTTATTCAAATCTTTTCCTGACTTGTGGGTTCCGCTAATCACAAATGTTTTGAATAGTGCTATTCAAAGTTCTATCCCTTCCTCATGGCTAATGGCAATAATTGTCCTGATATTTAAAAAGGGTAATAGGCTTGACCCCTTTTGCTACAGACCCATTTCTCTCATTGACTCCACGGCAAAGATTCTGGGGAGTGTCATTTTGAATCGGCTTGAGGAGTGGGTGCTAAGGACAAGCATTCTATCGCCAATTCAATACAGGTTTAGGCCTGGATTAGGCACAGTGGATCAGGCCCTAAACTTACACCTTATTCTTAGCAAATATGTTATTGCGAAAAGGGAATCTATCCACTTAGCCTTTATAGACCTGTCCAGTGCATTTGATATGGTGAACAGAGTAAAATTGTGGGCACTAATGGACACAATGGGGGTTGAGCAAGATTTGTTGGATCTGATCAAACGTTTATACTCTGACCTTACTATCAAAATTCAGTTTGGTCAACATCGCGAAAGATCCCATCCCCTTGCATCCAATCGGGGTGTTAGACAGGGCTGCACTTTGGCACCTTTTTTATTTCTGTTGTACATAAATGGCTTGTATAGCTATTTAGCTCAAAATGGTAAGGATTTCCCAAGGATGAGTTTTAGACAATAGCCGATTTTATCGTATGCTGATTACGCCGTTTTAATTGCCCGCACGGCCAATGGCCTACAGACCCTTTTGGATCTTTTTTTAACGCACACACAAGAGCTTGACTTGAAAGTTAATTTTAAAAAGTCACATGTTATGATCTGCGGTCCTAAAAACACACGCACTAAATGTTTTAAAATGGGGGGGAACACCTTAACAAAGGTAAAAGATTTTTGCTATTTAGGTTTGTACCTAAGTTCCTCTCTGTCATGGAAATTCCATTTGAATTTTAAGCTCCAACAAATGGAAAGAAATGTTGAAGCAATCTTTCGCTTTGCCCGTAGATTAGGGCACATACCAGTTCATCAGATCATTACGCTCTATAAATCCAAATGTGTCTCGGCGGCGATTTATGGGGGAGGCCTCTGGGGATATACCAGTTCAAGTACATTACAACAGGCAGAGAACAAATTTCTCCACCGGCTACTTATGGTACCCAAGAATGTAGCGAATATTATATGCCATGAGGAGTTTGGAATCCGCTACATTACAGATTTGATAGATATTCCCCCCCTTTTGTTATGGATAAAAGTATGGTCAAATCCGGCGGCTACTTTAATACATGATTGTGTAAAAGACTGTATTTCGTTAGCAAATCACAACAAAATTCCATGGTTAAATTTTGTTCATAACTGTTTTCGAAATTTGGACTTGGAGTTTATGTATTCTAAACCAGAGCTCATGCCCGCCAATGGGAAGGAAATTGTTAAATTCCGATATAAAGAGTACGCAACGAATCTTAGATACCAAGTGGCAGAGAAATTGAGTTCTTTTGATTTATATGTACAAATTTCATCATCAAATTCGATAGAACCTTATTTTGTTTGGTTTTCGATCCCTTCCCTATACTCTTTTCTTGTACTTTTTAGATTTAATATGATGTGGCGTTTCCAACAAAATGCGTGTCGGAAAAAACATTACCGCCATGCCCTTGTGACAATTTCTCGAAACAAAGTACTTGTCACTTTATTTTATTTTGTTCACTCTATTCAGTTCCTAGGGAAACCTTTTTACTACCTATTTTGCGCAATTTACACACTCTTTCTTATGAAGAAGGATTGATTGGCATTCGAAGCCTTTCATCCAAACAAATGTGCAGCTCTATTTTAAGTTTTATCAAATCAGCTATCACCATTAGGAATCGATATGAATTAGTTATGTGACTATTTATTAATGGAATTTAAATACTGTTTTATTGTTGTGTACGATTTTATAAGTATTTATTATTATATATTGACATAAGTACTGTATTTTATGATGATTTATAAGTATGTATGTGTACTTTTATGGCAATATGCCGAATAAAGTTATTTTGACTGACTGACTGACTACTAGTGTTTTAACTGTTAAACATTACTAGTGAAGGAACATTTATGTATTTTTGCGATTAAAATCTGCTGTTGAATATCATATCTGTGTCTGGAAACTGTATAGCAAAGAGTCACCTGGGTCCTGGAGTTTGAGTGTTCCAGTCTTGGTGTGTCAGTAGTCACATTCTTGCTTTAATTACTTTTCACATCAAATATTTAAGGTATATGTGATCACACTCTTTTTACTTGACAAATATTTTTTTCTTTTCAATTTGTCCCTAAGTATCTCATTCTAAGTATATCATTCATCAAAGTCTAGAAAAACTCTCTGGGTGGTTCCAGCCAACCCCGCCATGCACAGACGAAGGCCATGCGCAGCAGTCATTGAATTAACGCAAAGTGATTAAAATTACTTACTTAAAAAAAATAGAAATTCGCTGAAAAAAGCAAAGGGCACAGGGACGTTATAATTAGGAAAAATTATTTTGAAAAACATACTCCTTTAAAAAAGCAAAGGTTACAGGGATTTTATAAATAGGCTCACATTTTAAATGTACAAAACCATAAAAATTCAGCAGTTATAGTTAGAGTTATTTCAAGTAACTATAACTTGTGCCCTAAGGTAACTATAACTTGCGTACTCACCATGCATAAATTTGCACCAAGGAATTGGGGGTCGCCGAAGCTGGGGGGCTGCAACAGACCACCATTGTCTTTTATTTCAGCTCCTGGGAGGTGGCTGTTCCTGGGGCTGGAGAAGGTCCGCAGAACCCCCCCAACAACTATATTTTAAATATTTTGCCCCAGGGAGGTGGTGGTCCCTGAGGCACAGGGGGCACGCAGGACCCCTCCCCATTATAATTAAGTCATTTGCCCCGGGGAGGTGGTGATCCCCAAGGCATGGGGGGGCCAATTCTATGTCCCATCATTGCCCTCTTGCTTAGCCTGTGCTTAGCGTGCTGTCCATACCCTCCTTCCACCTGCCCTCTGATGTCTGCATGCTTGCCCTTGCTCCCTCTTTGTTGCTCACCATGTTCCATGAACCTGCCATTACTCCTCCTATCTACTCTGAGTGTTCTGTTGAACTGCCACCGCCCCTTCCACCTGCATACCAATGTCAGATGACTGCCACTTGTCCTTGCAAACTCCACCCCGCCTGTCCAAGTTCTATCCCCTATCCCCTCCTTCCTGTCCTCCATGGTCCATTTTGCTGCATCTGCTTCTCCTGCTTACCCCATGTTGCCTGTTTTGAAGCCCATTCCCCTGCCTTCTCTTGCCTGTGTTCAGCCCCTACCAACCCTTTTTATCTTCCATGGTCCTTTGTGCATGCCCCTGCCCCCTCCCTCTTTCCCACCATGACTGTTGTGCTGCCACTAATCCTCCCACTTGCCATGCATGGCCTTCTGTGCTGCCATAACCCCTCTCATCTGCTCTGTACAGGCAGCATGCTGCCCCTGACCCTCTCCATCTTCCCTCCATTATAGTCTCACTATTGCCCTCCATGGTGTGTTGTGCTTCCAGTGCCCATCTCGCCTGCCTTCCATGGTCAGCTTGCTGCTCCAGCCCTGCCCCCTGCCCTCCGTTTTCCATGTGCAGGACCCTGTCTCCTCCATCCTGCCTTGTTTTGCCATTGTTGTGTCCTGGCCCCTGCCCTTCTGCCCTTCCTGGTCCATTAGGCTGCAATTGTCCTTCCTGTCTGTCTGGGATGGTCAGCTAGCTGCTGATGTCTCTTTCCCCTCTGCTCGCTGGTCCCCATGTGCATTGCCCTGTCCCCTCCCTATTGCTTTCCATGGTCTATTGGTCTGCACTGCTGTTCTGCTTGCCCTCTGTGGAGTATTGTGCTGCTGCAACCCCAGACACCTGCCGTGTGATGTCAGTTTGGAGCCCCTGCCCATCTTCCTTCTGCCCTCTATTATCCGAGCCCATGTCTCTGTAGGAGGCTGGCCCTCTGCGTAGTGTGCAAAACTAGGCATACTGTTCAGGGGGTCCAGGCAACCACACGTTGGTTTCCAGGGGTGAAAATTACACCACCTAATGCTCCAATTTTTAAGGTAGCTGGTTGAGCAGCTAGGCTAATCCAGAATAAATATCAATCGTGCACCACACACACTCAGTGAATAACTCGAGACCAGAATTTATAAAAATACGCCAGACTTTTATATAATTTTTAAAACCAAAATGGTTGAGATACGTTAAGTACTTTTTGAGTTAGGATTTTTCAAAGCTTTAAGAAAGTTAGTCTTTCTGTGCGTAATTAAGCACCATAGGAATCAATAGAAGACCACCTATAAAAATGCATATAAAATCACACAAGTGAGGTACCAGTTTCTTCTTTTGCAGGATGGTTGATGAGGTTGGTGGGCACACTGTGCCTACTGGAGAGTCTTGAGCAGTTCCTGGTTCCGGCAGGACCAGTGCTGGAAAGTCTCTTGGCACAGGCACAGGGCCACTTGGAGGGGCCACCTGGAAAAGGAGCTGGTTTACAGGTTTAAATGTGGTGCGTTTGGGTCCCCTTGGGCTGTCGAGGTCGCAAGGGGTTAGGGACCCGATGGTACACAGCTGGTTCCACGATGCAGGGCCCAGGGCGGGCGGATGCAGGGCGAGTTGGAGGTCTTGGAGGCTGTGCGCAATGGAACCCTTTGGAGCTGGAGGTAAGTCTTTTTCCGGGGGCCTTGCAGGACGACGAGGGCGCTCTGTAGTTCTAGGGTGTTCCTGAAGTCCCTCGACTGGGGCTTCCTCCTGGTCCAGTTGCATCCTGGGAGAGCTGTTTCTGCTGTTGTCTGACATGCACTGACTAGTACCTGTGGTATTGGCACAACGCGGCCATGGGAGGGCGCAGTGCCACCAAAGCTGACACACTGGTAGGTCTCATCTGGGCTGTCATTGGTCCATCATCGGGTCCGGCTGCAACTTCTGGTTGCAGAGATATCATCCAGTCTGTGAAGTGACCCTCACCGATTTGCTGGTTCTTTGCATTTTTCTTTGGTTTCTTGAGTGGTGTCTCCACTCAGGAGGGAGATCTCGGGCTATTTGCGAAGCCTGGAGGTCCTCTGGGTCTTTTGAGGTCGGTCCAGTGGTCAGCTCCTTCTCAACAGTGATTGTCGGGATTCTTGTGCAGCAAGCAGGGGTCTTGGAGCCTCTTCTGGTGTAGCAGTCCTCAGTTCTCGTGCTGTCGGGTTCTTTGGTGCTGTCTTCTTTTCTTCCTGATGAATCTAGTTTCCTGGTCTAGGGGAGCCCACTAAATACTGAATTTAGTGCGCATTTTAGGTGGAACCTGGTAGTGTCCAATGGGACACTTACCCTTGGGTGGCTACACTCACAACAGTGACCACTTCTTGTGGGAAGGGTCACTACCCTAAACCTCATTCAACATGGAGGAAAATGAAATGGAAGGTCCACTTCGACTGCAAGCCCCTAGGGGTGGTGCATGCTCAGTGCTACCCCCTCCTTCTACCCTTTGTGTGGTTTTCCACGTTTGCTCCCACCAAAAGCGGGGGTTGACAAAGGGGAGGGGGCATCTGCTGCTAGCAGCAAGCCTGGAGTCTCGAGTTTCAAGGGCAGAAGTATACATTCTTGAGGGAGGGGGTGTTAGCTCCTCCACCCAGGAAGTGCATTGTCTTACAAATCAGAGAGACGGGCTGTCCCCCAGGGTTTGTATATTGGCTGTTAGGAGGTGGCATGCTGGATGGAACCAGTCAGCAACCATGCCGGTTAGGTTAGGTTTTGCAGGGGGCATCTCTAAGGGGAATCCATGGGTACATTTAGGGATAAATCCAACACTGGCACCAGTTTGGATTTATCATCCTGAGTTGTTTGATACCAAACAACCCAGGGTGGAGAGTGACCATCATGTAGCTGGGGAACTCGTGTTTGACCAGTGTCCAGTACATGCACTTAAAGTGGCTGCACTGTTCACTCACTGTGTCCCAGATTTGGCAAGGACACAGTGGGGGCATATTGCTAATGCAGCTATGTCCTCACATATAGTATGGTGCACCCTGCCTTAGGGCTTTAAGGCCTGCTAGAGGCGTGACTTACTCATAACGTATGCAGTGTAGGGTGGACAGGGCACACAGAAAGTGTGCACTGTGGAATTTGACTTTTTGGGTTTGCCCCAGTACACTCAGCCTGTCATGGCAGTGCTGGGTGCTTCTGGGTGCAGGGCACTAGAGATTGGCACAATCAGTGCTACTGCCCTCAGGGGCCTACCCTTACTACCCCATGCCCTGGGTACATGGTTACCCATTTACAAGGGACTTACAGGGAGAGGTAAGAGTGTATCCAATTGGGCCAAGGGAACCTGGTTAGCAGGGGCCCTGGGCACTACAACTTCTAGGACACATCAACATCAGACAAAACGTGGTGGGAGTAACCATGCAAAAAGAGGCCTCCTCTCACATCCTCTACCCCTATCCTCCTTCCCTCAGTGATCCAATGTACCATACTTGCCAATACCTTGAACTTGGTGGGAGGGAGATTTTGAGAAAAAGAGAAGATATTAGTCAGGAGGCAGATAAAACTTTTTTGGGTTTAAAAACATCTGGATTCTCCTGCCTGAATCGGGTCTCTTGGCATGTATGGTTATACTGCCACTGCCTCTTCCTTCTGCCCTTAATGATCTGTTATATTGCCACAGCCTCTCTTTCCTGTTCTGCAACTGGATTGTTCCCTCTGCCCCCGTTTCACCTGCCCTCCATTGCCTGTTGTGCTGCAACTGCCCTTCCCACCGGCCCAGTGTGGTAAACCTGTCGCATGTGCACCCTCATCCCTGCCATCAGTTATCTGATGCTTGCCCCTACCATCTGCCTCATTACAGTATTGTAATGAAAAACTAGATTGCTAACATTCTTTATTTATTACAAAAGTGCGGAACGCCTGACGTCATCTTGATGTAATCAAAACTGTAATACAATAAGCATTTCCTTCATAAATTATAAAAATTAGAGGATCTTATTCCTACAGGAATTATGGTTAGTGCTGTAAAAAACTAAAACCAGGACATATTTTCTGAGTTCTTGATTAGTGACAATTCCCTTTTAAATTATTTGCAACCTTTATTTATTTTTATCCTGTTGATGACATGAGTATATGTGGCACTTACGGAAGAGAATGTGATGTTTGGCCACAGCAGCAGACTTTGCAGCTACGGAACCAGGTTTGGGTTTCAACGCCAACTTAACATCCTGTGATCCTTGACAAACCACTTAATCTCTCCATGCCTCAAGCTAAAAAGTAATGTGTCCTGTGTAACATAACTGATACTCATGTAAGCACTGTAGTACCTTTGGGTCAGTCTGCACTATATAAAACTGCAAAAAAATAAAATAAAAAAAATAAAGGAGGTCAAAGAGAGGTTCAGGTCTCCTCTTCCACCCCATGATCTGTAGCCAGAAGCATGGTTAACTCTGACCTCTCAAAGTGAGGTTTGAGGAGGTTCACATGTAGAACCCTCAAGGGGTTCCGTGGAGTCTGCAAGTCCACCAAGTAGGTGACATCAATCTTGTGCTTCTTTACCTCATATGGCCCTGTCCACTTGTCCTGTAGAGCACAAGGCTCTACTGGGGCCATTACACACTTTCTGATTAGGTTGAAGCTTAACCAGAGTGGTATTTTGGTCGTACCAGTGTTTCCTGTCCTCCTGGCTTGACTCTAGGTTCTCCTGAGTGAGCTTCCTGAAGCAGCCAGTCCGGTTTTGGAAGGCCAGCATGTAACTAAATACATCCTGAGGTAACTTTCTAGGAGCTTGCTCCCAGACCTCTTTCACCAGACTTAGAGGTCCTCTGACCGGGTGCCCATACAACAGCTCAAAGGGGCTATAGCCCACCCCCTTCTGTGGTACTTCCCGGTAGGCAAACAGAAGGCATGGCAAGAGGATGTCCCACTTATGCCTCATGGAGTCTGACAGAATGCCAGTTATGCCTTTCAGTGTTCGGATGAATCTCTCAACCAACCTTTTACTTTGGAGGTGGTAAGGAATGGTGAACTTGTAGTTGACTCCACACTCCTTCCACATGGCCTTTATGTACATGGACATAAAAGTTTATGCCCTGGTCAAATACCACCTCCTTGGGGAAACCCAATCGGGGAAAGAACCCCATCAGTGCCTGGGCCACAACAGGTGCTGTCACTGTCCTCAGAGGGATTGCTTCTGGGTACCTGATGGCATGGTCCAAGGGCTGTCTTGGGCTCCAGAGGCCCTACTATGCCAATGCCTGTGAGAAAGTATCCTCTTTCTAGCATGGTTACCCCATTTTTGGCCTGTTTGTCAGTGTGTTTTTACCGTCTCACTGGAATCCTGCTAGTCAGGACCCCAATGCTTATACTTCGTGGCCTACATGTCAGAATGTTCTACTGTTTTGTCAGTGTGCTTGACTGTGTCACCGGAGTCCTGCTAACCAGAACTCCAGTGCTTATGCTCTCTCTGATTCCAAATTTGTACTTACATACTGGTAACCCAGTATTCCACTTCAATTTGTCATACTGGATCCCCCCTTATAAGTCCCTAGTATATGGTACTACGTGCCCAGGGCATTGGGGCTCCAGGAGATCCTTATGGGCTGCAGTATTTCTTTTGCCACCCATAAGGAGCTCATACAAACACTTCTTCAGAACTGCCATTGCAGCCAGAGTGAAATACTATAAGCACTATTTCACTGCCATTTTCACTGCACCAGGTCACTTATAAGTCACCTATGTGTCTAACCTTCAGACCCTGAACTCTAGGTGCATAGTACCTTTGTGTGAGGGCACGTCTGCACTAGCAGAGGTCCTCCCACGTCATCCAGGCCCATTTTTCCAGAATTTGTGAGAGCGGGGACGTCATTATACGTGTGCACTTCATATAGCTCAATACATATATGTAGCTTCACATTGGTAACTCCGAATATGGCCATGTGAGGTGTCTAGGAACTGGCAATTGCACCCCCAATCTGATTCTGGTATGGGGGGGCAATTCCATGCACCCTGGGAACTCCACCATGGACCCCCAGTACTGCCATACCAGTCTTCTGAGGTTTTCACTGAAGCCCCAGCTGCTGCCACCTCACAGATAGGCTTCTGCCCTCCTGGGGCTTGACCAGCTCAATCCCAGGAAGGCAGAACAATGCATTTCCTTTAGGAGAGGGGTGCTACACCCTCTCCCTTTGGAAATAGGTGTTACAGGCATGGGAGGGGTTTCCCTCCTGGAAGTGCTTTGAAGGGCACAGATGGTGCCCTCCTTGCATCATCCAGTCTACACTGGTTCATAGACCCCCAGTCCCTGCCCTGGCACGAAACTGGACAAGGGAAAGGGGAGTGACCACTTCCCTGTCCATCACCACCCCAGGGTTGGTGCCCAGAGCTCCTCCAGAGTGTCCATGGGTTCTGCCATCTTGTTTTCAGGATTGTCAGGGAAATCTGGGAGCATCTGAGTGGCCAGTGCCAGCAGGTGACGTCAGAGTCCATACCTGGTTAGGTGACCAATCCCCCTCTGAGGGTTATTTAGGGTCTCTCCTGTGGATGTTTCCTGAGATTTGGATTGCAAGACTCCAGCAGGGATCCTCTGCATCCTTTACTTCATCTTCTGCCATAGGATCAACAGCAGAACTACTCCAGGAACTCTACAACTGCAACAAAGTATCTAAGAAGGCTACTTGAACTCTGTAACTTCAGCTCCTGCCAGCAACTGCAACCCTTTTCAGGTTGTGCACACTCCGAGGACTGCCTGCCTTCATCCTGCACCAGAAGAACCGAAGGAAGCTCCAGTGGAGTGACGGAGTCACTTTCCTGCTTCAGCAGGCACCTCTCTGCAGCGACGACTGGTACTCTGGGTCCCAGGTGGTGGACTAAAGTGCTCCTGACTGTCCAAAGGTGCAGCTGTCCAAATTTGGTGGAGGTAAGAGCTTTCCTTTCCGTGTCAGACTGTACCCCTGTGCACCGTGTTTTTGCTGCTCCTAGGGGTTCTGTGCGATTCTTCAAGAAATCCTTCATGCACAGCGTAGCCCATGCCCCCAGCACTCTATCATGCAATGCTCAGCTCCATAAATTGTTCCCCGGCACCGTGGGATCCCTTTCTGTAGTGCTGCCATGACCGCCATTTGCAACTCCTTTGTCCCTGTGCTGGCGGAATCCTGCGATGCAAATTGGACTGCATTCAACCATCCGCCATGGGACATCTGCACCAACCAGAAACCTGCATCTATTTTCTTTGGTGCAATACTGACTGTGTCTTCTCACTGGTGGTTCTCCTTTTGCACCTTCATCCGGGTTAGCAGGGGCTCCTATTCTCCCTGAACTCTTCAGTGCCTCTTGGACTTGGTCCCATTCTTCCACAGGTCTTCAGGTCCAGGAATTCATCGTTGGTGTCTTACAGTCTCTTCTGGTTCTTGCACTGTCTTCTAACACGACTTTTAATGTGTTTTAGGAAACTTGCTGTGCTTTACTCCTGCTTTCCTTGGGCTCTGGGGTGGGGTATTTTACTTACCTTTGGTGTTTTCTTACACTCCCAGAACACCTCTACACACTACACTTGCCTAGGTGGGAAACCGACTTTCACTTTTCACTATTTTAGTATATGGTTTGTGTTCCCTCTAGGCCTTTTGCAACCTATTGTGATTTTCACTATTTGCACTATTTTCTGACTGTTTACTTACCTGTTCTTGGATCTTGGTGTATATTTTAAGTGTATTACTTACCTCCTAAGGGAGTATAGCCTCTAAGATATTTTTGGTCTTGTGTCACTAAAATAAAGTACCTTATTTTTGATAACACTGAGTATTGTCTTTCTCGTGTGTATATACTGTGTGACTACAGTGGTATTGCAGGAGCTTTGCATATCTCCTGGTTTAGCCTTGGCTGCTCTGCCTACAGCTACTTCTAGACTGGCTTCTAGACACTGCCTACATTTTCAGTGGCGGACGGCAATTTTAGGAGGGAGGGGGGCGGGTGGGAAATACACTCAGACTCATTCATTCATGCATGCACTCACACACATCCATTCACAACACTCATCAACATTCAAACATACACACACGCACCAAACATTCAATAAAAAAAAAACACACACACACTTACCTTCAGCTCAGAGGTCCCATGAGAGTTGGGAGTGCTGCCTTCCCTCGATGGCTGACCTTAGGTCAGCCAGTGAGGGAAGGCAGCAGTCCCAAGTTCGTCACAGAGTGGGATGGGGGTCAGTGAGACTGCTGATCCCACCCCACTCTGTGACGAGGTGTCACTGATTGACACTCTCCCTGGGTGCTTCAGGGCTTAAACCTGAAGTGCCCAGGTCGAAGTCAATGAGTGACGCTTCCCTTGTCACCGAGGGGGAGGGCCTCGAGGCACCTTTGCTGAGCCAAGGAGGTCACGCCCATAGGAGCTGTGACCTCTTCAGCCCAGCAAAGTTCAGCTCAGGCAGCCAGGAATCTGCGCAAAACGCACGTCTCGCTCCTGGCTGCCTGAGCTGAACATGAAGAGTGTCTCTCAGGCTGACCTTTGCTCAGCCTGACAGGCACTCTTCATGAGGGGCAAAAGGAGGAGGGGTGTGGCCCCTCCGCCCTAAAGGTCAGGCCGCGTCTGTACATTTCACCTTAGGCACCGGTCTTGGATTTTCGTGGTTTAAATAAGATCACTATAAAAGACCGTTATCCTTTACCCCTCATCAAAGATATTCTGGAGGCAGTCAGAGGGGCTCAACGATTTACCAAATTAGATCTTCGTGGAGCTTACCACCTTTTGCGCATCAAAGAAGGAGATGAATGGAAGACTGCCTTTCGAACTCCATTTGGTCATTATGAATACAGAGTTATGCCTTTTGGCCTCTCTAATGCCCCCTCAATTTTCCAACGATTTATGGACTCTGTGTTTTCTGATCTCTTGAACCATACAGTAGTAATCTACTTAGACGATATCCTTATATATTCTAGATGTCCTGAACTTCATTCTACACACGTCAAACAAGACCTCCAAAGACTCAGGCAACATCAACTGTCCTGTAAACCAGAGAAATGTGAGTTTGATAAGACCGAAGTCAAATATTTGGGTTATCACCTTAGTCCCACTGGAATAGCTATGAATCCGGAAAAGGTACCAGCCATCCTAGCCTGGCCTTCCCCTTCCTTCATCAAAGAGACTTAGGGGGTAATTTCAACCCTGGCGGTACAGGACCGCCAGGGCTGAAATGATGGAAGCACCGCCAACAGGCTGACGGTGCTCCCCTGGTCATTACGACCGCGGCGGAAGCACCGCGGTCGCAACGCCGGGGCCGGCGGTTTCCCACCACAATGGCCCCGGCGGTAGTAATCCGCCAGGGCAGCGCTGCTAGCATATTATGAGTCCCCCTCCCGCCAGCCTTTTCCTGGCGGTTTGAACCGCCAGGAAAAGGCTGGCGGAACAGGGAGTCTCGGGCCCCTGACAGGGCCCCATGCGGCTATTCACTGTCTGCTCTGCAGACAGTGAAAAGCGCGATGGGTGCTACTGCACCCGTCGCACGGCCGCAACACCGCCGGCTCCCATGTTGCAGCCAGGGATGTCATAATGGGCACCGCGGGACTGCAGCCGCATTGGCAGCCGCACAGCGGTTACAACTTGGCGGGCGGCGGTTGCCGTCCGCCAATGTTGTAATGAGGGCCTTAATGTTTTCTAGGACTGGCCAACTTTTATCGACAGTTTATTGTAGACTTTGCGGAACAGACCAGTCACATTACTCAAACATTAAAGAAGGAGAATTTATGCAATGGATTTGTCTGGACAAAGGCGGCGTTATCCAGCTTGTACTCCTACCCCATCACAATATCTACTTGAGCCCAGCAAGATCATCGGTGTAGCTCAATCATTCCTGGATGAGGTACAACTGGAATATTCCAACCTTTCTGAACAAGAACTGGAGAACCTATGCCCCCTAATACGTAAACAGAAGGGATATTATTATATGAACCTGTTGTTTCTCCCTACAAGAGGAGTACGAGAAAAGGCGCAGCAGATGTGCCATGATCTGCTGGCCATAGAGGCATCAAGGCCACGCAGGAATTACTCTTGCAATCTTTCTGGTGGCCTACTTGGAAATCGGATGTCGAAAATTATGTACAGGCCTGTCCCATATGTGCCCAAATAAAGATAACCATACCAGACCAGTGGGATTACTGCAACCGTTACCTGTTCCACCTGCTCCCTGGCACACCATTTCTACCGATTTCATGTGTTCACTACAGCCATCAGCAGGAAATCGGGTTATCATGGTGACGATAGATTCCTTTACGAAAATGGCTCACTTCACTGCCCTTAAGAAATTACCTACCTCTCAAGAACTAAGTCAGATATTCATCCATCATATTTTTCATCTACATGGACTCCCACACAGCATTGTATCAGACAGGGGACCTCAGTACATCTCCCGGTTTTGGAAACATTTCTGTAAGATCCTGAATATCAATATAGCATTGTCATCTGGTTTCCATCCCCAAACCAATGGGCAAACCGAACGTCTCAACCAAGGACTAGAGCAGTACCTTCGCTGCTTTTGTAATTCTACTCAGAGTAACTGGAACACTTACCTTCCTATCACTGAATTCTCATACAACAACACTGTCCATAGTGCCTCCAAAGTCACCCCCTTTTTCTGTTCCTATGGCTATAATCCTACCTCTTTTCCTACTATTCCTCAGTCTACGTCTTCTCTTCCTGCTGTCATTTTCCAAACGACTTTGAAAGATCCATAGATTGATTCGATCTAACTTGCTGGACACTAAGAGATACATGTAGAGAATGGCAGATAAGAAGCGCAGGGTTGCTCCAGTATATCACATCCAGGATAAAGTCTGGCTTTCTTAAAAATTTCTGCCTTTGCAACTCTCTCAGAACAAGTTTACACCTCGTTACTACAGTCCTTTCCGTATTCTTAAACTGATTAATCATGTCACTCTCCGTCTTCACTTACCTCGTACCTGGAAAATCCATCCAGTCTTTCATGTTTCCCAGCTCAAACCCTATATGCCTGATCCCTGTCCTCCTCCCTTGTTGGTGAATGATGAACCAGAATATGAGGTACAGGAAATTTGTGACTCTTGTGTCTTTCGCAACCGTATTCAATATCTGATTCATTGGAAGGGTTACCCTCTTAGCGAATGCTCTTGGGAAGATGTGTCTTCTGTTCACTCCCCTCTTCTGCTTCGTCACTTTCACTGCTTGTTTCCCCACAAACTTGGGGCTTCGGGGGGGCCTACTGTCACGCCGCGGCGCGCGACCCAAACACTCGGTCCGCGGCACGCAGCGATGTGACACGCCGCGCCCCCAGTCTCTCTTGCACCATCCGAGGCCCCAAATTGGGCATGGGGCCTCGTTTCTTTCTAGCATGGCACGCTTTCTGGCATATCTAACCTCCCCCCACTCACTTGCTATTGTTGTTCTTTCTTTCTGTCACCCTCATTTGTGCTTCCCTTTATGTTTTTCCTTCTCTCCCATTATTCCCCTCTCCTCCCAGCATGCATTGGTTCCCTACTCTCTATGGCTCCTTGTCCATTACTTTCTATGTGTTTTTCCCTATCTAATATGGTGTCCTTGCACTTCCTGTTGATCGCTTCCTGTTTTTGGGTATTTAAGGGCTATGATTATTTCCCTCCTTGCGCTGCAACACTTTCTGTTTGGATGGTGTCTTTGCTCCTTCTTCCTTGTTGCAGATACTGGTTACTTGTCTGTTCCAGTGTTTTCCGTTTCATTTTTGATCTTATATTTACTTATTGATTTTTGCTCCTGTTCCAGGAAATTTCCTTTTTGAGGTTTTTTCCCCTTTTTAGGTTTTTTTTCCCTCTGGCACTAGTTCTGAAGGACACGGACTGCCCTTGGCATTTCTATCGCCTGCTGCACCATGGCTACCAGAAAGAGTCGACCCTACCTGGGCCAAGGCCGAACATTCAGGAACAAGAAACTCACCACTCGTTCAGCAGACTCCAGGTTCAAGCAACCCGTAAGTTGTGACAGTGCCAGGGGCACACGGGACCAGGGGTAGTGGGAGGGGACCTGTGGCCCTAGGGAAGGGGCAAACACAACAACCGACTGCCCAGATGGCCCTCTCCTAAGTCCTGCGCGCCTACCACCAAACCTAGAACACGATGGGCCAGATACTCACCACCATGCAGGAGAACCAGAGGCGGCAGGGGGAACACCATTAGGAGGCCATATAGCAGTGGCATGCACTCAATGCCACCATGGCCACCATTGCAGGGGTACTCAAGGAACTGACCAGAGTGAGTCCTCAATCCACCAGCAAACCCCTTCCACTAGCCACATCCCAACAGAGCCCTCCACTACACCGGCAGCTAGTGGAATGGAGGCCTTGCCTAAGGAGCCGCAGACCACTAGCACCCCTCCCCCTGTAGCTGAGGGACCCCCATGCAAGTGAGGACATCCAACCAGACATCCTGCAGGAACTGATGCCAAGACCAACACCACTGCCAGGAAGTGACGATCTCCTGAACATTCTCCCTTGTGTGCCACAGAGGCACCCTGTTGACTGCATACTGTCATCTCTCTGCTCTCCCATGGCCCCTTATTCTCGACCCGGACTGCACACAGCTGGCCAGACTACTCTGATACGTCCACCCACCATGGCCCCACATATCCACCTTGCACGTATCAGTCACAAATAAGCACTATTGAGCACAGCTACTGTCTACGTGCTTTATTGCAAGAAGTAACATTTACTGTGGCATTGCATGTTTAAACTGTCAACCCATTGTTCTGCCAAAGTATGTGTAAGTGGCAGCAGGGAGACCAATATGCAGCATGGATGATAGTAGAGCAGGCAGGTGTTGGACACGTATCAAAGGAAGGTGCCAGGTGATGCAGGAGCCAGAGTGCACCACTTCCAATGCCCTGCAAGTAGAACAAGACAGGAACAACTTTTACAATAGGAGTTAAAAATGTCCATACAACACAAATGCACCACAATAACAAAGTCCCAAGGGTGATTTGTCAAGTGTCAGCATTGGCCATGTGTCCATGTGAAACCCACATTACCAAGACAACCATCCCCAATTGTCCCTCCATCACGGCAGACAAAGCTAAACACAAGGCATGTACCACAGTTAATACAGTAATGTTGCACTGCCTCCAAGTGTGTACTCTTAGCAGGGGTAGCAATACCTTTGACACCACAATGTGTAGCACACATATTGCAGTTGAAGAGGCAGTACAGGGAACAATGGTAAAGCACAAACATGTTACAAGCGAAGCAACACAACAGCAGGGAGATGATTAAACTGAAATGTGTAAAGTAACAATCCCACTGATGGTGAAATTTGACACCCTCGCCGCCCCA
The DNA here is from genome assembly GCF_031143425.1 of Pleurodeles waltl. NCBI lineage: Eukaryota > Metazoa > Chordata > Amphibia > Caudata > Salamandridae > Pleurodeles > Pleurodeles waltl. The sequence goes on from NC_090439.1 coordinate 235,770,918, forward strand.
AACCACACAGAGGTAGGGCTGAACCCTATTACACCAGTGCTAACAGACTCCAGGAGGAACAAGGTCACAAGGCAGCCAGGAGTACAGGTCACAACACATACCCCTGACACATACCTGTAGCTCAGTGAAAGTAATGTCGAGCCAACTCTGCTCTGGAATTAGCTGCATCCTCATCATCCTCTTTAGTCCCCATGTCTCCTTCATCAGCCACTGGTCCAGCTGCCACCTCCTCTGCATTCAGCAATGGGATGTGACGTCACAGGGCCAGATTGTGTAGCATGCAGCAGGCAACCACGATCTGGCACACTTTCTGTGGTATGTAGAGCAGGGCACCTCTGGAGATGTGTGGACACCGGAATCTGGCCTTCAGTAGCCCACAGGTTCTCTGAATCACATGCCTTGTCCTACCGTGGGCCTCATTGAAATGGTGTTCAGCATCTGTAATCGGATGTCTCACAGGTGTCATTAGCCAGGGAAGGTTGGAATAGCCAGAGTTAACTGTGTGCACAGAGGCAGGAACCATGTCAAGACCAGGAGGGAGATAGGCCAGAGTGTGAAGAAAGTTGAGTGTACCGGAGCACACATATATTTGGATACATACCGATGAGCCTCCGTAGTAGTGCCATCATGTGTGGGACATTGCTGTTCCACAGAATGTAGGAGTCATGCACAGAACCTGGAATCTTGGCTGTCATTTGTGAGATAATTTGGTCAGCGAGACACACCACCTGCACATCGATAGAATATAAATTTTTACGGTTCCTGAACACATGTTCATTCCTCCTGGGTGGCACCAAGTCAATGTATGTGCATTCTATGGCCCCTACCACATGAGGGACATGTGCAAAATCGTAGAAGGCACTTTTAACAGTGGCCAAATCAGCACATTAGGGGAACCTGATGTAGCAGGGCAGGTGTCTCAAAAGGGTAAGCAGAACTTCCCTCAAAACATTACTGAACAATGGCTGCGACATCCTTGCTGCCAATCCCACTGTCATCTAAAACATCCCTGTGGCAAGAAAGTGGAGGACTGACAACACCTGTACTGTGGGAGAGATGGCATTGGGATGACAGGTGGCAGGCAATAGATCAGGCTTCAACTGGATCACGAATTCCATTATGGTTCAGGCGATATGTATGAATGACCTGTCGCTCCTCCAGGGTGACAAGGTCAACTAGGGGCAGGTACATGAGAGCATGTCTCATCCTCATCATAGCACCGTATCTGGGAATAGGAGGGGGAGAAGTCAGAAAAGGGTGCATTGACTGTGTTGACACAGTAAAGCTGTGTATGAGTAACATATTTCACCTATGACACAGCTAACATTCGGCCCCTATTTGTAGGAGGATGGCCTGGTTTGTAGTGGGTACCTATGGTACTTACACCTTATAACAGGTCCAGTTATCCCTTATTACTGAAATGTAGGCAGTGTCTAGAAGCCAGGCTGTCTAGAGGTAGCTGTAGCCAGAGCAGCCAAGACTGAACTAGGAGACATGCAAAGCTCTTGCCATACTACTGTAGTCACACAGTACTTACACACAAAAAAGGCAATACTCAGTGATACCAAAAATAAAGGTACTTTATTTTTGTGACACAAGCATATAGGGCCAGATGTGGGAAGCCATTTGCGCCTGGCAAACTGCGAAAAACGCAGTTTGAGAGGCGCAAAAGGCCAAACGCGATACACAACCGCAAATTGCGAGTCGGTTCCGACTCGCAATTTGAGGCTGCGACTCGCAAATAGGAAGGGGTGTTCCCTTCCTATTTGCGACCGCATCGCCATGCTGAGTTGCATTGGGACCGCGAATGCGGTCGCAAACCAACTCGCAGTTACCATCCACTTGAAGTGGATGGTAACTCATTCGCAAAAGGGAAGGTGTCCCCATGGGACCCCTTCCCCTTTGTGAATGCCAATAAAAATATTTTTTCAGAGCAGGCAGTGGTCCTATGGACCACTGCCTACTCTGAAAAAACCGAAACCAAATGGTTTCAGAATTTTTTCTTTTTGCAGCTTGTTTTCCTTTAAGGAAAACAGGCTGCAAAAAAGAAAAAAAAAATGCTTTTTCAAAAAGCAGTCACGGACATGATGGTCTGCTGTCTCCAGCAGGCCACCATCCCTGTGAGTGCTAGGACTCGCTATGGGGTCGCAAACTGCGACCCACCTCATTAATATTCATGAGGTGGGTCTTTGCGACCCCATAGCGAGTCGCAGAAGGTGTCTGAGACACCTTTCTGCATTACATTTTGCAAGTTGCAAATTGCGAGTCGCTATTACTTGCAATTTGCAACTCGCAAAATATTTTTTTGCTACATCTGGCCCATACTCCCTTAGGAGTTAAGTATTATACACAAAATATACACTAGTAACCAAAATCAGGTAAGTAAACAGTCATAAAATAGTGCAAACAGTTGCAATCACAATATGTTGCAATGGTCCTAGGGGCAACACCAACCATATATTAAATAGTGTAATGTGAATGTCAATTTCCCCACCTAGGCAAGTATAGTGTGTAGAGGGGTGCAGGGTGTAGAAGGCTGGCCTGGTTTGTAGTGGGTACCCAAGTTACTTACACCTTATACCAGGTCCAGTTATCCCTTATTAGTGAAATGTAGGCAGTGTTCTAGCAGCTTAGGCTGTCTAGAGGTGGCGGTAGCAAAGCAGCTTAGGCTGAACTAGGAGACATGCAAAAGTCCTGCAATACCACTATAGTTACACAGCACGTATACACAATAAAAGAGAATACTCAGTGTTACCAAAAATAAAGGTACTTTATTTTAGTGACACAAGGCCAAAAATATCTTAGAGGCAATACTCCTTCTGGAAGTAAGTATTATACACTAGTAACCAAAATCAGGTAAGTAAACAGTCATAGAATAGTGCAAATAGTAGAAAATACAATAGATTGCAATGGGCCTAGGGGCAACACAAAGCATATATCAAAATAGTGGCACGCGAATAACGAATTCCCCCAAAGCATGTGTAGTGTGTAGAGGGACGATGGGAGTGTAGGAAAACACCAAAGGTAAATAAAGTACCCCATCCCAGAGCTCAGGAAAGCAAGAGTAAAGTACAGCAAGTTTCCTTTAGGACACACTACAAGTCGTGATAAAGGATTTTGCAAGAACCAAGCAAGACTGCAAGCAACAAACGATGGATTCCTGGACCTAAAGACCTGTGGAGAGAGGAGACCAAGTCCATAAGTCGAAGAAGAGTCCAGGAAGTACAGGAGCCCTGCCAATCTAGAAGATGGTGCAAAAGTGGATTCTCCGGTCAGAAGAAAAGTGCAGAAGAGAATCAAAGAACATGGCTGCTGGTTCCTGCTTGGTGCAGGATATGTCCCACATCGAGTTTGAGTTGTTAGATACAGGTTGTTTGCGTTGCTGGATTCCGCCAACAAGCCTTGGTTCAAGCATGTACACGGTTTGCGTCACAAAGGAGCTGCCTGGACCCAGGTGGGATCTGGGGATCTCAACTCAGACTGAGGAGACAGAGGGGTTCTCAGCACTTCAAAGAGCCCTCAGAAGACCAGGCAGCAGCCACGGTAGTCCCAGAACACAGGGACAAAGACGATGCAAAATGCAGTCGTTGTAGCACTACACTGGAAGGTCCCACGCCGCCGGAGAACAACTCAGGGAGCTGTGTGTCGTAGGATGGAGTGCTGGGGACCTGGGCTACGATGTGCAGGAGGGATTCTTGGAGGAATTGCACAGAAGCCCAAGGAACTGCAAAAGACGCAGTGCACAGGGATATTGTCCATACCCTGTAGGGAAATGGACCACCTCAACAATTTAGGATTTTCGCCTTTCATTTGTTTAAGCCATAATAGAGGTTTGTGGTCTGTTTGAACAATGAAGTGAGTCCCAAACAAGTAGAGTCTCAACTTCTTCAAGGCCCAGACCACAGCAAAGGCCTCCCTCTCTATGGCAGAACAACGCTTTTGTCTAGCAGCAGGTTGATCCTGGCCCTCTGAGTTAAGTAGTGATAATACTGCCCCTACCCCTAATTCAGAAGCATCTGTTTGGAAAATGTATTTTTTGGAGTAGTTTGGACTTTTTAAGACAGGTGCAGTGAACATAGCCTGCTTAAGCTCCTCAAAAGCTTTCTGACAGCTGGCTGTCCATAATACCTTTTAGGCATTTTCTTTGAAGTGAAGTAATTAAGAGGAGCAACAATAGTTCCTAATGAACCTCCTGTAATACCCAGTGAGATGTAAGAAGACTCTGAACTGGGTCTGAGTAGTAGGGGGAGCCCATTACATAATTGTAAGGATCTTCCCCTGTAGTGGTTCGTTCAATTTGTTCTCCACCTACCAGGTGGGCCAGATAAACCACTTTCCCTTGCCCTATCTGGCACTTTGAAGCCTTGATAGTTAGGCCTGCCTTTTGCAGGGCCTCCAAAACGTTCAGTAGGTGGACCACGTGGTCATCCCAGGTGGAGCTAAATACAGCAATGTGATCTAAGTATGCTGCACTAAGCCTCTGGAAAGTGGCAGGTGCATTTTTCAAACCAAAGGGCATGACAGTGAATTGATAATGCCTTCCTATGGTAGAAATGCAGTTTTTGCTTTAGCATCCTCTGATAACTTGATCTGCCAATGCCCTGCTGTCAAATCAAGGGTGCTTAGATACTTGGCAGAAGCCAGTGTATGTATCTATTAGCTCACCTGCCCTGGGTATAGGATGAGCATCAGTTTTGGTTACAGTATTAAGACCCCTATAGTCCACACAAAACCGCATTTCTCTCTTTCCTACTTTGCTAATTGGTTTGGGCACAAGCACCACTGGGCTGGCCCAGGGGCTATCAGAAGACTCAATAACTCCCAGATCCAATATTTTCTGTACCTCGGTTTTAATAAAATCTCTGACACGGTCATGCTGCCTGTAAATTTTACTCTTGACAGGTAACCTGTCTCCAGTATCAATTGAATGTTCATACCAGGTAGTTGTAGCAGGTATGAGGGAAAAGAGGTCAGAAAACTGTCCTAAGAGATTTTTGCAGTCCTCCCCCTGCTCAGCAGTGAGACAGTTTACAAGCACCACTCCCTCCACTAAGCCATCAGCTTCAGTGTTGGAGAAGAGGTCAGGGAGAGGGTCACTCTTTTCGTCCTGCCCCTCATCTGTGGCCATGTGCAGGGTTGAGTTAGCCCTGTTATAATAAGGTTTAAGGCGATTTACATGAAGCTTCCTAAGGGAGCTTCTGGCAGTGCAGAGATCCAGCAGATAGGTGACCTCACCTTTCTTCTCCAAAATGAAATGGGGTCCACTCCATTTGTCCCGGAGTACTCTTGGGGCCACAGGCTCCAATACCCACACCTTCTGTCCTGGTTGGTACTCTGTAAGGACACCCTTCTGGTCGTGCCATTACTTTTGGAGCTCTTGGCTGGCCTGAAGGTTTTTAGTGGCCTTTTTCATGAACTCAAACATTCTAGATCTTAGACCAAGTACATAGTCCACAATGCCTTGTTTAGGGTGCTTTAAAGGTTGCTCCCTCCCCTCCTTCACAAGAACAAGGGGACCCCTAACATGGTGACCAAAGAGGAGCTCAAAGGGGCTGTAGCCCACTCCTTTTTGGGGTACCTCCCTGTAGGTTAAAAGGAGTCATGGCAAGAGGACATCCCATCTCCTTCTGAGTTTCTCAGATAGTCCCATGATCATGCCTTTGAGAGTTTTGTTAAATCTCTCAACCAGTCTATTTGTTTGTAGATGATAGTAGTGAATTTGTAGGTTACACCACATTCCTTCCACATAATTTTTAAGTATGCAGACATGAATTTACTACCCCTGTCTGATACTACCTCTTTAGGAAAACCCACCCTGGAAAATATTCCCAGGAGGGCCTTTGCCACTGCAGGTGCTGTAGTTGTCCTTAAGGGGATAGCTTCTGGATATCTTGTGGAATTGTCCACCACCACAAGGATGAACCTATTGCCAGAAGCTGTGGGAGGGTCAAGGGGGCCAACAATGTCAACCCCTACCCTCTCAAAGGGCACCCCAACCACTGACAGTGAGATGAAGGGGGCCTTTGGAGTGCCACCAGTCTTGCCACTGGCTTGGCAGGTGACACAGGAGCCACAACGCTCCTTTGTGTCCTCTGACATATGAGGCCAGTGAAAATGGGGAACAAGTCTGTCCCGTGTTTTACTTTGCCCCAAATGTCCAGCCAAGGGAATGTCATGAGCTTGAGTTAGGAGGAATTCCCTGTACTGAAGGGGGATGACCAGTCTCCTGGTGGCACCAGGTTTAGGGTCCCTTGCTTCAGTATAGAGGAGATTATTCTCCCACTAAACTCTGTGGCTGTCATTGACATCCCCATTCTGCTGTTTGACAGCTTGCTGTCTGAGACCCTCTAGTGTGGGACAGGTCTGCTGTGCCACACTCAGTTCCTCCCTGGCAGGGCCCCCTGCACCCAAAAGCTCAGGTGTAGACTGCTCAGTGAAGGCCCTAGAGGGTTGGTTAAATGGCAGTAAGGTGACTGTCAAGGTGTCACTTATTCAAGTATCGTGCCCCTAAAGTCTGTAGTAGACCGTACCTTGATGCATCTCTCTACAGCAGTCTCAGGTGGGAGTGTGAAGAGGCAAGATACAGGAGAGCTTAAATGTGTCATCTTCACAGAATTTACAGAGAATTTGATCCTCACACCATGAACAACCCCTGTCTTTCTCAGAAAAGGGATTACAGCAATATTTAGCAATAAATCTACACCAATGTTCAATATAAAAGTGATAATAGGCATTCCATTACTTCGCAGCTGCATCACCAGGAGTAGGTAACTCTTGACTCTCAGCAAGATATTTCAAATAATAAAATATAGTGCAGAGGGGGCGTGGCCGGGCCACGAAGGAAGATGGCCGCCTAAGTTGTGAGCTCCGTGCCGCAGCTATCCAGGGGAGGCGGCGGGGGCTTAGTGGCCGCCAAAGCAAACACTCTGCCTGGCGTCGGAGCTCTTCTGATGCCACCGAGCCCCCGATCCGTGAAGAAACGGCCCGCCATCGAGAACCTGACGGCCTGCAGCACCCCTCGGTAGCGGAGGCCTACCCGGAGGGCAGAGTCGTGTTATCCCAGTCCCGCGGCCGGCTCTTCGAAAACAAAGAAATCCAACGCGGAGGGCCTCGGAGACCCTTCTGGCATTCAGGCCCCCGTGGAAGGACTCGCTGCGGAGCACCTGGGGACCCACGGTACACCTCAGCCACAGAGGCCCTGCCGAGGGGGCGGAGGCGCACCTTCAGAGCCCAAGACGGAGCGGTTTCTCCAACACCGCAACGTTCAGCACCACAGGTACGGATCTCTGCGCCCCAGCATCAGCGGGAGACGCCGTACCGCTTTGCCACCACCCCTCCATCTGGCCATCGTGCTTCTCCCCCTCCTCCCCCTGAGGGAGAAACAGGAAAGGGGCAGAGAAAGAAAGGGGGGGGAGAAAGAAAGAATGAAGAATGAAGGTGAAGGAAGAATAAAGGGCAACCAGTAACTGGGGTAAGACAGATACCCCACACCCCCCTCCCCATAGGACAAGAGGGAAGAAGACGAGGAAGGGGACATACAAACAAAACAAAAAAAAGAAGGAAAAATTAAAACACAGGGGAAGAGAAGGAAAAAAAAAAGCAAGAACAAAGAGGCAGGCTACACCACTACCTACCTCCGTTCCCCTCCCAGGTCACTCAGATACCGGAGCAGGAACAAGTGCCCCCGGCGTCGCTCACAGGCATCGGTGGGGCCCCGGCGACAACAGGAAAGGCGCCCAGGAATACCCGCCGCCAGCCACAACGGACTGGTGGCAAAACAACATACAGAGGGACTTGCCTGCCCCTTCTTCAATATTCCCCCCACAATTCACTTCAACAGGAGGAGTGTCCTGTAACGAAATGTAACAAAATCTACCAACGACGGCAAGTAGTGGGCACTGCTTTAACAACGCCCAGGACTACAACGGGCTTCACATTTGTTTAACTGTTTCGGTACCCTTATCGCCATAACCCTTCTGCCTGATGACAACAGCGGATCGCCGCACCTCACAGCGGCCTCTGGGACAGTATAAATAAAGTGGGGAAAAGGAAAGGAAAGGAAAGAAACCAGAGGGAAAACAAACAACAAAAATCAAAAAGGAGAAGGAACAGAGACGAGGATCGACTGACTCGTGAACCTATACCCCCATCGGATCTCGAAGAAGGCCTTGGACCTAACCGGGTAGCCCTCTCAGGCTGGCAAGGCGATGCCCGGTAGCAAACCAAACCATAAATCCACTGGTAAGCCGGCATGGCAGCTACTATTTTCAGAGGCGCTCCACCATAAACGACCAACTTCCATGGCGACAGGACCTCACGCATCATCACCCCCAATCCAGTCCATCGTGATGTCCGACAATGAACAGTCCACAACCATGGAACGGATACTGCAATAGATCACTGGCGTCAGGCGTCAGCCGTCGAATAGAGGGAATGGACGCTTCCATATCCTCCTCACTGACCCTAGAGACCAAATCCATGCGATCAGACATTGCAGGCTTCCAATCTAGGGTGACAGGTTTGGAACATCGTATGGGATCACTGGAAACGCAGATAGTCACATCCCAGGACAGAGACCAGGACCTCCTCTACCTCAGGAGTAAACTAACAGACTTGGAGGACAGAAGTCGAAGAGACAACATCCGCCTACTTGGGATCCCGGAAAATGAAGAAGGCACAGACATACAGGCGTTTTTGGGCTCCACCCTTTCCAAACTGACCTCATTGGACTTTGACCCGCCACTGGAATTCCAACAAGCACATAGAGTAGGCCCAAAACGCTCCGACACATCCTTAATGCCTCGACCGATTATTGCTTGCCTATTACGCCACAACCAGACCCGAAAAATACTACAAGCTGCGCGCAACCACTGACCTTTCCGGATAGGCCAACATGACATCTGAATAACAGCCGACTAATCTAAAGACACCAACGAACGCAGAAAGGCCTTTCTAGCTCTAAGACCCCGACTTCGCCAACTGGAGATGAAATATGGCCTTTTTGATCACGCAAGAATGTGGGTCACCAAAAACGGAGTATCAAAGGATTTTTACAACCCCGAAGAATTTAGACTTTTCCTTGACTCTTTTCAACATCAGCCCATGGACTCTATCAGCACAAGCCGCCGACAAGATGTCTCAGGGGATGACGAGGGCAGTGGAACTTTACCCCCAGGTCTGGAGAAAGAAAGTACAATCCAATATGACACTGACACCTGTCAAAGGGGTAGGGACCTGGAGAGACTAGCCAGATCGCACAATGATAGGGGTCAGGTCCTACACGCCGTGGCAGTTCACACCCAGTTATCGGAAAGAGACAAATCTCACTCACCTTTAAAACCAACGATTGTATCCCCCTGAGATGGCGACCTGATACAGTGCATATATGAGACAATTGCGAAAACACTGAAGTGCGACCGTCGACAACCCCATGGACGGATGAGTGCACATTCAGATCTTGCATTTGTGTTTACCTTATAGCTGTTGATACCATTCTCAATAATAGACGATTAATATGCCTATACCCTCCACAATGTAATATGAGGCTCTACATTGTAACAATACAACATAGGCTTTTTATTGCATAATATAGGGTACACATATTAGTGCACAGACTAGACCTTACCGACTCCCACAGTCTACACATACGTCAGGGCTCTGCTCTATAATGGTGTAACCAAATATCTAATAAATAAGCTGTTACCCCCTTACCACTCTAGCTACACCTGACCTAACACGAAATCCATATTGTTAAACTCCCCCGCCAGAACCTATTAATCCCCACCACTCACCCAGAGGCCAAAACAAAATTAAACTAAACTATGCACAGCGACACAAACCCTAATACTCGACAGGGTGACAGCACAGTACAAAAACCTGCCACAGGGGATATCATGTCACAGAGACATTCTGTTACCCTTCACAAAGATACTATACAACACCGGAAGCATAGCATATAAGATAACACATGTAGGTACACCTTAAAGTCTCCTCCCGGTGCAACGCAGTCCTGTCATACATACACGACTGCACCTGATTCCACAGATAGATAGCAGACCAACTACCCCGACATACAATCTACACTCCCCTCATAACTGTCAACACTTTTTTTTCAACAGGCGACTAACACACTTGTGCCTTTTATAATGTACTGCAGTAAACCGCAGTATCATAATATAAACTATCAATAGCTTATACCGAGCACGCACATTCATACTTAGACTAGCCCCCGCTGACACACGCAGCTCCCACACAAGACAGGGCCTCGTCCGATCATGATCATATCACATGACTAGCTAACAAACTGACAACCTCTTAATGTACTTTACAGTATTATAACGCAATAATACAATACAAGGCACATACGTTGTAGTAAGAAGCTCCCACTATTTGCACATAGATCAGGACTCATTAACCCTTACTATTTACTCTAAGATATGTTTTATGACACACAACCTAATAGACGACAATATGATAGTATGGTAGGGAATTATGTTATATTATGTTATAAGAATTAACAGGTTACAGTGATATTATGTTATATGTTGCAGTGATATTATACTGTATAAGTATGGCAGTATCTAAATTGTTATGTGCAAATATATTCCAAAACCTTCGCCCAACCCAGCATCGCACCGTCCTATACCCCCCTCCCAACCTCCCCTTCCCACCTCTCCTTTCACCTCCCTGGCCCTCCCCCTCCACCTCTATAAAATCCCCCCTCCCTCTCCCCACAAACATTAACCCCTACCCCCTCCCCCTAACAAAGCACCCCTATAATGCAGAACTCAACATGACAGCACTAACCAAGCATGGAGGTCGCCCACCATCACATACTCGTGAGCATGCCAACCGCGCAAGACACTACACTAGATACCACCCGCCACCAGACAGACCTCCTCCCACATACAAGCGCAAGCCTCTCTCCTACCACCATCATACTAACACGATGTTAAGCCTCCAGTAAAATAAAGATATTTTATATACCAAGTTCTCCCCACTACTTACACATTACCCTGCCTCCCCCCATTTCTTTTCTTTCCTTCCATTCAGGATAGTAAACCCCGATCATCATTATTACCATGGCCACTGCCCTTCCTCAAGCTCCCCTTACAAAGCATCCGTAGCTCTCCCCATTCACCCCCCCCCCCCCGGAACCCAGAACCTGCGTAATCTTTTGTCATAAACCAATATCCGTTGCCCTCTGTCCCTCCGTCGCCTCCCCGGCAGTAATCGTATCTTCGGCACTGGGAGTTCCGATAGGAATCGGACTCACCGTGTACAGACCTATCTTTAGGGGACGCCGGACCCCTAGACTTTCCCTTCCCCTCCCTTCTTCTCTTCTTCTCAGTACTTTTTGTTATTCCATTTTATTTCACCCCATATACCAACGTTTACACCCCTTCTCCTCTCCTCCATACTACCTCTCTGCCCCCCCTTTTCCTCTTCTCTCTCCTCCTCTTTTTTTTTTTTACCAACCTTCTCTGTCTCTGCTCCCTCCTTCCTTCTGCGGGAGCATCCGACCCCCACCAGCTGCCCTCCCCCGCTCCAAACTATCACATTATAACAAGCATAGCCCCCACCCAAACGGCCGAAGCACTCTTCCCCCCTTACTGTTACCTCCCTCGGGATCGCTGAGATCTTGCCCTACCACTTAGCATGTCAGGGAACGCCTCCCATGTGACACACCCACTACGAATCCTCTCCTGGAATGTACAAGGTATGAAGAGCTACATCAAACGGAAAAATATATTGTCCTATCTCCAATCTAAAAGAGCGGACATAGCCCTGATCCAAGAGACACACCTTGATAACCCGGAATCCAGTAAACTCAGACCTAACTGGGTAGGAAGGTTCGCCTTTAGTTGCTGCCCAACGGACCAGGAAATCAGGGGTGGCATGTCTCTCAAATGCGGTGTAGCGATACTAATACGCAAATCCCTCCCGATTGCAATCATTAAAACATGGAACGATACAGAAGGAAGATATATATTCGCTAAATTAAAAATAGGAAATATCTTCCTATGCGTGGGCTCCATCTATGCACCAACCGGCACAAAGCGCTCCTTTTTCCTACAACTAAATCGTCTACTGACCGAAATCGGAACCACCCGCTAAATTATAGGGGGAGACTGGAACCTTGCTCGAGATGCCATACTGGACAGGACAGGCCCCATTGATGTGGGTAATAATCACGACAGGGCATTACTGACGGACCTAACCACGGATGCAGGTTTAGTCGACTGCTGGAGACTAATACATCCAAAAGACAAGGAATATACTTTCCTATCATCTGTCCACGGTACCCAATCACGCCTGGATTATTTATTTGTATCACATACCATAATCTCCCAAATACAAAACACTAGTATCCTAGATAGCAGACTCTCAGACCATTCCCCGATCCTACTCTTGATCCAAGCAGGTTTAGCCTCTCCCGGTCGCAAACCATGGCGCTTTGCTATACATAGATACCGCTCTCCCCAAGGGAAAGAACAACTCAAGGCCCATATATCCACATATATGGCTGAAAACACGGGTACTGTGGCTTCGAAACGGATTCTGTGGGCAGCGGCAAAGGCAACTTTGAGAGGGAATATGATGCGTGATGCGGCACTAGCTAATAGAGACAGGGAGGCTCGCCAACGTACCTTAGAAAACATGATTCAGAGCCTCACCAAACAATATACCGCCCAGCCGTCACCCACATTACGCCGCTCCCTCGAACAGGCCCGAATGGCAAACAATGAGCTTTATACAATGCAGGCGGAATACGCGTTGCAAAGACTACACGGTCGTCACTATGAGCAAGGGGAGAAGGCAGGACGCCTTCTAGCGGCACAGCTCCGGCAGAGAGAAGCTGCCTCCGCTATCCCGGCCATAACGCCCTCCTCAGGAGCCGTATTGACCCGCCCGCAAGATATTGTGAACAAATTTGTTGCATATTATCAGCATCTTTACACTCCTGAAATAACGACCGACCACGTACGGACTGAGGCATTTCTTACCGCGGACAATATACCCTGTCTATCAGAGGCAGGCCGAGCTCTCCTAGAGGGCGACATAAGCAGGGAAGAAATAACGTACGTTATTGCAAACCTCCCCTACCATAAATCCCCGGGGGAGGACGGATTCCCTGTGGAATTTTATAGATGGGCAGGGGAAGAGGCAATCACGGCAGTGCACAAGGCACTTACGGAGGCATGTCAGGAGGGCTCTTTGGATGCCCTGTCCAACAGGGCCACAATTGTCGTCCTGCCTAAGCCAGGGAGAGACTCCCTACTTTGCGGCAGTTATCGCCCTATCTCCCTCTTGAACAGAGATGTTAAACTCCTAGCCAGCGTCCTAGCAGCACGCCTACGTAAAGTGATACCGTCCTTGATTCACAACACCGAGGTGGGATTTGTACTGGGTCGTACCTCCAGAAATCACATGTGCACCCTCTGCCATACCCTACTCGAATCACTACAGCTACCAGAGGAAGCTCTGGCCCTATCCCTCGATGCGGAGAAAGCATTCAACCGTATTGAATGACCCTACCTGTTTACCACCATGAAACACTTCGGCCTCGGAGACCAGTTTATCTCCAAAGTTCAATTACTGTATGACCACCCCATGGCACAAGTTAACTGCGGGGGCTTTCTTTCAGACCCATTCCCCATTGGAAGAGGCACCCAACAAAGTTTCCCCCTGTCACCGCTCTTATTTCTGCTAGCAGTGGAACCTCTGGCAGCAACTATACAGAATTCCCAACAGATAAAAGGTATCCCTCTAATAGGGGGTTCCTCCAAAATCTATCTTTACGCAGACGATATACTACTAACCTTGTCCGACCTAGAAAGATCCTTGCCATCACTGCTCTCTATCATAGAGGGCTTCGTGCCCCTATCCGGATACTGGGTAAACTGGGACAAGAGCGAGTCGCTGCCCCTATCTTGCGTAACAACAAGGGCCGCAATTCATGGCCTCCCATTCAAATGGACCCCGACTCGCCTTAAATATCTAGGAACATATATCAGCCGAGGCCTGGAACACATGGTCAGGGACAACCTCGACCCTGTTATATCCCGGAGGAAGCAGGACTTCACCAAGTGGTCACTACTGGGCTTATCCATGTGGGGCAGGACACAGGTGGTCAGGATGGTTACCCTTCCGCGCTTCACATATATACTAGGTATGCTCCCTATGCAGGTACTTCTCTCCCTACTCCGAATGATCGATGCCTCAATAAGGTCCTTTGTCTGGGGCCCTACATGCCCAAGACTGAAACCTGCAACAATATTGGCACGACTACCCTGTGGAGGCTTAGGTCTACCCTCAGTAGAACAATATTCATTAGCCCTACAACTATCGCAATTAGCCTACACACTACCAGGAACCCCAGAACCCCACAATGAGTAGCCACGGTGAAACTCCTATGGGGGCAGCACGCAGAGCTAGGAGGGATATACACTGACTATCCCCCTTTGTCCAACCCTATCCTCATGGCCACAAACACAGCATGGCGCAGAGTTCACCGCCTATTGGGCATACACCTCTTCTTACACGCCCAGGCCCCTATACCAGGAAATAAAAGCATAAAAATAGGAGGAAACATCCTTAAGTGGCCCCAATGGAGCAACACTGGTATCCACAATGTATCCCAAATAGTGGATGACGATCGCTTCTGAACCTTTGGCTCCCTACGGGAAGAGTTCGGCATCCATAATAATCAAGAGTGGCGATATATACAGCTTAAGCATTGCATGCGCAGAGCCCTAGGAACTCCCCGTGGACGATCAAAGCCTCACCCATTGTCACTTACCTGCAGACATGGGGTCGACACAGAGGTGTTATGGCCGGCCTATACGCAGAGATAACGAATCATCTTTACGCGCAGCCCCTCCTTGAGTGACTGCGCCTAAAGTGGCAAGAACAACTTGAGGTCGCCTACACTGAAGAAGAACGGCCGGACATAATTGAGGCCCTTGATGGGGGCGTCCGCGAGGCCTGCCTGAAATTCTGTCTATTTAAAGTTCTCCAAGAATGGTATTGGACCCCCATAAAACTCTTCAAGGCAGGCCTGATGCCACACGCGAAGTGTTGCCGATGCGCAGACCTCCAATGTGACCTACTTCACATTCTATGTCATTGCCCGACAATACAACCCTTATGGGAAGCTGTGCGCCACACACTGGCGGACTCCATACAGATACCAAACCCGACACCGCCATCACTTATTCTTCTACACAATATGCGCCCGTGCCCCTCCCTATCACGACCCCACAAGCGGCTGCTCCATACGGCAATTGCCACAGCCAAAATCTGCATACTCTGACACTGGAGGTCTAGCATTGCCCCAACACCAGCAGAATGGATGACAGCCATGTTTCAAACTGCCACTCACAAGCGAGTAATCTACAACCTGCAGGATCAAGCAGCTCTATTCACGGAAATCTGGAGCCCCTTCCTGATAGGATCATGAGGCAGCTGGTGGATGGTTGGTGGGCAGTTGTCTATATCCCAGGACTCACCACCCCTCTACCCCTCCCTCCCCCCTCTCTTTCTTTCTCTCCCTTTCCTCTATCCCCCAGACTGCCGCCTTGGAAAGCGCCCCCCATCCCGGTCCGTTTAAATACATACTAGACGATTTCCTTCCTCCCCTCCCACCCGACCAGTGCCCGACCATTCAATGCAAACAGAAAGGACTAGACCCCTTAAACATTCAAACCCATGTTCACACAGATATCCCGCTGATCACTCTCCCCCCAGCATTATCCTTCCCCACGCATAGGAACCTGTATCTCATATTAAAACTATCTGGGCACACATACCATATTGCACAACCCTACACGATAACCCACACCAGACAGGGAATAACCAGAACACTCACTTAATAGTCTTGAAATACTGATCCTAAGACTTACCGCCCCTCCCCTCACCCCTCCTAATCTCCCTTTTTCCCTTTTTCCACCCTATCTCCCTCTCCCCTACCCCCTTCCCGATGATTAATGTTTTCTCCTATCTCCCACCCTCTCTTTCTATCCACCCCAATCTCTTACCCATAACCCTATAACCTACTATTCAGAATACCCATTAGACTGCACACACCCATATACCTATTGTGAAACTATTTGTTGTAATGTAATGCTCTGAAGATATGCTCATGTATACTCTGTACCGCCCTATACTCTTTAACAAAAAAAAAAAAGAAAATCCTCATTATCAAAAAAATATATATATATAGTGCAGAGGCTTGGCTATGAGGTATCCATTTGACACATTGAAGCATCAGCCCAGCTACAGCTTACTCTTTAGTACATGCCCTCAACGAAAAAGTTGAGTTTCTTTTGACAACTATTTTGTTGAAAATGTAGGAGGTAAAACGCAGCCAGATCTTCATTGCCTTGTCCTTAAATAACAAAAAGCTGGAGATTGAAAAAAGATTGGTTCCTATTCTGACCACTTTGAAGAGGTCATAGCCAGAGCTGCTATCAAGGACAATGCTCTAGGTTGACTGTCTAAAGTGAGCTCCACACACACAGGAGGTCTCAGCAGCATTAAGTTTCAACTTGAGGATCTGCAGTATTGATTAAGGAGGTTAAATCTGAGATTTATGGGTATACCTGAAAGAAAATAATCTACCTAAATACCTGTAAATTCATGGAAGATCTAATCTGAACTCCTATTCTGGTGGGAGGTAAAGAGTATGCAACTATGTGAGCTCACTAAGTTCCATTTTCTGAGTACCCTAACAATATGCGCCCTCAAACAATGCTAGTGAACTTTGGTAGCTATAGAGTTTACTTTTACGTTAAGTGAGTGAGCCTAGTTATCAGACCTTTTCTGATATGACCTACAAGACCTCAAAATGGCAAAATGAGCTTTGTTTGTTAATTCTGTCTTTTAAAGCTGAAGGGGCACAGGCTATCCTACAACCAGCTAGACTTACTGTGCTTGCTAAAACCACTGTGAAGATATTCCATGGGATGACAGCTGCACAAACATATCTGCAAGAAATTTAACAGTTTAGGGCAGGAAGATATTAATGCAAGGTTAAAGGTGCAGGCATTTGTTTAAGTGCAGATACTACAAAAAAGCTCACTGTTACAATTTTGAATTTTGTATATGCTTTGATAGGTTATTCATAATTATGTTTTGATGTGGGTTAATGAATTGCATAATTGTAAAATTCATAAACAGAACCCAGACAGAGTTGCTTCAATTACATCTTGATTTTTGAGGGTTTCGGTGGCGGGGCTGTGAGGAGGTAGGGGGCGGCTGAGAATTGAAGAGGCAGTGTGTTTTAAGTTGTTTCACCCAGACTTTAATTTATGACAGTCATAACTGTGTAGAATGATGCTGAGTAATATTAGGTACGAAACCATAAGCATGGAGGGGACAGCTGCCATTAAGTTTCAGGGTGTTGGGGAGGGTGTAGAATCCGCACAGATTCCCACCAGGAACATCACGTGCATTGCACCATAGAGGTGGGATGCGAGGGGTGCCTTGGCAAAATGTTGTAAATATGCCAGGCCATGCGGAGTGGTAAGGAATGGAGGGTAGGAGGGAGAGCTCTGGGGGAAATGGGGGAGGCGTGGGAGTGTGGGGAAGGATCGGTCTGCTACCCTAAAGGATATCAAGGGGGGTAAAACTGGTTTCCTGTTATTGTGAATTAACACCAGCAACGATTTGTTGGAATTCGAGATCAGTCATTGAGATTCGTAGTTTAATCTGTTACCTAGCATTTTCAAAGGTAGGGCACAATTCATCTCACATCTATGTCTGTATTAAAGCTTAAGGTTATCTCACTGAGTGTTAACGGCATAAATAATCCTAAAAAATGAAGAGCAGTATTATAATGGCAGCTGAGCAAAGGACTTTCTGGCTTTTAGCAAAAGGAGCATATTAAAAAACTAAGGACAAAACCGATTAACTGGGCCCCTCTTCAGTTGTTGGGATTCTCCTCTGAGTTGGTAGCTCTGATGAGGGTGGCAATTCTGGCCAGCAAAACATTTTTGAGCAATGTAGCTAAAAGAACAGCTAATCAGTCAGGAAGGTGGGACACAATTAAAATACATGTGAGTCAACTTTTCTTTTGCTTTGGGCTCATTCTATGGTCCAGTAGTGGATGATCACTATGCCATTTATAATTTAACTTTTCAGCTACCATATCTTTCAAAAACATATAGTAATTGGGGTTGATTTTAACTGTAGCCAGTCAATAGAACTAGATCAAAGTAAGCGTACTACAGTGTAAAGGAAACTTAAAACTGCCAGAGCAATTGCTAGACCAAAGGAGGAACATGGCTGGTTGATCCTTGGTGAGCAAGGAACCCTATGTACAATATACTTTTTTTTCCCTCAAGCTGCCAATCAGCTTCCTGAATCCATTCAAAACATCAGTAGTGTTTGTTAACTCTTGGACCTGGGTGGTTTGTTCATTGTTGGATATCAGCACGATTTCCATCTTATCTTGGTTGAATTTCAGGTGGCTTTGTGAGAGCCAGTTTTAAACTTTTATGAGAGTGGTGTTTAGTCATCGTAAGTTCTCTAGTGAGGATACTTTTAGGTAAAGCTAGGTGTCAACCGCATAGAGGTGATAGAGGACGTTTGTTTGTACGGTGATGAGGGGTTTCATATAAATATTCAAGAGTGTAGATGAGAGAGCTGAGCCTTGTGGGAACCCCCTGGTTATGGTGGACGTGTCTGTGGTCAAGTTGTTTATTTTTATTTGTTGGGAGCGGTTATGAAGCTATGAGTTGTACTATTTCAGGATCAGCCGTCAGCTCCAGTCAGTTTTGGAGGGATTCTAAAGGCAGCTAGTGATTGGCCATGTCAAAGGCCGCTGATGGGTCTAGGAGGATGAGTAACCAGCATTTATCAGTGCCCAGCAACTTGTGTGTGTCATCTGCTACGTTCAGTAGGGCGGTTCCCGTGCTTTATCCTCTTCTAAAACCCGATTGGAGTGAGTCACGAAGATTGTTGGAGTGGATCTGTTGGTTGAGTTGTAAGAGGATGCAGTTCTCAATTAATTCAGCCAGGAAGGAATGGTTGGAGTCAGGCCTTAAGTTGTTGAGGTCATCTGGGTTAGCACCTGGTTTCTTTAGCAGGGGACTGACTTGAACTAGTTTGAGTCAGTCAGGCATCAACCCATTGCTTAGGGAGCCATTCATTATCTTAGTCCAGAGAGCCGCGAGGGCATGATTGAGGCTCTTCACCGGGGAGGCTGGAAGAGGATCTGCTAGGTGAGATGAGGGCTTGGAATTCGCAATCATCTTTTAGTGTCCTCCTTTGTGACTGAGTTTAACGTCCTCCAGCTCTTGTGATTTAAGGGGGATCCTAGGTTCATATTGCATCCAGTAGCCTCAGGATGAGTGGACGTCCCTTGGGAGTTCGGACAGAGCAAGGGTGAGATGATTCCCTCCATTCTGAGGAGAGGGTTTCCGGTGGAAGGCAAGGTGTGGTGGTCTAAGGAGAGTTTGATTTTCGTGATTTTATAATTTAAGAATTTCATAAATTTGTCACAGTGTTCTTTGGGGACATGGGGATTTTTTCCGCTTTTGAAGTTTGTTGTTTAATGATGTCGAAAAGATCTTTGGGGCATTTTTGCTTTAGCATCATAAGGAAGTATGCAACCTTTTCTTTTATGATGTGTTTTTTATATTTTCTGCTTTCCACTCTGAGCTGTTGAAGGTGTGTTGATGAGGGTTTTGTTCTCCAGAGTCTTATTTGCAACTCTTAGTTGTCTTCTTTCTGCATTGAGGTTTTTGTTGAACCAGGATCTCCAGGGAGTAGGTCTAATTTTTTCAAGTTTACAAGGTGCTAGTTGATCTAGGATCAAATACATTGTTGAGTTATAGTGGGATGTAAGATTGTCTGTTAAGAGTTATTTGTTGGGGGTAGGGAAGTAGAGACATCATTCTATTTTCCAGATCATCCAGAGGAATCCGACTTATGTTGCAGGTCCATTGCAGGTCCATTGTATGGTTTTCTGAGTGTGAATAGAGGGTATTTCCGTTTGGTTGATTTTGAACAGAATGATATGGTGGTCTGACCAGTCTACTGGAAGGATGTTATCCATATTTACAGCTTTGTTGTGAGCTATGATGGCATCCAGGGTTGTGCCTCTGGAATGCGTTTGTCCTTTGCAGTGCTGGATGAGGTGTGAGTTAGTCATTCCTTTAGCTCAGACAAGGGCACAGGGTTTAGTGGGGAGAGTGAGGAGTAGTTGAGGTGAGATTTATCTTGTGTGTGACAAACTAGATAAGAAGGGCATTGGTCAGTGAGAGCAAGTGTTGAGTTGCCGCAAGTTTCTACCATGGTTTGGTGAGGATTGGAGTAAGGATTCAGAAAGTATGTTGGTACTTTATCCTTCATCGAGTCGAATGGTCTAGAGAGCCGTTTTGGAATGCCGGGTGCAGGTGCCTCTAGATCTAAATTCTGCTAAGCGTGGGAGGGAGAAGGAGAGGGTGGTTACATTGCCCGCACGCCGACACCGGAGCCCGTTTCTTTCCGACTTCAGGATTACGGTTCGATGGGCTTATCAAGGCCTCTCACCGTTCAGTGTCATAAGATCAGAAACCATCGCTTCCACGGCTACTGCATTACAACTATCGGGAACATCCAATTTGGAGTTACTACTAGCCGCCTCAGGACTACCTGTTCACTTAAAGATTTACATGGAAATTTCAAGTCTTGTACATATAGTCCCCCTTGAAAAAGTCCCTTGGACGAAACACGTGTTGGCTGTTTTCTAGATAATTCTTATATTTTGTTGACACAAGGAATTAAAGTCCAAGTATTTGTGAAAACGACCTGTTTGAACTTCGGACCCTTTTTTTCACTTTGGACTATACTTTTCTGACTGCTTTCAGGAGTGCCCTGGTATTTTGTTCTGAAAATTACCTTTCTAGCACAGTTCAAAGGAAGTTATTTTGTTCTTTCTCTGATCTAGTGCATCTAATACCCTTGGTGGTTGGGTATTATTACCAGGTTCAGCACCAATCTAGGACTCTTTGGATCTACCAATTAGACATTACTATCTGTACAGATGTGCGAATGTTAGGCATTAACCACTGCTGTTTCTTTACTGGTGGTGTGGGGTGTGGTTGACAGGGGTGATTAAGGGTTGCGGATTAGGGTTTTTGTTGTGGCTAAGAGCTGGTCTGGTCTCCGTAATCGGCTTAGCTGGTTGGTCTACAGCGTGAAGGCGAAGAAGTGCGCTGGAATTCGAGAGCGGTGCAGGAAAGAGGTGCAGTTGAGGTGGTGGCATGAGTCGAGAGTGTTTTCGCAGAGGAGCTAGACTTGTGATGACTAGAGGTTCTCGTATGTTTTCCACCCTGCATTATAGCCTGAGGTGGAGATTGGGCTGAGAGGGGGAAGTTGGTCTTGAGGTGAATGCCATTATGTGGTGTTGGGAATATGGAGTCAAAGAATTGCAGGTTGATGTCATTACCTTGGATCCAGATATTTCCATTTCTGTAGATGGTTATGGTGGCTTTGCCCTTGAAGGCGGAAGAGTTGGCAATTGTCAGTTTTCGGCTATATGGGATGTTGGCGGATTCTGTAACATTAAGGAAGTTAGTTAGGGTTGTGCACCATTTTGCAGGTCAGGATGTGTAGAAGATGGGATCTGTTTTCTTTAGATCTTTGGAGGTGTTGTAGTAGATATCAGCTATGAGTGTTGTACAGTGTTTCTTGATCAGTCTGTTTGAAATTTTTGATGGCGTTAGCTGAGAGGTTTGGAGGGTAACGTATGGAGAAGGAGTTCGGTCAGTGGGGTTTCAGCTTGCTGGGACGTGTAAAGGCAGGGAATGCTGTGGAAGCATACATATGTATTTATTTGTTGTACTGGTATTTATAAAGGTGTCTTCATTTATACTGCAGCGTGTACAAATTCGGACTCTTAATGGTTGTACCCCTGATAGAGAGGCCTAAACGTTGATTAACTAATTGGTACTGAGTTTGGGGAGGCAAGGGTGCATGAGCAGTAGTTTTAACATTGGTGAGCACCTGGCCCATCCAAGATGGCCGCTATTCCTGGAGTAATAGTTGGTGAGCGTGTGCCCAGTCCTAAACGACTGCTGCTCCTGTTGTTTCATTCCTCTTTCTGCTGACATGAAGAGGGGCTGGTGGGGACCTCTTCTGTCTCTGTAGTTCGCTCGTGCGCCGGTGAGCGCCAGGACGGTTAACAAATGTGAGGGGGCAGATTGGGATTCCGGTAACCCCCAACCGGCAGTGTGCCATGGGTGCCTCTATACACAGCGTTCTACCCGAAAAGGCAGCACCCCATAGCGAGGAGCTGGGGAGCGGAGATTGACTCGCTGGGGGTGAAGTCCCGACTGGGTAAGTCTTCAGTGTATCGCTGATAGTCCCCTCCACACAAGATACAGACATCCACGACCAAGGTTCAGTCGGCCGCTCCCGCAAACCGAGGGCGAGGTGGCTCGCTAACGTGCCCCTCTGCTGTCGATAAAGAGCCAGAACAGAGCAGGATCCTTTACTTGATCGCAGCTCAGACATAGTTTCCGTCTGACCTATTAAGCCTGCATCCTCCCAGACACAACAGGGGCCGCATTTCAGGACAGGGAATGTGTCTCAGGCCAAGATCAGAGGCCCCATGATTCTTCTCCTCGCCCGACACGGCTTCTGGGCTCGCGGAGGCACTGCACCCACTTTGACCCGCACAACCAGGGTCTTAAGCCTTGGGGCACGGTTATTGCGCTCTCTGCTCTAACTGGGCTGGTGGCTTCAGGGCAACTACTCACCTCAGCCTACAGCCGGGGAAGTCAGCACCCTCCTCATCCAGTGATGACGTGGGTCTCCAGTCGATGTGTCTCCGCCCAGCCTGGACTCTGGGTCTTGCTGTTCAGTTCTAGTCACTTTTGGAGGGTGGATGGCCAGGGCACATCGAGGATTTTCAAGGAAAGTGATCCCTACCCTGGAGGAGCTCAAAATGAACACCCCATTCCGTCAGCTATCTTGCCTTCCTTCTTGACGCGCCAAAGGCAAGACAGTCTGCTCGTCCAGGCACGGCTGGAACCAAGAAATAGCCATAAAGCCAGTCTATGAACATACTTGTTTCATAACGATACAACTGGAATCAGGTAAGCCTAAACCCAAGCCTGAACGTTCTAAAAACCGTTCTGCCTTGAGCATACTAAAACACCAAGGTACTGAGTACGGCATTTTAACAAGACAGTCGTATTCCGTGGTAAACCCTGATAATACCCCGAGGCCGTGTTACTTAACCCCTTCGCTGCCAGGCCTTTTCCCCCTCCTGTGCCGGGCCTTTTTTTGCCTATTTGGGGCAGTTCGCGCTTAGGCCCTCATAACTTTTTGTCCACATAAGCTAACCAAGCCAAATTTGCGTCCTTTTTTTCCAACATCCTAGGGATTCTAGAGGTACCCAGACTTTGTGGGTTCCCTTGAAGGAGGCCAAGAAATTGGCCAAAATACAGTGAAAATTTCGTTTTTTTAAAAAAAAATTGAAAAAGTGGCTGCAGAAGAAGGCTTGTGGTTTTTCCCCTGAAAATGGCATCAACAAAGGGTTTGCGGTGCTAAACTCAGCAGCTTCCCAGCTTTCAGGAACAGGCAGACTTGAATCAGAAAACCCAATTTTTCAACACAATTTTGGCATTTTACTGGGGCATACCCCATTTGTGCAATTTTTTGTGCTTTCAGCCTCCTTCCAGTCAGTGACAGGAATGGTCATGAAACCAATGCTGGATCCCAGAAACCTAAACATTTCTGAAAAGTAGACAAAATTCTGAATTCAGCAAGGGGTCATTTGTGTAGATCCTACAAGGGTTTCCTACAGAAAATAACAGCTGAAAAAGAAAAATATTGAAATTGAGGTGAAAAAACCATCAATTTTTCTCTACGTTTTACTCTGTAACTTTTCCCTGCAATGTCAGATTATCGAAAGCAATATACCGTTACGTCTGCTGGACTCCTCTGGTTGCGGGGATATATAGGGCTTGTAGGTTCATCAAGAACCCGAGGAACCCAGAGCCAATAAATGAGCTGCACCCTGCAGTGCGTTTTCATTCTATACCGGGTATACAGCAATTCATTTGCTGAAATATAAGGAGTAAAAAATTGCTATCAAGAAAACCTTTGCATTTCCAAAAAGGGCACAAGATAAGGTGTTGAGGAGCAGTGGTTATTTGCACATCTCTGAATTCCGGGGTGACCATAGTAGCACGTGAATTACAGGGAATTTCTCAAATAGATGTCTTTTTTACACACACTCCTATATTTGGAAGGAAAAAATGTAGAGAAAGACAAGGGGCAATAGTACTTGTTTTGCTAATCTATGTTCCCCCAAGTCTCCCGGTAAAAATGGTACCTCACTTGTGTGGGTAGGCCTAGCACCCGCGACAGGATATGCCCCAAAACACAACATGGACACATCACAGAAAACAGAGCTGTTTTTAGCAAAGTGACTACCTGTAGATTTTGGCCTCTAGCTCAGCCGCCACCTAGGGAAACCTACCAAACCTGTGCATTTCTGAAAACTAGAGACCTAGGGGAATCCAAGGAGGGGTGACTTGTGTGGCTCGGACCAGGTTCTGTTACCCAGAATCCTTTGCAAACCTCAAAATTTGGCTAAAAAAACACATGTTCCTCACATTTCTGTGGCAGAAAGTTCTGGAATCTGAGAGGAGCCACAAATTTCCTTCCACCCAGCGTTCCCCCACGTCTCCCGATAAAAATGATACCTCACTTGTGTGGGTAGGCCTAGCGCCCGCGACAGGATATACCCCAAAACACAACGTGGACATATCACAGAAAACAGAGCTGTTTTTAGCAAAGTGACTACCTGTAGAT
The DNA here is from genome assembly GCF_031143425.1 of Pleurodeles waltl. Lineage (NCBI taxonomy): Eukaryota > Metazoa > Chordata > Amphibia > Caudata > Salamandridae > Pleurodeles > Pleurodeles waltl. The sequence goes on from NC_090439.1 coordinate 235,795,731, forward strand.
TTTGGCCTCTAGCTCAGCCGCCACCTAGGGAAACCTACTAAACCTGTGCATTTCTGAAAACTAGAGACCTAGGGGAATCCAAGGAGGGGTGACTTGCGGGGCTCGGACCAGGTTCTGTTACCCAGAATCCTTTGCAAACCTCAAAATTTCGCTAAAAAAACACATGTTCCTCACATTTCTGTGGCAGAAAGTTCTGGAATCTGAGAGGAGCCACAAATTTCCTTCCACCCAGCGTTCCCCCACGTCTCCCGATAAAAATGATACCTCACTTGTGTGGGTAGGCCTAGCGCCCGCGACAGGATATGCCCCAAAACACAACGTGGACATATCACAGAAAACAGAGCTGTTTTTAGCAAAGTGACTACCTGTAGATTTTGGCCTCTAGCTCAGCCGCCACCTAGGGAAACCTACCAAACCTGTGCATTTCTGAAAACTAGAGACCTAGGGGAATCCAAGGAGGGGTGACTTGCGGGGCTCGGACCAGGTTCTGTTACACAGAATCCTTTGCAAACCTCAAAATTTGGCTAAAAAAACACATGTTCCTCACATTTCTGTGGCAGAAAGTTCTGGAATCTGAGAGGAGCCACAAATTTCCTTCCACCCAGCGTTCCCCCATGTCTCCCGATAAAAATGATACCTCACTTGTGTGGGTAGGCCTAGCGCCCGCGACAGGATATGCCCCAAAACACAACGTGGACATATCACAGAAAACAGAGCTGTTTTTAGCAAAGTGACTACCTGTCGATTTTGGCCTCTAGCTCAGCCGCCACCTAGGGAAACCTACCAAACCTGTGCATTTCTGAAAACTAGAGACCTAGGGGAATCCAAGGAGGGGTGACTTGCGGGGCTCGGACCAGGTTCTGTTACCCAGAATCCTTTGCAAATCTCAAAATTTGGCTAAAAAAACACATGTTCCTCACATTTCTGTGGCAGAAAGTTCTGGAATCTGAGAGGAGCCACAAATTTCCTTCCACCCAGCGTTCCCCCACGTCTCCCGATAAAAATGATACCTCACTTGTGTGGGTAGGCCTAGCGCCCGCGACAGGATATGCCCCAAAACACAACGTGGACATATCACAGAAAACAGAGCTGTTTTTAGCAAAGTGACTACCTGTAGATTTTGGCCTCTAGCTCAGCCGCCACCTAGGGAAACCTACCAAACCTGTGCATTTCTGAAAAGTAGAGACCTAGGGGAATCCAAGGAGGGGTGACTTGCGGGGCTCGGACCAGGTCCTGTTACCCAGAATCCTTTGCAAACCTCAAAATTTGGATAAAAAAACACATGTTCCTCACATTTCTGTGGCAGAAAGTTCTGGAATCTGAGAGGAGCCACAAATTTCCTTCCACCCAGCGTTCCCCCACGTCTCCCGATAAAAATGATACCTCACTTGTGTGGGTAGGCCTAGCGCCCGCGACAGGATATGCCCCAAAACACAACGTGGACATATCACAGAAAACAGAGCTGTTTTTAGCAAAGTGACTACCTGTAGATTTTGGCCTCTAGCTCAGCCGCCACCTAGGGAAACCTACCAAACCTGTGCATTTCTGAAAACTAGAGACCTAGGGGAATCCAAGGAGGGGAGACTTGCGGGGCTCGGACCAGGTTCTGTTACCCAGAATCCTTTGCAAACCTCAAAATTTGGCTAAAAAAACACATGTCCCTCACATTTCTGTGGCAGAAAGTTCTGGAATCTGAGAGGAGCTACAAATTTCCTTCCACCCAGCGTTCCCCCACGTCTCCCGATAAAAATGATACCTCACTTGTGTGGGTAGGCCTAGCACCCGCGACAGGATATGCCCCAAAACACAACGTGGACACATCACAGAAAACAGAGCTGTTTTTAGCAAAGTGACTACCTGTAGATTTTGGCCTCTAGCTCAGCCGCCACCTAGGGAAACCTACCAAACCTGTGCATTTCTGAAAACTAGAGACCTAGGGGAATCCAAGGAGGGGTGACTTGTGTGGCTCGGACCAGGTTCTGTTACCCAGAATCCTTTGCAAACCTCAAAATTTGGCTAAAAAAACACATGTTCCTCACATTTCTGTGGCAGAAAGTTCTGGAATCTGAGAGGAGCCACAAATTTCCTTCCACCCAGCGTTCCCCCACGTCTCCCGATAAAAATGATACCTCACTTGTGTGGGTAGGCCTAGCGCCCGCGACAGGATATACCCCAAAACACAACGTGGACATATCACAGAAAACAGAGCTGTTTTTAGCAAAGTGACTACCTGTAGATTTTGGCCTCTAGCTCAGCCGCCACCTAGGGAAACCTACTAAACCTGTGCATCTCTGAAAACTAGAGACCTAGGGGAATCCAAGGAGGGGTGACTTGCGGGGCTCGGACCAGGTTCTGTTACCCAGAATCCTTTGCAAACCTAAAAATTTCGCTAAAAAAACACATGTTCCTCACATTTCTGTGGCAGAAAGTTCTGGAATCTGAGAGGAGCCACAAATTTCCTTCCACCCAGCGTTCCCCCACGTCTCCCGATAAAAATGATACCTCACTTGTGTGGGTAGGCCTAGCGCCCGCGACAGGATATACCCCAAAACACAACGTGGACATATCACAGAAAACAGAGCTGTTTTTAGCAAAGTGACTACCTGTAGATTTTGGCCTCTAGCTCAGCCGCCACCTAGGGAAACCTACTAAACCTGTGCATTTCTGAAAACTAGAGACCTAGGGGAATCCAAGGAGGGGTGACTTGCGGGGCTCGGACCAGGTTCTGTTACCCAGAATCCTTTGCAAACCTCAAAATTTCGCTAAAAAAACACATGTTCCTCACATTTCTGTGGCAGAAAGTTCTGGAATCTGAGAGGAGCCACAAATTTCCTTCCACCCAGCGTTCCCCCACGTCTCCCGATAAAAATGATACCTCACTTGTGTGGGTAGGCCTAGCGCCCGCGACAGGATATGCCCCAAAACACAACGTGGACATATCACAGAAAACAGAGCTGTTTTTAGCAAAGTGACTACCTGTAGATTTTGGCCTCTAGCTCAGCCGCCACCTAGGGAAACCTACCAAACCTGTGCATTTCTGAAAACTAGAGACCTAGGGGAATCCAAGGAGGGGTGACTTGCGGGGCTCGGACCAGGTTCTGTTACACAGAATCCTTTGCAAACCTCAAAATTTGGCTAAAAAAACACATGTTCCTCACATTTCTGTGGCAGAAAGTTCTGGAATCTGAGAGGAGCCACAAATTTCCTTCCACCCAGCGTTCCCCCATGTCTCCCGATAAAAATGATACCTCACTTGTGTGGGTAGGCCTAGCGCCCGCGACAGGATATGCCCCAAAACACAACGTGGACATATCACAGAAAACAGAGCTGTTTTTAGCAAAGTGACTACCTGTCGATTTTGGCCTCTAGCTCAGCCGCCACCTAGGGAAACCTACCAAACCTGTGCATTTCTGAAAACTAGAGACCTAGGGGAATCCAAGGAGGGGTGACTTGCGGGGCTCGGACCAGGTTCTGTTACCCAGAATCCTTTGCAAATCTCAAAATTTGGCTAAAAAAACACATGTTCCTCACATTTCTGTGGCAGAAAGTTCTGGAATCTGAGAGGAGCTACAAATTTCCTTCCACCCAGCGTTCCCCCAAGTCTCCCGATAAAAATGATACCTCACTTGCGTGGGTAGGCCTAGCGCCGGCGACAGGAAACACCCCAAAGCGCAACGTGGACACATCCTAAATTTTGGAAAAAAACAGAGGTGTTTTTTGCGAAGTGCCTACCTGTAGATTTTGGCCTCTAGCTCAGCCGGCACCTAGGGAAACCTACCAAACCTGTGCATTTCTGAAAACTAGAGACCTAGGGGAATCCAAGGAGGGGTGACTTGCGGGGCTCGGACCAGGTTCTGTTACCCAGAATCCTTTGCAAATCTCAAAATTTGGCTAAAAAAACACATGTTCCTCACATTTCTGTGGCAGAAAGTTCTGGAATCTGAGAGGAGCCACAAATTTCCTTCCACCCAGCGTTCCCCCACGTCTCCCGATAAAAATGATACCTCACTTGTGTGGGTAGGCCTAGCGCCCGCGACAGGATATGCCCCAAAACACAACGTGGACATATCACAGAAAACAGAGCTGTTTTTAGCAAAGTGACTACCTGTAGATTTTGGCCTCTAGCTCAGCCGCCACCTAGGGAAACCTACCAAACCTGTGCATTTCTGAAAAGTAGAGACCTAGGGGAATCCAAGGAGGGGTGACTTGCGGGGCTCGGACCAGGTCCTGTTACCCAGAATCCTTTGCAAACCTCAAAATTTGGATAAAAAAACACATGTTCCTCACATTTCTGTGGCAGAAAGTTCTGGAATCTGAGAGGAGCCACAAATTTCCTTCCACCCAGCGTTCCCCCACGTCTCCCGATAAAAATGATACCTCACTTGTGTGGGTAGGCCTAGCGCCCGCGACAGGATATGCCCCAAAACACAACGTGGACATATCACAGAAAACAGAGCTGTTTTTAGCAAAGTGACTACCTGTAGATTTTGGCCTCTAGCTCAGCCGCCACCTAGGGAAACCTACCAAACCTGTGCATTTCTGAAAACTAGAGACCTAGGGGAATCCAAGGAGGGGAGACTTGCGGGGCTCGGACCAGGTTCTGTTACCCAGAATCCTTTGCAAACCTCAAAATTTGGCTAAAAAAACACATGTCCCTCACATTTCTGTGGCAGAAAGTTCTGGAATCTGAGAGGAGCTACAAATTTCCTTCCACCCAGCGTTCCCCCACGTCTCCCGATAAAAATGATACCTCACTTGTGTGGGTAGGCCTAGCACCCGCGACAGGATATGCCCCAAAACACAACGTGGACACATCACAGAAAACAGAGCTGTTTTTAGCAAAGTGACTACCTGTAGATTTTGGCCTCTAGCTCAGCCGCCACCTAGGGAAACCTACCAAACCTGTGCATTTCTGAAAACTAGAGACCTAGGGGAATCCAAGGAGGGGTGACTTGTGTGGCTCGGACCAGGTTCTGTTACCCAGAATCCTTTGCAAACCTCAAAATTTGGCTAAAAAAACACATGTTCCTCACATTTCTGTGGCAGAAAGTTCTGGAATCTGAGAGGAGCCACAAATTTCCTTCCACCCAGCGTTCCCCCACGTCTCCCGATAAAAATGATACCTCACTTGTGTGGGTAGGCCTAGCGCCCGCGACAGGATATACCCCAAAACACAACGTGGACATATCACAGAAAACAGAGCTGTTTTTAGCAAAGTGACTACCTGTAGATTTTGGCCTCTAGCTCAGCCGCCACCTAGGGAAACCTACTAAACCTGTGCATCTCTGAAAACTAGAGACCTAGGGGAATCCAAGGAGGGGTGACTTGCGGGGCTCGGACCAGGTTCTGTTACCCAGAATCCTTTGCAAACCTAAAAATTTCGCTAAAAAAACACATGTTCCTCACATTTCTGTGGCAGAAAGTTCTGGAATCTGAGAGGAGCCACAAATTTCCTTCCACCCAGCGTTCCCCCACGTCTCCCGATAAAAATGATACCTCACTTGTGTGGGTAGGCCTAGCGCCCGCGACAGGATATGCCCCAAAACACAACGTGGACATATCACAGAAAACAGAGCTGTTTTTAGCAAAGTGACTACCTGTCGATTTTGGCCTCTAGCTCAGCCGCCACCTAGGGAAACCTACCAAACCTGTGCATTTCTGAAAACTAGAGACCTAGGGGAATCCAAGGAGGGGTGACTTGCGGGGCTCGGACCAGGTTCTGTTACCCAGAATCCTTTGCAAATCTCAAAATTTGGCTAAAAAAACACATGTTCCTCACATTTCTGTGGCAGAAAGTTCTGGAATCTGAGAGGAGCCACAAATTTCCTTCCACCCAGCGTTCCCCCACGTCTCTCGATAAAAATGATACCTCACTTGTGTGGGTAGGCCTAGCGCCCGCGACAGGATATGCCCCAAAACACAACGTGGACATATCACAGAAAACAGAGCTGTTTTTAGCAAAGTGACTACCTGTAGATTTTGGCCTCTAGCTCAGCCGCCACCTAGGGAAACCTACCAAACCTGTGCATTTCTGAAAACTAGAGACCTAGGGGAATCCAAGGAGGGGTGACTTGTGTGGCTCGGACCAGGTTCTGTTACCCAGAATCCTTTGCAAACCTCAAAATTTGGCTAAAAAAACACATGTTCCTCACATTTCTGTGGCAGAAAGTTCTGGAATCTGAGAGGAGCCACAAATTTCCTTCCACCCAGCGTTCCCCCATGTCTCCCGATAAAAATGATACCTCACTTGTGTGGGTAGGCCTAGCGCCCGCGACAGGATATGCCCCAAAACACAACGTGGACATATCACAGAAAACAGAGCTGTTTTTAGCAAAGTGACTACCTGTAGATTTTGGCCTCTAGCTCAGCCGCCACCTAGGGAAACCTACCAAACCTGTGCATTTCTGAAAACTAGAGACGTAGGGGAATCCAAGGAGGGGTGACTGGCGGGGCTCGGACCAGGTTCTGTTACCCAGAATCCTTTGCAAATCTCAAAATTTGACTAAAAAAACACATGTTCCTCACATTTCTGTGGCAGAAAGTTCTGGAATCTGAGAGGAGCCACAAATTTCCTTCCACCCAGCGTTCCCCCACGTCTCCCGATAAAAATGATACCTCACTTGTGTGGGTAGGCCTAGCGCCCGCGACAGGATATGCCCCAAAACACAACGTGGACATATCACAGAAAACAGAGCTGTTTTTAGCAAAGTGACTACCTGTAGATTTTGGCCTCTAGCTCAGCCGGCACCTAGGGAAACCTACCAAACCTGTGCATTTCTGAAAACTAGAGACCTAGGGGAATCCAAGGAGGGGTGACTTGCGGGGCTCGGACCAGGTTCTGTTACCCAGAATCCTTTGCAAACCTCAAAATTTGGCTAAAAAAACACATGTTCCTCACATTTCTGTGGCAGAAAGTTCTGGAATCTGAGAGGAGCCACAAATTTCCTTCCACCCAGCGTTCCCCCACGTCTCCCGATAAAAATGATACCTCACTTGTGTGGGTAGGCCTAGCGCCCGCGACAGGATATGCCCCAAAACACAACGTGGACATATCACAGAAAACAGAGCTGTTTTTAGCAAAGTGACTACCTGTAGATTTTGGCCTCTAGCTCAGCCGCCACCTAGGGAAACCTACCAAACCTGTGCATTTCTGAAAACTAGAGACCTAGGGGAATCCAAGGAGGGGTGACTTGCGGGGTTCGGACCAGGTTCTGTTACCCAGAATCCTTTGCAAATCTCAAAATTTGACTAAAAAAACACATGTTCCTCACATTTCTGTGGCAGAAAGTTCTGGAATCTGAGAGGAGCCACAAATTTCCTTCCACCCAGCGTTCCCCCACGTCTCCCGATAAAAATGATACCTCACTTGTGTGGGTAGGCCTAGCGCCCGCGACAGGATATGCCCCAAAACACAACGTGGACATATCACAGAAAACAGAGCTGTTTTTAGCAAAGTGACTACCTGTAGATTTTGGCCTCTAGCTCAGCCGGCACCTAGGGAAACCTACCAAACCTGTACATTTCTGAAAACTAGAGACCTAGGGGAATCCAAGGAGGGGTGACTTGTGTGGCTCGGACCAGGTTCTGTTACCCAGAATCCTTTGCAAACCTCAAAATTTGGCTAAAAAAACACATGTTCCTCACATTTCTGTGGCAGAAAGTTCTGGAATCTGAGAGGAGCCACAAATTTCCTTCCACCCAGCGTTCCCCCACGTCTCCCGATAAAAATGATACCTCACTTGTGTGGGTAGGCCTAGCGCCCGCGACAGGATATGCCCCAAAACACAACGTGGACATATCACAGAAAACAGAGCTGTTTTTAGCAAAGTGACTACCTGTAGATTTTGGCCTCTAGCTCAGCCGGCACCTAGGGAAACCTACCAAACCTGTACATTTCTGAAAACTAGAGACCTAGGGGAATCCAAGGAGGGGTGACTTGTGTGGCTCGGACCAGGTTCTGTTACCCAGAATCCTTTGCAAACCTCAAAATTTGGCTAAAAAAACACATGTTCCTCACATTTCTGTGGCAGAAAGTTCTGGAATCTGAGAGGAGCCACAAATTTCCTTCCACCCAGCGTTCCCCCACGTCTCCCGATAAAAATGATACCTCACTTGTGTGGGTAGGCCTAGCGCCCGCGACAGGATATGCCCCAAAACACAACGTGGACACATCACAGAAAACAGAGCTGTTTTTAGCAAAGTGACTACCTGGAGATTTTGGCCTCTAGCTCAGCCGCCACCTAGGGAAACCTACCAAACCTGTACATTTCTGAAAACTAGAGACCTAGGGGAATCCAAGGAGGGGTGACTTGTGTGGCTCGGACCAGGTTCTGTTACCCAGAATCCTTTGCAAACCTCAAAATTTGGCTAAAAAAACACATGTCCCTCACATTTCTGTGGCAGAAAGTTCTGGAATCTGAGAGGAGCTACAAATTTCCTTCCACCCAGCGTTCCCCCAAGTCTCCCGATAAAAATGATACCTCACTTGCGTGGGTAGGCCTAGCGCCGGCGACAGGAAACACCCCAAAGCGCAACGTGGACACATCCTAAATTTTGGAAAAAAACAGAGGTGTTTTTTGCGAAGTGCCTACCTGTAGATTTTGGCCTCTAGCTCAGCCGGCACCTAGGGAAACCTACCAAACCTGTGCATTTCTGAAAACTAGAGACCTAGGGGAATCCAAGGAGGGGTGACTTGCGGGGCTCGGACCAGGTTCTGTTACCCAGAATCCTTTGCAAACCTCAAAATTTGGCTAAAAATACACATGTTACTCACATTTCTGTGGCAGAAAGTTCTGGAATCTGAGAGGAGCCACAAATTTCCTTCTACCCAGCGTTCCCCCAAGTCTCCCGATAAAAATGATACCTCACTTGTGTGGGTAGGACTAGCGCCCACGAAAGGAAAGGGCCCAAAACACAACGTGGACACATCACATTTTTTTATAAAAAGCAGTGCCTACCTGTGGATTTTGGCCTGTAGCTCAGCCGACACCTGAGGAAACCTAGCAAACCAGTGCATTTTTGAAAACTAGAAACCCAGGGGAATCCAAGATGGGGTGACTTGCGGGGCTCTGACCAGGTTATGTTACCCAGAATCCTTTGCAAACATCAAAATTTGGCCCAAAAAACACTTTTTCCTCTCATTTCGGTGACAGAAAGTTCTGGAATCTGAGAGGAGCCACAAATTTCCTTCCACCCAGCGTTCCCCTAAGTCTCTCGATAAAAATGGTACATCACTTCTGTTGGTAGGCCTAGCGCCCACAAAAGGAAATGGCCCAAAACACAACGTGGACACAACATATTTTTTCACAGAAAACAGAGGTGTTTTTTGCAAGGTGCCTACCTGTGGTGTTTGGCCTGTAGCTCAGCCGGCCCCAGGGGGCGGGGGGGCAGAAATGCCCTAAAATAAATTTGCCCCCCCAACCCCCACCCTCCCCCGCCGGGAGCGACCCTTGCCTACGGGGTCGCTCCCCCTGCGTGACATTGGCACCAAAAAACAAATCCCCGGTGCCTAGTGGTTTCTGCCCCCTTGGGGGCAGGTTGACCTAAACTCAGCCAATCTGCCCCCAAGGGGGGCAGAAATGGCCTAAATACAATTTGTCCCCCAGGGGAGCGACTTTTGCCTGATGGGTCGCTCCCCATCTCTAAAAAAAAAAAAACAAAGAAAAAAAAAAAGAAAAAAAAGAAAAATTCCCCTGGCGCCTAGAGGTTTCTGCCCCCCCCCCCCCCCGGGGGCAGTTCGGCCTAATAATAGGCCGATCTGTCCCCCGGGGGGGCAGAAATGGCCTAAAATAAATTTGCCCCCCCAACCCCCACCACCCCCCCGGGAGCGACCCTTGCCTACGGGGTCGCTCCCCCTGCGTGACATTGGCGCCAAAAAACAAATCCCCGGTGCCTAGTGGTTTCTGCCCCCTTGGGGGCAGATTGACCTAAAATTTGCCAATCTGCCCCCAGGGGGGCAGAAATGGTCTAAATACAATTTGCCCCCCCAGGGGAGCGACCCTTGCCTGATGGGTCGCTCCCCATCTCTAAAAAAAGAAACAACAACAAAAAAAAACACAAAAAAAAAATTGCCCTGGTGCCTAGAGTGTTCTGCCCCCCCCCCCAGGGGCAGTTCGGCCTAATAATAGGCCGATCTGTCCCCCGGGGAGCAGAAATGGCCTAAAATAAATTTGCCCCCCCAACCCCCATCCCCCCCCCGGGAGCGACCCTTGCCTACGGGGTCGCTCCCCCTGCGTGACATTGGCGCCAAAAAACAAATCCCCGGTGCCTAGTGGTTTCTGCCCCCTTGGGGGCAGATTGACCTAAAATTGGCCAATCTGCCCCCAGGGGGGCAGAAATGGTCTAAATACAATTTGCCCCCCCAGGGGAGCGACCCTTGCCTGATGGGTCGCTCCCCATCTCTAAAAAAAGAAACAACAAAAAAAAAAAACACACAAAAAAAAAATTGCCCTGGTGCCTAGAGTGTTCTGCCCCCCCCCCCCCGGGGGCAGTTCGGCCTAATAATAGGCCGATCTGTCCCCCGGGGGGGCAGAAATGGCCTAAAATAAATTTGCCCCCCCAACCCCCATCCCCCCCCCGGGAGCGACCCTTGCCTACGGGGTCGCTCCCCCTGCGTGACATTGGCGCCAAAAAACAAATCCCCGCTGCCTAGTGGTTTCTGCCCCCTTGGGGGCAGATTGACCTAAAATTGGCCAATCTGCCCCCAGGGGGGCAGAAATGGTCTAAATACAATTTGCCCCCCCAGGGGAGCGACCCTTGCCTGATGGGTCGCTCCCCATCTCTAAAAAAAGAAACAACAAAAAAAAAAACACACAAAAAAAAAATTGCCCTGGTGCCTAGAGTGTTCAGCCCCCCCGGGGGGCAGTTCGGCCTAATAATAGGCCGATCTGTCCCCCGGGGGGGCAGAAATGGCCTAAAATAAATTTGCCCCCCCAACCCCCACCCCCCCCCCCCGGGAGCGACCCTTGCCTACGGGGTCGCTCCCCCTGCGTGACATTGGCGCTAAAAAACAAATCCCCGGTGCCTAGTGGTTTCTGCCCCCTTGGGGGCAGATTGACCTAAAATTGGCCAATCTGCCCCCAGGGGGGCAGAAATGGTCTAAATACAATTTGCCCCCCCAGGGGAGCGACCCTTGCCTGATGGGTCGCTCCCCATCTCTAAAAAAAGAAACAACAAAAAAAAAAACACAAAAAAAAAATTGCCCTGGCGCCTAGAGTGTTCTGCCCCCCCCCCGGGGGCAGTTCGGCCTAATAATAGGCCGATCTGTCCCCCGGGGGGGCAGAAATGGCCTAAAATAAATTTGCCCCCCCAACCCCCACCGCCCCCCCGGGAGCGACCCTTGCCTACGGGGTCGCTCCCCCTGCGTGACATTGGCGCCAAAAAACAAATCCCCGGTGCCTAGTGGTTTCTGCCCCCTTGGGGGCAGATTGACCTAAAATTGGCCAATCTGCCCCCAGGGGGGCAGAAATGGTCTAAATACAATTTGCCCCCCCAGGGGAGCGACCCTTGCCTGATGGGTCGCTCCCCATCTCTAAAAAAAGAAACAACAAAAAAAAAAAAACACAAAAAAAAAATTGCCCTGGCGCCTAGAGTGTTCTGCCCCCCCCGGGGGCAGTTCGGCCTAATAATAGGCCGATCTGTCCCCCGGGGGGGCAGAAATGGCCTAAAATAAATTTGCCCCCCCAACCTCCACCCCCCCACCGGGAGCGACCCTTGCCTACGGGGTCGCTCCCCCTGCGTGACATTGGCGCCAAAAAACAAATCCCCGGTGCCTAGTGGTTTCTGCCCCCTAGGGGGCAGATTGACCTAAAATTGGCCAATCTGCCCCCAGGGGGGCAGAAATGGTCTAAATACAATTTGCCCCCCCAGGGGAGCGACCCTTGCCTGATGGGTCGCTCCCCATCTCTAAAAAAAGAAACAACAAAAAAAAAAAACACAAAAAAAAAATTGCCCTGGCGCCTAGAGTGTTCTGCCCCCCCCGGGGGCAGTTCGGCCTAAAAATAGGCCGATCTGTCCCCCGGGGGGGCAGAAATGGGCTAAAATAAATTTGCCCCCCCAACCCCCCCCCCCCCCCCCCGGGAGCGACCCTTGCCTACGGGGTCGCTCCCCCTGCGTGACATTGGCGCCAAAAAACAAATCCCCTGTGCCTTGTGGTTTCTGCCCCCTTGGGGGCAGATTGACCCAAAATTGGCCAATCTGCCCCCAGGGGGGCAGAAATGGTCTAAATACAATTTCCCCCCGCAGGGGAGCGACCCTTGCCTGATGGGTCGCTCCCCATCTCTAAAAAAAGAAACAACAAAAAAAAAAAACACAAAAAAAAAAATTGCCCTGGCGCCTAGAGTGTTCTGCCCCCCCCCCCCCCGGGGGCAGTTCGGCCTAATAATAGGCCGATCTGTCCCCCGGGGGGGCAGAAATGGCCTAAAATAAATTTGCCCCCCCAACCCCCCACACCCCCCCCCCGGGAGCGACCCTTGCCTACGGGGTCGCTCCCCCTGCGTGACATTGGCGCCAAAAAACAAATCCCCGGTGCCTAGTGGTTTCTGCCCCCTAGGGGGCAGATTGACCTAAAATTGGCCAATCTGCCCCCAGGGGGGCAGAAATGGTCTAAATACAATTTGCCCCCCCCCAGGGGAGCGACCCTTGCCTGATGGGTCGCTCCCCATCTCTAAAAAAAAAAACAACAAAAAAAAAACACAAAAAAAAAATTGCCCTGGCGCCTAGAGTGTTCTGCCCCCCCCCCCCGGGGGCAGTTCGGCCTAAAAATAGGCCGATCTGTCCCCCGGGGGGGCAGAAATGGCCTAAAATAAATTTGCCCCCCCAACCTCCACCCCCCCCCCGGGAGCGACCCTTGCCTACGGGGTCGCTCCCCCTGCGTGACATTGGCGCCAAAAAACAAATCCCCGGTGCCTAGTGGTTTCTGCCCCCTAGGGGGCAGATTGACCTAAAATTGGCCAATCTGCCCCCAGGGGGGCAGAAATGGTCTAAATACAATTTGCCCCCCCAGGGGAGCGACCCTTGCCTGATGGGTCGCTCCCCATCTCTAAAAAAAGAAACAACAAAAAAAAAAACACAAAAAAAAAATTGCCCTGGCGCCTAGAGTGTTCTGCCCCCCCCCCCCGGGGGCAGTTCGGCCTAATAATAGGCTGATCTGTCCCCCGGGGGGGCAGAAATGGCCTAAAATAAATTTGCCCCCCCAACCCCCACCGCCCCCCCGGGAGCGACCCTTGCCTACGGGGTCGCTCCCCTGCGTGACATTGGCGCCAAAAAACAAATCCCCGGTGCCTAGTGGTTTCTGCCCCCTTGGGGGCAGATTGACCTAAAATTGGCCAATCTGCCCCCAGGGGGGCAGAAATGGTCTAAATACAATTTGCCCCCCCAGGGGAGCGACCCTTGCCTGATGGGTCGCTCCCCATCTCTAAAAAAAGAAACAACAAAAAAAAAAAAAACACAAAAAAAAAATTGCCCTGGCGCCTAGAGTGTTCTGCCCCCCCCGGGGGCAGTTCGGCCTAATAATAGGCCGATCTGTCCCCCGGGGGGGCAGAAATGGCCTAAAATAAATTTGCCCCCCCAACCTCCACCCCCCCACCGGGAGCGACCCTTGCCTACGGGGTCGCTCCCCCTGCGTGACATTGGCGCTAAAAAACAAATCCCCGGTGCCTAGTGGTTTCTGCCCCCTTGGGGGCAGATTGACCTAAAATTGGCCAATCTGCCCCCAGGGGGGCAGAAATGGTCTAAATACAATTTGCCCCCCCAGGGGAGCGACCCTTGCCTGATGGGTCGCTCCCCATCTCTAAAAAAAGAAACAACAAAAAAAAAAAAACACAAAAAAAAAATTGCCCTGGCGCCTAGAGTGTTCTGCCCCCCCCCGGGGGCAGTTCGGCCTAATAATAGGCCGATCTGTCCCCCGGGGGGGCAGAAATGGCCTAAAATAAATTTGCCCCCCCAACCTCCACCCCCCCCCCCGGGAGCGACCCTTGCCTACGGGGTCGCTCCCCCTGCGTGACATTGGCGCCAAAAAACAAATCCCCGGTGCCTAGTGGTTTCTGCCCCCTAGGGGGCAGATTGACCTAAAATTGGCCAATCTGCCCCCAGGGGGGCAGAAATGGTCTAAATACAATTTGCCCCCCCAGGGGAGCGACCCTTGCCTGATGGGTCGCTCCCCATCTCTAAAAAAAGAAACAACAAAAAAAAAAAACACAAAAAAAAAATTGCCCTGGCGCCTAGAGTGTTCTGCCCCCCCCCCGGGGGCAGTTCGGCCTAAAAATAGGCCGATCTGTCCCCCGGGGGGGCAGAAATGGGCTAAAATAAATTTGCCCACCCAACCCCCCCCCCCCCCCGGGAGCGACCCTTGCCTACGGGGTCGCTCCCCCTGCGTGACATTGGCGCCAAAAAACAAATCCCCGGTGCCTTGTGGTTTCTGCCCCCTTGGGGGCAGATTGACCCAAAATTGGCCAATCTGCCCCCAGGGGGGCAGAAATGGTCTAAATACAATTTGCCCCCCCAGGGGAGCGACCCTTGCCTGATGGGTCGCTCCCCATCTCTAAAAAAAGAAACAACAAAAAAAAAAAAACACAAAAAAAAAAAAAAATTGCCCTGGCGCCTAGAGTGTTCTGCCCCCCCCCCCCCCGGGGGCAGTTCGGCCTAATAATAGGCCGATCTGTCCCCCGGGGGGGCAGAAATGGCCTAAAATAAATTTGCCCCCCCAACCCCCACACCCCCCCCCCGGGAGCGACCCTTGCCTACGGGGTCGCTCCCCCTGCGTGACATTGGCGCCAAAAAACAAATCCCCGGTGCCTTGTGGTTTCTGCCCCCTAGGGGGCAGATTGACCTAAAATTGGCCAATCTGCCCCCAGGGGGGCAGAAATGGTCTAAATACAATTTGCCCCCCCAGGGGAGCGACCCTTGCCTGATGGGTCGCTCCCCATCTCTAAAAAAAGAAACAACAAAAAAAAAAAAACACAAAAAAAAAATTGCCCTGGCGCCTAGAGTGTTCTGCCCCCCCCGGGGGCAGTTCGGCCTAATAATAGGCCGATCTGTCCCCCGGGGGGGCAGAAATGGCCTAAAATAAATTTGCCCCCCCAACCTCCACCCCCCCACCGGGAGCGACCCTTGCCTACGGGGTCGCTCCCCCTGCGTGACATTGGCGCTAAAAAACAAATCCCCGGTGCCTAGTGGTTTCTGCCCCCTTGGGGGCAGATTGACCTAAAATTGGCCAATCTGCCCCCAGGGGGGCAGAAATGGTCTAAATACAATTTGCCCCCCCAGGGGAGCGACCCTTGCCTGATGGGTCGCTCCCCATCTCTAAAAAAAGAAACAACAAAAAAAAAAAAACACAAAAAAAAAATTGCCCTGGCGCCTAGAGTGTTCTGCCCCCCCCCCGGGGGCAGTTCGGCCTAATAATAGGCCGATCTGTCCCCCGGGGGGGCAGAAATGGCCTAAAATAAATTTGCCCCCCCAACCTCCACCCCCCCCCCCGGGAGCGACCCTTGCCTACGGGGTCGCTCCCCCTGCGTGACATTGGCGCCAAAAAACAAATCCCCGGTGCCTAGTGGTTTCTGCCCCCTAGGGGGCAGATTGACCTAAAATTGGCCAATCTGCCCCCAGGGGGGCAGAAATGGTCTAAATACAATTTGCCCCCCCAGGGGAGCGACCCTTGCCTGATGGGTCGCTCCCCATCTCTAAAAAAAGAAACAACAAAAAAAAAAAACACAAAAAAAAAATTGCCCTGGCGCCTAGAGTGTTCTGCCCCCCCCCCGGGGGCAGTTCGGCCTAAAAATAGGCCGATCTGTCCCCCGGGGGGGCAGAAATGGGCTAAAATAAATTTGCCCACCCAACCCCCCCCCCCCCCCGGGAGCGACCCTTGCCTACGGGGTCGCTCCCCCTGCGTGACATTGGCGCCAAAAAACAAATCCCCGGTGCCTTGTGGTTTCTGCCCCCTTGGGGGCAGATTGACCCAAAATTGGCCAATCTGCCCCCAGGGGGGCAGAAATGGTCTAAATACAATTTGCCCCCCCAGGGGAGCGACCCTTGCCTGATGGGTCGCTCCCCATCTCTAAAAAAAGAAACAACAAAAAAAAAAAACACAAAAAAAAAAAAAAATTGCCCTGGCGCCTAGAGTGTTCTGCCCCCCCCCCCCCCGGGGGCAGTTCGGCCTAATAATAGGCCGATCTGTCCCCCGGGGGGGCAGAAATGGCCTAAAATAAATTTGCCCCCCCAACCCCCACACCCCCCCCCCCCCGGGAGCGACCCTTGCCTACGGGGTCGCTCCCCCTGCGTGACATTGGCGCCAAAAAACAAATCCCCGGTGCCTAGTGGTTTCTGCCCCCTAGGGGGCAGATTGACCTAAAATTGGCCAATCTGCCCCCAGGGGGGCAGAAATGGTCTAAATACAATTTGCCCCCCCAGGGGAGCGACCCTTGCCTGATGGGTCGCTCCCCATCTCTAAAAAAAGAAACAACAAAAAAAAAAAAACACAAAAAAAAAATTGCCCTGGCGCCTAGAGTGTTCTGCCCCCCCCCCCGGGGGCAGTTCGGCCTAATAATAGGCCGATCTGTCCCCCGGGGGGGCAGAAATGGCCTAAAATAAATTTGCCCCCCCACCCCCCCCCCCGGGAGCGACCCTTGCCTACGGGGTCGCTCCCCCTGCGTGACATTGGCGCCAAAAAACAAATCCCCGGTGCCTAGTGGTTTCTGCCCCCTTGGGGGCAGATTGACCTAAAATCGGCCAATCTGCCCCCAGGGGGGCAGAAATGGTCTAATTACAATTTGCCCCCCAGGGGAGCGACCCTTGCCTGATGGGTCGCTCCCCATCTCTAAAAAATAAAAAAGAAAAAAAAAAAAAAACACAAAAAAAAAATTAGCTCTGGCGCCTAGAGGTTTCTTCCCCCCCTGGGGGCAGATCGGCCTAATAATAGGCCGATCTGCCCCCAGGGGGGGCAGAAAAGGCCATCCCAAAAAATTGCCCCCCCTGGGAGCGACCCTTGCCAAAGGGGTCGCTTTGTTGCGTGACATTCGCGCGCAAAAACAAACTCCCTGGTGTCTAATGGTTTCTGCCCCCCTTGGGGGCAGATTGGCCTTATCAAAATAGGCCAATCTGCCCCTAAGGGGGGCAGAAATGGCCTAAATATATATTGCCCCGTAGGGGAGCGACCCTTGCCTAAGGGATCGCTCCCCACCTAAAAAAAAAGAATTCATCACAAAAAAAAAAAAAAAAAAAAAATGGTCCCTGGTGCCTAGAGGTTTCTGCCCCCCCTGGGGGCAGATCGGCCTAATAATAGGCCAATCTGCCCCCAGGGGGGGCAGAAAAGGCCTTCCTAAAAAAATGCCCCCCTGGGAGCGACCCTTGCCCAAGGGGTCGCTCCCTTTTGCCAATTTCAAGAAAACAAAAAAAATCCCTGGTGTCTAGTGGGGTTTCAAAAGCCGGATTGCAAGCAATCCAGCTTTTGAAACCTGTGAGAGACTTCAAAGGGAAGGAAATACATTTCCTTCCCTTTGAAGCCTCTCGGGGCCTCCCCCATGGGATTGAAAAAGAAATGCAAAAGCATTTCTTTTTCAATCGCGCTGGAAGCTCTGCTTCCAGCGCGATGGGGGAGACCCTGTGACTAATCAGCGCGCGCTCGCGCGCTGACGTCACAGGGGGGGTTGGGGGGGGTCGGGGGTGGGAGGGGAAGGGCTTCCCCTTCCATCCCTGACTTGGGGGGGTGGGGGGGAACCCCACAGAGGGAGCGAGAGCGCTCCCTCTGGGCTGTGTGCCGAGGACGTAGTGGTTACGTCCTCGGCACAGCAGCACTGTGCCGCAGGACGTAACCACTACGTCCGCGGCACAGAAGGGGTTAAATACCAGAGCTTTAGTCAAACATAGCTTTGTATTATTTGATCTTTTCATTTCACTTCAGTCTGATTTTCTGCTACCGACAGAACCGTGATTAACAGACAAATAAAAGAGCCACTTATTTCTTTAATAAACACCTTTAAATATGGGAGTAGTTCCCGATGTCTTCAAAAACGCTATAGTACTACCTCTGCTGAAATAACCTGGCGGTGACCTAGAGGTAATGAGGAACTACCAGCCCATTTCTCTGTTGTCTTGTTTGCAAAATTCGTGAATCTCATGTTGCTCCTGAGCTTACAGCTCAAGTATTACAATTCTGAATTCTTAGACCCTCAGCAAACATGCTTCCGATTTAAGCATTACATCAAACGGTGAAATTGTCGGTCATTGACAACTTCAGGAAGGATTTGGACATAGGCCAAACATTGGCCTTAGTGATGTTTGATCTGTCCGCAGCCATTGACACAGTGAATCACAGTATTTTGCTCTGTCCCTCAAGGGCCGCAGGCATTTCCAAGCTGCAGAACTCACGCAGTACAATTAACCTCATTTAGAGCACAGCAGTTAAAATTGGCTGTGGAATTCCTCAAGGGCTTGCTCTTTCAACTCACCCATTTAACATTTAAATCCAGCTCATGATAAAGGAACTGATCTATAGAGGGTGGTGTATTTTTATTATGCTGATAACTCACAGATTTTGCTATTTCTTGAGGATCAGGTGGCACCTCAGGCACCATTTCAAGTAGGAATGCAGAGGAAACTGAAGTTGTGGTTTTCAGTGGCAGCTCTGGTTCCTTGACCAACCATTATAGGCCGAGGGAACGGGGACTGCTTCCCACCTACGGCATCAGCAAAAGGTCTGGGAATTTTAGGTGGCCAGCAGTTGTCACTGAGACTCCAAATTTATAATGTAAACTCAAATTGTTTTTTTCCTACGGCCTATTAAGAAAATCCACCCATATCTATCGGTTGAGCCCATGAATACTATTATGGCAGCGAATATTGGTAGCAGACTAGACTATGCAAATAATGTCTTTCCTGGCCTGCCAACCTGCGATTTAGCGAGATTACAACTACTTAAAAATGCAGCAGCTAAACTTGTTTTCAAGACTTCTTGTAGATTGCACACCTCACCCCTTCTGAAACAACTTCACTGTTCAACAGTGAGACAGCGCATTCATTTTGAAGTTTGCTGCCTAGTTTTTAAGGCTGTGCATTGCATGGCTCCAGACTCTTTGATTAGGCGAATAACGAGATGTGGTGTGACAGGGGCACTAAGCTCATCTGCAGCTAACCTATTAGTGGTACTCAGATTTCGCACATCAAGAATCGGAGGACGCGTGTTCTCGTTACTTGGCCCTTCTGTCTGGAATATTCTCCTGTTGCACATTCGCTCTATTACAGTACTGAAAACTTTTAGGGATGCCTTGAAAAATTGTTTTTTTTTAAAACGTTTGAATCGTAACTTTAAGGCTTTTTCTAAACAAAATGTTTGCCCCAGTGGACTGGTGGTCCATGATACCTCTGGATGAACAAGCTCTCTATAAATACAGCCAACAGAACAAAGCCATTTTCAGCAACTAAAATTCCTGCAAAAATATTGTTTAAAGGTGCAGATAAGGCATTTGACCTGGTGAGCCAGAACTATCTGTTTGAAGTTTTAGAGAAAATGTTTTTTCCGTACCAGTTCATCATGTCAGTTCCTGGGGCTCCTGAACTCAAATATGCCAACGATCTGGCACTGTTCCTTCAGTCAGAAATTAGCATCTTTAATATTCTTTTCGATATCTTTTCTAGGTTCGTAACCTTTTCAGGGTGTAGGGTTGATATTTCTAAAAGAGAAATCCTACTTTATAACACTGCTACAAATATACTAAGGTAATATCTACAGACATCTTGCCCTAAAAATCAATAAAGTACATGTTAATCAGAGCATCTGAAAATTTTGAAGTTCTGTATAAACTGAATTACTCCCATATTATTCGTAAGATTGACACTATCCTAGAGAGGTGGGATAAGTTACCAATTTCATTCCTATTTGTAAAACACTAGAGTTTACAACATAAACACCTCAAAGGCGTTTGACAACTTCTTTTCACTAAGGATAAAAAGTGGGAACTTTTCTTGTTCACACCTACCTTCCATTCCTCGTGTTAGCATTCCTAATTTGATAAGATATCACACTTCAGTTACCCTTATGCAAAAACAAAAGCAGCTCTGGCGATTCCTGAAGATTCCCACTGGAAAAGGAGATAAAACAATTGGAAAAACTTAGTCTTGGAAAAGTAGAGGATTGGTTCATTAATGATGAAAAAATCCATTGAGAAGCTGTTCAAGCTAAACCCCTCCTGTCGCAATCCTAGAATTAACTTCCTCATCTGCAGATTATTAGTACTCTTCATAAATATCTCCCACTTCAAATTAAATCCACAAGCGGTATAGTTTAGGCTCCATTTAACCCTCTAATGTCTGGAGAAAGAGTGGTAAGTGGGCACACTGGTTGCAGGTTTCTACGAACAACTTTGAAATGCTGTTTCAAGCCATGGAAAATAAATGGTTAAAGGAAACAGTTACAAACTTGACGCAGGAAGAATGGGCAGATGCTTCTTAATGTAACTTTAGAGGAATGAACAAGCAAAGTTGTAGGAGAATGGAGATCTATACTCAGTGGTTAGTATCCTACACTCAAACACTACTACAAACGTGGAATCTAAATGTTCCCAACCACTGTCCTTGGTGTCTGGAACGCAGAACTTGGGTCCATAGGATCTGGGACTTGAGAACATTTTGGTGTAAGGTTTTGTAAAAAATACAGGCCTCATTTGGAACCATGGTTTCTCTGGATGAAAGTTTGATTCCTATTGGCAGTTCTAGCCATTTTGGGGTTTAGCCCAGAGGTTGCCTGCACTTGGTGGTTTATCTCAATATTAATAGCATGTTCTGTGATTTCCACCTGTTGGAGGCGATCTGAACCTCCAGAATTTCAAATGTGGCTTACTAAGCTCAATACAGCTTACATCAAATGATATCTCTATGCTAAAAGGGTGAGTAAGGGGTACAAGTTCCTTAAGATCTGGATATATGCTATGCATCAGTTTGAAATGGCCCTTCCAGCAGGGTTACCCCAAATGTTTATCTTCCTCCTCCTCTTTTTCTGACCTGGGCAGGGAGGATGGGAAAGGCCCACACTTACACTTCTAAGGTTAGCGGCTGAAGCCCACAAAAAGGGCTGATTACCCCAACTGATAGTCTGGAGCCAAGGTTTGGGCTGAACTTCAGAGCTGTGTACTTCAGAGAGAACTTTTGAAGTCACCCTCCCCCCCATCAAAATACTGAATCTCTGACCCCTAAAATCAGTACACTTCTGTATCTGACAAGAACTCTGCTGGACTAAAGGCTGCTGTGCAGGAGAATTGTCACTCTGCTTGCATTGACTGTTCTGAAGAACTGCTTCCCTGCCTTGCTGAGCTGCCTGTTGCCTCTGTCCTCTGCCCTGCTAAGGACCAAGGACTAAAACCAGAGTGACTCTTTAAGGGCTTCTTGGCTTGCCCACTGTTCTCCACAAAGTCTCAGGGACATCAAAGACTTTGCTTCCAAAGAAATAAGCGCTTCACCTTTTTCAAACTTCAACCTTCTGCTGTGGGACTCTGTTCTGTGAGGAGCATAACCTTTGCCCTGCACCTACTGCGCCCCTGAGCCAGTCCACCAGCTTGAGTAGTTCAACTTCATCAGCGCAGCTGAGAAATTTGTGTGGCACCATGGCAATGATTCCAGTGCCTACTGTCCCTCAACATAGGAGTGCTGGGGAGAAACCTGCTTTGCACAGTCCTGCCAGGTGGTCTGGACGACTGTCAGTGTGTCTGACACTGAGGATACCGACATCAAGTTTACTCAATGGGAGTCCCTGTGAGAAGGTAGCCTCTTTCTAGCCTTGTTACCCCCACTTTTGGCCTGTTTGTGAGTGTATGTCAGGGTGTTTGTCACTGTTTTCACTGTCTCACTGGGATCCTGATAGCCAGGCCTCAGTGCTCATAGTGAAAACACCATGTTTTCAGTATGGTTGTTATGTGTCACTGGGATCCTGCTGGTCAGGACCCCAGTGCTCATAGGTTTGTGGCCTATATGTATGTGTCACTGGGACCCTGTCACACAGGGCCCCAGTGCTCATAGGTGTGCATGTATATGTTCCCTGTGTGGTGCCTAACTGTCTCACTGAGGCTCTGCTAACCAGAACTTCAGTGGTTATGCTCTCTCATTACTTTCAAATTGTCACTAACAGGCTAGTGACCAATTTTACCAATTTACATTGGCTTACTGGAACACCCTTATAATTCCCTAGTATATGGTACTGAGGTACCCAGGGTATTGGGGTTCCAGGAGATCCCTATGGGCTGCAGCATTTCTTTTGCCACCCATAGGGAGCTCTGACAATTCTTACACAGGCCTGCCACTGCAGCCTGAGTGAAATAACGTCCACGTTATTTCACAGCCATTTTACACTGCACTTAAGTAACTTATAAGTCACCTATATGTCTAACCTTTACCTGGTAAAGGTTAGGTGCAAAGTTACTTAGTGTGAGGACACCCTGGCACTAGCCAAGGTGCCCCCACATTGTTCAGAGCCAATTCACTGAACTTTGTGAGTGCGGGGACACCATTACACGCGTGCACTACATATAGGTCACTACCTATATGTAGCTTCACCATGGTAACTCCGAATATGGCCATGTAACATGTCTATGATCATGGAATTGCCCCCTCTATGCCATCCTGGCATTGTTGGTACAATTCCATGATCCCAGTGGTCTGTAGCACAGACCCTGGTACTGCCAGACTGCCCTTCCTGGGGTTTCACTGCAGCTGCTGCTGCTGCCAACCCCTCAGACAGGCAGCTGCCCTCCTGGGGTCCAGCCAGGCCTGGCCCAGGATGGCAGAACAAAGAACTTCCTCTGAGAGAGGGTGTGGCACCCTCTCCCTTTGGAAAATGGTGTGAAGGCAGGGGAGGAGTAGCCTCCCCCAGCCTCTGGAAATTCTTTGTTGGGCACAGATGTGCCCAATTCTGCATAAGCCAGTCTACACCGGTTCAGGGACCCCTTAGCCCCTGCTCTGGCGCGAAACTGGACAAAGGAAAGGGGAGTGACCACTCCCCTGACCTGCACCTCCCCTGGGAGGTGTCCAGAGCTCCTCCAGTGTGCTCCAGACCTCTGCCATCTTGGAAACAGAGGTGCTGCTGGCACACTGGACTGCTCTGAGTGGCCAGTGCCACCAGGTGACGTCAGAGACTCCTGCTGATAGGCTCCTTCAGGTGTTAGTAGCCTTTCCTCTCTCCTAGGTAGCCAAACCCTCTTTTCTGGCTATTTAGGGTCTCTGTCTCTGGGGAAACTTTAGATAACGAATGCATGAGCTCAGCCGAGTTCCTCTGCATCTCTCTCTTCACCTTCTGATAAGAAAACGACCGCTGACCGCGCTGGAAGCCTGCAAACCTGCAACATAGTAGCAAAGACGACTACTGCAACTCTGTAACGCTGATCCTGCCGCCTTCTCGACTGTTTTCCTGCTTGTGCATGCTGTGGGGGTAGCCTGCCTCCTCTCTGCACCAGAAGCTCCGAAGAAATCTCCCGTGGGTCGACGGAATCTTCCCCCTGCAACCGCAGGCACCAAAAAGCTGCATTACCGGTCCCTTGGGTCTCCTCTCAGCACGACGAGCGAGGTCCCTCGAATCCAGCGACACCGTCCAAGTGACCCCCACAGTCCAGTGACTCTTCAGCCCAAGTTTGGTGGAGGTAAGTCCTTGCCTCACCTCGCTGGGCTGCATTGCTGGGAACCGCGACTTTGCAAGCTACTCCGGCCCCTGTGCACTTCCGGCGGAAATCCTTCGTGCACAGCCAAGCCTGGGTCCACGGCACTCTAACCTGCATTGCACGACTTTCTAAGTTGGTCTCCGGCGACGTGGGACTCCTTTGTGCAACTTCGGCGAGCACCGTTTCACGCATCCTCGTAGTGCCTGTTTCTGGCACTTCTCCGGGTGCTACCTGCTTCAGTGAGGGCTCTTTGTCTTGCTCGACGTCCCCTCTCTCTGCAGGTCCAATTTGCGACCTCCTGGTCCCTCCTGGGCCCCAGCAGCGTCCAAAAACGCCAAACGCACGATTTGCGTGTAGCAAGGCTTGTTGGCGTCCATCCGGCGGGAAAACACTTCTGCACGACTCTCCAAGGCGTGGGGGATCCATCCTCCAAAGGGGAAGTCTCTAGCCCTTGTCGTTCCTGCAGTATTCACAGTTCTTCAGCCTAGTAAGAGCTTCTTTGCACCAACCGCTGGCATTTCTTGGGCATCTGCCCATCTCCGAGTTGCTTGTGACTTTTGGACTTGGTCCCCTTGTTCCACAGGTACCCTCAGTCAGGAATCCATCGTTGTTGCATTGCTGATTTGTGTTTTCCTTGCATTTTCCCTCTAACACGACTATTTTGTCCTTAGGGGAACTTTAGTGCACTTTGCACTCACTTTTCAGGGTCTTGGGGAGGGTTATTTTTCTAACTCTCACTATTTTCTAATAGTCCCAGCGACCCTCTACAAGGTCACATAGGTTTGGGGTCCATTCGTGGTTCGCATTCCACTTCTGGAGTATATGGTTTGTGTTGCCCCTATCCCTATGTTTCCCCATTGCATCCTATTGTAACTATACATTGTTTGCACTGTTTTCTAAGACTATACTGCATATTTTTGCTATTGTGTATATATATCTTGTGTATATTTCCTATCCTCTCACTGAGGGTACACTCTAAGATACTTTGGCATATTGTCATAAAAATAAAGTACCTTTATTTTTAGTATAACTGTGTATTGTGTTTTCTTATGATATTGTGCATATGACACTAAGTGGTACTGTAGTAGCTTCACACGTCTCCTAGTTCAGCCTGAGCTGCTCTGCTAAGCTACCATTATCTATCAGCCTAAGCTGCTAGACACCCTATACACTAATAAGGGATAACTGGGCCTGGTACAAGGTGCAAGTACCCCTTGGTACTCACTACAAGCCAGTCCAGCCTCCTACATTGGTTGTGCAGTGGTGGGATAAGTGCTTGAGACTACTTACCACTCTTGTCATTGTACTTTTCATAAGAGAAAAATATACAAAACAAGGTCAGTGTATATACACATAGCCAAAAAGTTTTGCATTTCCTCTTTTCACTCTTTTCTAAGTGCTGAAAAGTACTCCTAAACTTTCAAAAAGTTCTTAAAAGTTTAAAACGTTTTTTTCTGTCTTTCCAAAAAGTTCTGAAAACTTTTTTCTCTTTTTCTATCACTTTAACTCTCTCTAAAAATGTCTGGCACAGGCCAAAATGTTGAACTGTCCAAACTTGCATATGATCACCTTAGCTGGAAAGGAGCAAGGAGTCTCTGCATAGAGAGAGGTTTGAGTGTAGGGAAGAATCCTTCCTTAGAACTGTTAATTAATATGCTTAGAGTACAGGATAAGGCCATGAGTGCCAAATCTGGTGAAAAAGTAGCTAATGGTTCTCAATCTGATCCAGGGACTCCCCCAGGAAAAGGTTCAAGAAAGAAACTTCTCAGCCTGCCCATTACTAGACAGTCTAGCATAGTTGGTACAGAGGTTGAATCACACCATACTGATGGTGTGCTCTCACATTATACTGGTAGCCAAGCTGTTAGGGTGCCCTCTGTAAGGGACAGGTCTCCTTCTGTTCATTCCCATCATACCTCTGTATCTAGAAATGTCCCTCCCACCCACCCTGATGACAGATTGTTAGAAAGGGAGCTCAATAGATTGAGAGTGGAACAAACCAGACTGAAGCTCAAGAAGCAACAGCTGGATTTGGATAGACAGTCTTTAGAATTAGAGAAGGAAAGACAGAAGTTGGGTTTAGATACCCATGGTGGCAGCAGCAGTATTCCCCATAGTCATCCTGCAAAAGAGCATGATTCCAGGAATCTGCACAAGATAGTTCCCCCTTATAAGGAGGGGGATGACATTAACAAGTGGTTTGCTGCACTTGAGAGGGCCTGTGCTGTACAGGATATCCCTCAAAAGCAGTGGGCTGCTATCCTATGGCTATCATTTAGTGGAAAAGGTAGGGATAGGCTCCTTACTGTGAAAGAAAATGATGCCAATAATTTCCAAGTTCTTAAGAATGCACTCCTGGATGGTTATGGCTTAACCACTGAACAGTACAGGATAAAGTTCAGAGAGACCAAAAAGGAGTCTTCACAAGACTGGGTTGATTTCATTGACCAGGCAGTGAAGGCCTTGGAGGGGTGGTTACATGGCAGTAAAGTTACTGATTATGAAAGCCTGTATAACACAATCCTGAGAGAGCATATACTTAATAATTGTGTGTCTGATTTGTTGCACCAGTACCTGGTAGACTCTGATCTGACCTCTCCCCAAGAATTGGGAAAGAAGGCAGACAAATGGGTCAGAACAAGGGTGAACAGAAAAGTTCATACAGGGGGTGACAAAGATGGCAATAAGAAGAAAGATGGTGAAAAATCTCAAGATAAGCATGGGGATAAGGGTAAAACCAAAGATCCCACTTCAAATCTTAAACACTCTTCAGAGGGTGGGGATAAAACAAATTCTTCCTCTTCTTCCCAACCTGCACACATTAAAAAGCCTTGGTGCTTTGTGTGTAAAAACAGAGGCCATAGGCCAGGGGATAAGTCCTGTCCAGGTAAACCCCCTGAGCCTACCACCACTAATACTTCAAGCTCTAGTGCCCCTAGCAGTAGTGGTACTAGTGGTGGGACTGCTTGCAACAGTCAAGCAAAGGGTGTAGTTGGGTTCACTTATGGGTCCATAGTGGAAACTGATGTAATCAGTCCCAAGACAGTTTCTGTCACACCTAGTGGCACTGGCCTTGCCACACTGGCTGCTTGTCCCCTTACAATGGATAAGTACAGGCAGACAGTTTCAATAAATGGTGTTGAGGCCTTGGCCTACAGGGACACAGGTGCCAGTTTCACTTTGGTGACTGAAAACCTAGTGCACCCTGATCAACACATCATTGGACAACAGTATAAGATTATTGATGTCCATAACTCCACTAAGTTTCTTCCCTTAGCTATAATTCAGTTTAGTTGGGGTGGAGTTACTGGCCCTAAGCAGGTGGTGGTATCACCTAGCTTACCTGTAGACTGTCTCTTAGGTAATGACCTAGAGGCCTCAGGTTGGGCTGATGTAGAGTTTTATGCCCATGCAGCCATGCTGGGCATCCCTGAGGAATTGTTCCCTCTCATTTCAAGTGAAATGAAAAAGCAAAGGAGAGAAGGCCTGAAAACTCAGGATCCCTCTCCATCAACAGGTAAAAAGGGTATCACAGTATCCCCTAACCACCCTACCATTCAGGATACTATTCCTGTGGTGGGAGAAACCTCTCCTGGGGTGGCACCTGTTCCAAGGGAATCATCAGCTGGCAAAGCTGGACTCCCTGAGGTGGAAGTATCTCTCTGTGGGATAACTAACATTGGTGAGAAAAACAGCACCATTTTAGTTAACATGGAGCATCCCTCCAACCCTCCCAGAGAAACTTTAGTGCAGAAACCCTGCACTACCTCACAACACTTAGGACAGCATCCCTGCCCTAGTGTGGAGCTCATAGGACAGCTTCCCTGCCCTGCTCCAA
Organism: Pleurodeles waltl; assembly: GCF_031143425.1. Classification (NCBI taxonomy): domain Eukaryota; kingdom Metazoa; phylum Chordata; class Amphibia; order Caudata; family Salamandridae; genus Pleurodeles; species Pleurodeles waltl. Next base: position 235,823,199 of record NC_090439.1, read on the forward strand.
CTCAAGAGAAACAGCATCCCTGTTCTCTCTTCCAGCCAGATGGACAAAGTTTTTGCCCAGCTATGGCTTTTCTGAGACAGCATCCCTGTCTGGCATTTCCATCACTACAAATAGGTTCAGTGGACAATTCCCACTGCTCTAAACTAAAACTTACTGATAGAAACTCTGAAACTACATCTTCACATTGTTGCTTAGCTAAAAAACTTCAAACAGGGTGGTTTACATCCCCACAGGGAAGTAACCATATAGTGGATGATAAAGGGAGTAACCAGTCTATTGCAGAGCTACTCTCTACTTATCACCACTTAGACAATAAAGTCTCAACTGGCCAAGGTTAGCCTTATTGTCCTTCGTTTGGGGGGGGGTTGTGTGAGAAGGTAGCCTCTTTCTAGCCTTGTTACCCCCACTTTTGGCCTGTTTGTGAGTGTATGTCAGGGTGTTTGTCACTGTTTTCACTGTCTCACTGGGATCCTGATAGCCAGGCCTCAGTGCTCATATTGAAAACACCATGTTTTCAGTATGGTTGTTATGTGTCACTGGGATCCTGCTGGTCAGGACCCCAGTGCTCATAGGTTTGTGGCCTATATGTATGTGTCACTGGGACCCTGTCACACAGGGCCCCAGTGCTCATAGGTGTGCATGTATATGTTCCCTGTGTGGTGCCTAACTGTCTCACTGAGGTTCTGCTAACCAGAACCTCAGTGGTTATGCTCTCTCAATACTTTCAAATTGTCACTAACAGGCTAGTGACCAATTTTACCAATTTACATTGGCTTACTGGAACACCCTTATAATTCCCTAGTATATGGTACTGAGGTACCCAGGGTATTGGGGTTCCAGGAGATCCCTATGGGCTGCAGCATTTCTTTTGCCACCCATAGGGAGCTCTGACAATTCTTACACAGGCCTGCCACTGCAGCCTGAGTGAAATAACGTCCACGTTATTTCACAGCCATTTTACACTGCACTTAAGTAACTTATAAGTCACCTATATGTCTAACCTTTACCTGGTAAAGGTTAGGTGCAAAGTTACTTAGTGTGAGGACACCCTGGCACTAGCCAAGGTGCCCCCACATTGTTCAGAGCCAATTCACTGAACTTTGTGAGTGCGGGGACACCATTACACGCGTGCACTACATATAGGTCACTACCTATATGTAGCTTCACCATGGTAACTCCGAATATGGCCATGTAACATGTCTATGATCATGGAATTGCCCCCTCTATGCCATCCTGGCATTGTTGGTACAATTCCATGATCCCAGTGGTCTGTAGCACAGACCCTGGTACTGCCAGACTGCCCTTCCTGGGGTTTCACTGCAGCTGCTGCTGCTGCCAACCCCTCAGACAGGCAGCTGCCCTCCTGGGGTCCAGCCAGGCCTGGCCCAGGATGGCAGAACAAAGAACTTCCTCTGAGAGAGGGTGTGACACCCTCTCCCTTTTGAAAATGGTGTGAAGGCAGGGGAGGAGTAGCCTCCCCCAGCCTCTGGAAATGCTTTGTTGGGCACAGATGTGCCCAATTCTGCATAAGCCAGTCTACACCGGTTCAGGGACCCCTTAGCCCCTGCTCTGGCGCGAAACTGGACAAAGGAAAGGGGAGTGACCACTCCCCTGACCTGCACCTCCCCTGGGAGGTGTCCAGAGCTCCTCCAGTGTGCTCCAGACCTCTGCCATCTTGGAAACAGAGGTGCTGCTGGCACACTGGACTGCTCTGAGTGGCCAGTGCCACCAGGTGACGTCAGAGACTCCTGCTGATAGGCTCCTTCAGGTGTTAGTAGCCTTTCCTCTCTCCTAGGTAGCCAAACCCTCTTTTCTGGCTATTTAGGGTCTCTGTCTCTGGGGAAACTTTAGATAACGAATGCATGAGCTCAGCCGAGTTCCTCTGCATCTCTCTCTTCACCTTCTGATAAGGAAACGACCGCTGACCGCGCTGGAAGCCTGCAAACCTGCAACATAGTAGCAAAGACGACTACTGCAACTCTGTAACGCTGATCCTGCCGCCTTCTCGACTGTTTTCCTGCTTGTGCATGCTGTGGGGGTAGCCTGCCTCCTCTCTGCACCAGAAGCTCCGAAGAAATCTCCAGTGGGTCGACGGAATCTTCCCCCTGCAACCGCAGGCACCAAAAAGCTGCATTACCGGTCCCTTGGGTCTCCTCTCAGCACGATGAGCGAGGTCCCTCGAATCCAGCGACACCGTCCAAGTGACCCCCACAGTCCAGTGACTCTTCAGCCCAAGTTTGGTGGAGGTAAGTCCTTGCCTCACCTCGCTGGGCTGCATTGCTGGGAACCGCGACTTTGCAAGCTACTCCGGCCCCTGTGCACTTCCGGCGGAAATCCTTCGTGCACAGCCAAGCCTGGGTCCACGGCACTCTAACCTGCATTGCACGACTTTCTAAGTTGGTCTCCGGCGACGTGGGACTCCTTTGTGCAACTTCGGCGAGCACCGTTTCACGCATCCTCGTAGTGCCTGTTTCTGGCACTTCTCCGGGTGCTACCTGCTTCAGTGAGGGCTCTTTGTCTTGCTCGACGTCCCCTCTCTCTGCAGGTCCAATTTGCGACCTCCTGGTCCCTCCTGGGCCCCAGCAGCGTCCAAAAACGCCAAACGCACGATTTGCGTGTAGCAAGGCTTGTTGGCGTCCATCCGGCGGGAAAACACTTCTGCACGACTCTCCAAGGCGTGGGGGATCCATCCTCCAAAGGGGAAGTCTCTAGCCCTTGTCGTTCCTGCAGTATTCACAGTTCTTCAGCCTAGTAAGAGCTTCTTTGCACCAACCGCTGGCATTTCTTGGGCATCTGCCCATCTCCGAGTTGCTTGTGACTTTTGGACTTGGTCCCCTTGTTCCACAGGTACCCTCAGTCAGGAATCCATCGTTGTTGCATTGCTGATTTGTGTTTTCCTTGCATTTTCCCTCTAACACGACTATTTTGTCCTTAGGGGAACTTTAGTGCACTTTGCACTCACTTTTCAGGGTCTTGGGGAGGGTTATTTTTCTAACTCTCACTATTTTCTAATAGTCCCAGCGACCCTCTACAAGGTCACATAGGTTTGGGGTCCATTCGTGGTTCGCATTCCACTTCTGGAGTATATGGTTTGTGTTGCCCCTATCCCTATGTTTCCCCATTGCATCCTATTGTAACTATACATTGTTTGCACTGTTTTCTAAGACTATACTGCATATTTTTGCTATTGTGTATATATATCTTGTGTATATTTCCTATCCTCTCACTGAGGGTACACTCTAAGATACTTTGGCATATTGTCATAAAAATAAAGTACCTTTATTTTTAGTATAACTGTGTATTGTGTTTTCTTATGATATTGTGCATATGACACTAAGTGGTACTGTAGTAGCTTCACACGTCTCCTAGTTCAGCCTGAGCTGCTCTGCTAAGCTACCATTATCTATCAGCCTAAGCTGCTAGACACCCTATACACTAATAAGGGATAACTGGGCCTGGTACAAGGTGCAAGTACCCCTTGGTACTCACTACAAGCCAGTCCAGCCTCCTACAGTCCCCGCAGCTCTAAGAATGGTACTATGTTTGTGTCACAAACCGAGAACTAGAGGTCTGTGCGTTTGCACTATTACGGACCCCCTGACTGGCCCTACGTGTGCCGGTCCCGTCAGAACTGTACACCACTCATCGGCAAGTGCCGCATTTGCATGCCAGGTGCCCGTGTACACCCCACTATCTCCTGCTCGATAAAAAGCATTTCTTTGCATCTGCACTACCGTAAACACCTACATTGGAACACAAGGGCACCCAAATTTTGCAATCACCTGTATACTTAAATTCAGTATAACTTTAGAAGTAATTATGTGATTTTTATCATTTTGATCTTATTTTATTCTCTATAAAGATAAAGAAAGGTATTTTTCTAAACCTGTGTGGAGTCTCTTTTTGTGGTGCATTCATTGGGTTACTGTGCGTGTGCTGCACAAGTACTTTTCACATTGCCTCTGATGATAAGTCTGCCTCCTCCGCACCAAGCTACCAGAGGGTGAGCACAGGTTTTCCTTGGTGTGTATCTAACTTACCCTGACGAGAGTGGAGGGTTCTGCCTGGCTTGGGTGTTTACCTTATTCAACCACATTTCTAACAGAATCTTATAAACTAGTTATGTATTCCTTATATTAGGTTTTAACTACTTTCTCAGCTGCTGTTGAATATTCCCTACTAGCAGGATTAATTCCATTTGTTATAAAAACTTGGATTTGATTAATTGTTTGTTACAATATGTTTGAGCATCAACCTAATCACATATGAAACATTTATATTTCTCTGAGTTCCTGCTGGGAGGTCGATATCAGCAAACCCAAGAAAAATAAAACAAAAAAGAGTACTATATGAAAGTTCTGTTTCCTTTATTTCAGATTATTTAATTGAGTCCTTTCTTTTTTTTCCAATTGCTTTCTGATTAGCATCCCATAATGGCTGGTCCTCATAATCACACTCCCCAAATTAGGTATCCAGTGTGCATTAGTAATGATTTGTAGGACCAGACACCATGTCCCAATTCCTTACGATCTGTCCTTTATGGTGGCATGTACATGGAATAGATTGTGTTTGTGTATAGGTTTGACTAATGCATCCATCTTTCAGAAGCTGGTATTAAAGGTGTTCTATAACACGCAGTTGAATGTAAAATGTTGCTCTAATGTCTCTGAGTTTCACTGGAAAAAGCATTAGATTTTAGTACTATTTAACAAACTCTATCCAAAAATGACCAACATTGTAGACAGTCTGTTATAGAAAGGAAATTCAAGAATATTTTAAAAAAAATATTGTTGTCAGTTTACCCATTTTCATATTTAGCTCTGGCTTTTACATTTACTTTAAACATATTTAGTTATGTTAGCTTTATTCATGCCCTGGGTAGTGTCTCATACCTCTCATTACTATATACTTGAAAATATGTTCTCCAGAGCCGAGAATCTGAAAGAAATGAACATGAGAAAGTGTAAAATATACTCCCTGGTTACACTCTTGTTTTAAAGATACACCCATAATTAGCTGGCTCACTTGTCCCTCAGAACTGAGTAGGGCAACAGATTGAAATGCAGTGTGTCTGCAGGATCTCATGTGGTTTGTATCCTCTCCAGTTCAAACTCTGTAAAGGTTTATCCACTTCCAGGACTTCTTACTTCAATTCCATGGAGTCCTATGAACATGTAATAGAGTACATCTTATGGGTCTGATGTTGCTTTTCTTTAACAAGTCCTCCAAACTTACTTTATTATTGGATATATATTCTTCTGTGCATGCTTGCTCCCCTTAACCTCTGAAGTGCAGGTGTCAGCCATTGACCAACACTGGGGAGGGCTATAAAGGCGCTTCTGGTGCTCTGCACACGTGTGGTTGGGCCTAGTGCCCACAACAGGAACAGATCAAACAAAGATCAATGGAAGTCCCCTTTGCAAGGGCTCAGCACTGAGGTGTGCGGGGGAGGGGCAGCGATTAAGGGGTGAAACAATAAGGCTGGAAAGTTATGGCTGTATTGTTTTGATTGTTTGGGAGAGTGGGTCAATAAAAAATGTTGCTCAAATTACATTTCGGACAGCATTTTCCACTAAACTGTATTGAATGTTGTTAAATTACCTTGCCATGTCATATTCAGGACAGCCAAAAAAATATGTTCTCAGTTAAATACTGCAGACCTAAAAGCAGGTTTGGTGCCATAAACTGTTCTATAGTGTGATCAATGTTGAAAGCAAAAGGCATCCTGCCTGGCCATTGCACCTCTTTTTCGTCATTGGGGGAAAATCCCCACAAAAGCCTTGTTATTACACCATTTTATTCAGGAGTAAGCTAGGCATTCATAATAACATCCTTCAGCTTCCTGCCTCACATACTAATATGCTGTCACAGTAATCCAAGAAATATTAACTATCCCAACACCCCTGAACAGTTCCCTCCTCTGTATATAACAAATTCCTCAATAACTTCAACTTGACAATATACATTTTGTGTCTTGCTTGGGCCCTCCTGGCCTTTCTCCTGCCACTAATATTTCTGTTAGCCTGTCTAGCTGGCTTCTGGACCAAGCCTTCCTTCATCCCATTTTTCATTCTGTCATTACTTTACCTCGTTCTCTTTCCTGTTACTCCTACTCTCGTTCCTCAGAACCTATCGAGCCACCACCAGAAGAATCCCTCCCCTGAGGCATTATTTCTGCTTACTCTGTCCTTCCACCATCTTCACAGCTCTTCTGACTTCTACCTTCTCTTTGTCCAACCCCAAATTTGCACCTTCCTTCTGCCTTTTTGCCCATTTAATGCTGGAGACTATAAACTTCCCTGCTTAATTTTTTCAGTGTCCCCTGAATCCCGATCTGTCAATCAAAAGAACAGTCCTTCAGTCATGTGACTGCACCCTTACGGTCTCACATATCCGTACATGCAATCACTCTTCTACTGTCCCAAACTCCTAATCTCCTGTTCCTGCAAACCATGCTGAAACCCTTCCATGGCTGCTCCTATATGGAAATAATGCTTTCCAAAGTCCTCCCCTGTCAAACCAACCCACCCACACCAGGGATATCCTCAACACTCCTAGCATTTGCTGTGCCATCACCTTGTCCCCAATATAATGCCCAGAAAGTGAACTCTCCATTCTCTCTTTATCCAGTCCATCTTTTATTTACCCACATAAGGCAAATGTTCTAACCAATGCCAAACTACCTTTTACACTTTGGGTCTGTCTTTCTCCTTTTCAGGTTCACCTCACTTCTCTCCCCTGTATCCAGATGTCTTCCCATTGAAGACCTCTAAAAGACTTGTTCCCTGTCAGCTCGGACACCTGTAGTTCCCCAGAAAAACATGAGTGTGAACACTGCTGTAAAGAGGAGAAAGTCCCAAGCAGATGCACAGATCTCAGCTGTCCCACCACTTCTCCCAATATCGCCTCAGTAATTAATTCTCTGATCTGCCTTTCTCTGTTCACTCACCCACCTCTCAATATCCTTTTCACCAACTCTCCTGTTTTTATAGACCCAAAGGTATTGTCCATAATATGGTGTACCTGGCAGGTTCCCTACAATCGTCAATGGTGAATATACCTTCGTAAATTCCTCCTCAACTTCTCAACCCATTACAAATCAAATTGTGTTATAAGTCTTGCGCTTCATGCCATCTCCCACTCGCTTCCTTCTTTGTACTCCTGACCACACAGACTCACCTCAGATACCCAGTGGATTCCACCAATGATTTTTCCATCAGCCCCTTTGGTCTTAACCAGTGCTGCTGCTTCGTCTGCCTCTAGAGCCAAACCAAGACACTTCTCACAGTAGGAACGAGACAGTGAGTCAGCCACCTGGTTGTCAAAGCCCAGTATCTGTCTGGCCCTGAACTGTATGTTCCATCTCAAACATAGCAAGACAAATTTCCTCAACTGCCAAACCACATGCTGGTTCTTCATGTTCTACCACTATAACAGGGAATAATTCTAGGAAGGTGATACTGTATTGATTTTGCCCTCATGCCCCTGGCCATACTTCTGCACAATATCTCCCTTTCCATTACAGTCCAAAAACACCAGGCCCAATGTGTCCAAAAATATCTAGTGTGACCAAGTTGGTAGGTCATCATCAACTCACTAGATTGTCAACTATCTCTGCCACATCTGTAAATCTTGTATGTCAGCATTATCCGGTGATGGGGCTTCGATGCTACATTCATCTTTAAAGCTATCTGTCTACTGAAGGACTTCCCTGGGACACCACCTGCAGGCATATTTTAAGTGACCCTTAAATGAAACACATCTCCCACTTCTTTTTTCCTAGTTCCTGCTGCAGCAGATCCTGTAATGCTGTCTGCTTGTCCTTTGGCAGGTGCAACTCCATTCCCATAAAGTGGAGCTCTATGCCCAGGAATGTCAAACTTTTGGTGGGTCCTTGGGTCTTGTCCTCCACAACAGTGATCCCACGATTTCTATCACTCCCTTGAAAGTCGCACGAGTCTGGCACATGCTCTTACCTTTTCTTTCAACATGACAATCCAAAAATCATTGTGGTAGTGCACACTTGTACCAACATCGCCACCTTTTCTACTGCCCGGGGAGGAATTGGGTGTAGTATAGGCTATGGCCTTACTGTTGAATACACTCCCAAAAACTGCCCAGTTAGGCTTGTTTGAACACCCTTAAGCTCAATCCTGGGTAGCAATGGGTTCGAGCAGCAAGGCTTGCACAAACAAACTTAGTGTAAAGTATTTAACAGCAGCAAACACAAAAGAAACACAACACCAATTTATAAAAATAGATTAGATTTTTACAAAGTTTAAGATTCCGAGATGAGCAAAATCCACCGGAGATGCAGATTATTAAAGATGTACCCACTTTTAATTTAACTGCAAACAAGCGTTGGTCAATTTAAAGTTTCAAAACTTATATACAGGAGAGGAATAGGCTCCAGGTGCTGTGCTGTCGACAGGGGTGCCTTTGCGGTTATTCCTCTGTCCACGGATTAAGTGGGGTGACTTTGGCCATAGGTTAGAAACCCTCATAGTCCTCTTTGAGCCAGTAGAAGGCCAGCTGCGACTGGACTACGGTCTCCTTATGCTTTGCTGGAGGTTGGTGTCCATTTTAGGCGACCAATCTGGACTCAGTCAGCATTCCTGAGTCATGCTGACTCTGGTGCAACTTTTGGCCATAGAGGATTGGTCTCTTTGGTTAGTGAGGATTCTTCCGAAGTGGCTGCTGACTTGCTGGTTTACACGGCTTTAGCTGTTTTGTCCCTAGAGATGGTTTCAGAAAACTGGCCCTTGGAGTCACTGCTTTGGTCTGGGACTTTGGCATGACTTTTCCCTGAGCCAGGAGTCACAGGTACAGTCCTTTTCACTAGCCCAAGGTGCCACAGATGCAGTCCAGCAGATGGTGCCATCTCTCTTTGTGTGATCCAAGGGTGAGCAGGCAGTCCTTCTTTGCTCCTTGTTTCAGTTCCAATGTGACCTGAGGTTCAGGGTGCCATAGTTATTTCCAGAAAGTGCCGGGGGGGGGGAATGATGCGGTCATTAGCGAATGGGGTACCAGGTCCCCTCCCTCTTGATGATGACTTTCTGTCAGTGTGTGGTTTCTGACATTCCCATGGTGCTTACAATGAAGACCACTCCCAAGATGTCTGCACCCTTCCTCAGCTGTGAGGAGCTTGGTAGCCCATCTTAGAGGTGTGGCTACCTGTGGGCTACACGCCCACGGGAAAACCGGTTTGTGCACTGGTCTCCCCCCTCTGTCCCTGTTGCCAGCCCGTCTACCTGAACAAAGAGCAACCCATCTGATGTATGATTCTCCATTTGCCCACCAAAAGTGGCTTCGCCTTGTAAGCTTGTATTTTGGGCTAACAACATAAGTGGATTCCTGCGAAGGGAGCTTAAATCTCGGCCTGAAACAGGCTGCTATTGTTCCTAAGCCTGGGAATCATTCACACTACTCCCCAGGCAGGCAGAATGCGGTCTGGCGACCAGTGATCATGTGAGCCCACTAGACTAATTGGGGCACAGAGTGGCAACTTTCTAAAAGTTGCATTTTTTTTAGTAGTGACATTAAATTCATCTTTGGCATCAAGTCAGGTTTAATGCCATGATTAATTTAATATTCTACAGTAACCAAGCTAGGTAGTCCCATTCAGAAGTTAGAAAAGGACAGCCAGTAACTGTGTTAGCCAATCGGGCTACTAGCCATTCTACCGCAAAACAACAATTAGGGGTGTTGCTGCTAAGACATACATATATGAATAGATGTCCTACTTAACAATATATAGCTCCCTGCTAAGGGCTCCATAGCTCTTCCTTAGGGGAGACTTACACATATGGTTAAGAAAAGTAGTGGTTTTGCCATTAGTTTGAACTGCAAAGTCGAACTAACAGTGTGACCACTGCACTTCCAGTCTGCAGAGGCAGTTTGGGAGCCATTTTGTACATTATCACACACAGGATGACACAATCAGTGCTGCAGCCCTGGTGGACACTGTGCCTTACATGCCCTGGATACCACTTACTAGGGGCTTAGACGTAAGTCCATCTTTGCCAATTTTAGCTGGCCAAATTGACACATATTTTATAAGGAGCTAGAAGAAGCAGGGCTTTGTGCAGTTTCAGAGTTGAAAAACCATCAGCTAGTAGTCCAAATGAGGGCAGCAAGTGGATGGAAACGTGCAAAAAGCCTGTTTCTTTCTTTATCGACTCCACAAACATGCTTAACATTTTGGAAGCCATGCACGCCATGCACAGCCCATCGACATGGCTTTGTCTACATCAATGCGGCTCTGAAATTGTAGTCCCTCCAATTGCACGTCTTAGGGATGGACTGGTATCAGTCCAAATGCAGATTTAGGTGGTCATTACAACCCTGGCAGTCGGTGTTAAAGCGGCGGTAAGACCGCCAACAGGGCGGCGGTAAAAAACAATTGAATTACGACCGTGGCGGAAACCGCCAACATAGACAGCCACTTTAACACTCCGACCGCCACGGCGGTACAAACAAACAGCGCGGCGGTCACCGCCAACAGACAGGCAGAGGACAATGTATCGCCCACAGAATTACAACCTACCAATCCGCCACCTTTTCCAGGGCGGATTCACCGCAAACAAAAACACGGCCGAAACAGGACTTCGAAGGGAAAACGCTCACCTCTGCACACCCCATGAGGAACCAGGACGCCATGGAACCAGAGCTCCACATTTTTCCAGCCTTTATCTTCTTGCTCCTCTACCAGGAGCACGAATGCCGGCGGCGAAGACCACGGTGAGAACTGCACCTACGATACAGGGGAAGGGGGAGGGAAAAAACAGTGACACGCAACACGCAACACCCCCACCCTCACCCACGACAACACACACACTAATACAGCATGATACATTACAGTTACACCCCCAACCCCCCTGGAAGAATGCAAAGACAAAAGGAAATGAGGTGAACGATTGTAATATATTAAAATTCAGTATTCAAGAAATATTCATACACTATTTACAAATATATACAACAAGAATATTAGTCAAAGGTATTCCACCATGAAAATCCGTGGACCACTGGGCCCAAAATGCATGGGCGAGGCCCACGCAAGATACCCGAACAAGACGGAGAGAACACTGCAGGGGCATCAGATAGAAATTAAACAGGCACCACCGGGGGAAGGGAAAGGGTGGGCACCTCAGCCAGTTGAGTGCACGACGCCAAATGCACGAGGCGGCCCCATGCCCACTGTTCAATCCTGGGGAGTACAAAGCCACAGTCTCTCAAGTCTTTACAGTGGGTGGTTTGCCCACTCTTCAATCCTGGGGAGTGCAAAGCCACAGTCTCTCAAGTCTCTACAGTGGGTGGTTTGCCCACTCTTCAACCCTGGGGAGTGCAAAGCCACAGTCTCTCAACTCTCTACAGTGAGTGGTTTGCCCACTGTTCAATCCTGGGGAGTGCAAAGCCACAGTCTCTCAAGTCTTTTCAGTGGGTGGTTTGCCCACTGTTCAATCCTGGGGAGTGCAAAGCCACAGTCTCTCAAGTGGATAACTGTCTCCACTGGTTCTGGAGGGGGCTTTGTGCCCAGAGTGCTTCATCCTGCCAAGGACTGTGTGAGTGGATGTGAATCTCCAATGGTTCGGGAGGGGGCTTTGTGCCCAGAGTGCTTCATCCTGCCAAGGACTGTGTGAGTGGATGTGAATCTCCACTGGTTCGGGAGGGGGCCTTGTGCCCAGAGTGCTTCATCCTGCCAAGGACTGTGTGAGTGGATGTGAATCTCCACTGGTTCCGGAGGGGGCTTTGTTCCCAGAGTGCTTCATCCTGCCAAGGACTGTGTGAGTGGATGTGAATCTCCACTGGTTCTGGAGGGGACCTTGTGCCCAGAGTGCTTCATCCTGCCAAGGACTGAGGTAGTGGATGTGATACTCCACTGGTTCTGAAGGGGGCTTTGTGCCCAGAGTGCCTTATCCTGCTAAGGACTGTGTGAGTGGATGTGAATCTCCATTGGTTCTGGAGGGGGCCTTGTGCACAGAGTGCTTCACCCTGCTCGTGGCGGCCTCAGTTGCGTCTGAGCTTTTGGTGCTCATGGGCCTGCGGTGCTTGTGGCGGCAGTGTCTTTGGCAGCGGTGCTTGTGGTGGTGGTGTCCTGCTTGTGGCGGCGGTGTCTTTGACAGCGGTGTGCTTGTGGCGGCGGTGTCCTTGGCAGCGGTGCCTGTGCCGGCAGTGTCCTTGGCAGCGGTGCTTGTGGTGGCAGTGTCTTTGGCAGTGGTGCTTGTGGCGGCGGTGTCTTCGGCAGCAGTGTGCTTGTGGCGGTGGTGTCTTTGGCATCGGTGCTTGTGGCGGCGGTGTCCTTGGCAGCGGTGCTTGTAGCGGCGGTGCTTGTGGCGGCGGTGTCTTTGGTAGCGGTTCAGCTGCTGGCAGTCCTGTCTTGGGCAGCGGTTCAGCTGCTGGCAGTCCTGTCTTGGGCAGTGGGGCTGCTGCTGGCGGTCTCCTTGGCAGCAGGGCTGCTGCTGGCGGTCCTGTCTGGGGCAGCGGGCTGCTGCTGGCGGTCTCCTTGGCAGCGGGGCTGCTGCTGGCGGTCCTGTCTGGGGCAGTGGGGCTGCTGCTGGCGGTCCTGTCTTGGGCAGCGGGGCTGCTGCTGGCGGTCCTGTGTTGGGCAGCGGGGCTGCTGATGGCGGTCTCCTTGGCAGCGGAGCTGCTGCTGGCGGTCCTGTCTGGAGCAGCGGGGCTGCTGCTGACAGTCTCCTTGGCAGCGGGGCTGCTGGTGGTCCTGTCTGGGGCAATGGGGCTGCTGGCGACCGGCTCCTTGGCAGCGGGGCTAATGGAGGTCTTCTCCGCCGTGCTGATCTTCCCAGACTTGCCGGTTTTCTTGTGGCCCTTCCCCACCTTGGAAGGTGTCGCAGCTGACTCCACACTCCCACCTGTACTCCTGGGAGCGGCTTTGGTGGCTGGTGTCTTCCTCCTCTCCGTCTGGGCACTGGCCAACTTTTGATGCTTGACAGGTGGGGAACTCTCCGTGCTGTGGCTCCTTGCCACACTGGCTGCCCTGCTGCCTGGTGCACTCCATAATCAGGTGACTACTGCACCACTGGTCCCGCCGATGTTGTGGCTGAGGTGCTAGGTTGGGACCTGGAGAGTCGGGCCCTAGGGGAAGGACGGGGTGGGGGAGGTGAGGTGAGGGAAAGAGGTCAAGGCTGGCCAGGAAACGTTTCTTAGGAACACTGGGATGGGTAGATGGAGGGGGTTTGGGAGTGGAGGAAGAGGTAGTGGTCGTAGGAGGTGTTCGTTTGCTGACTTTGGGTGAAGGTGCATGGGCTGGAGGCTGTCATGAGGTGGATGGCTGTTGGGTGGGTGTGTGGCTGCGTTTGTGTACTTTGGGAGGAGGGTCACTGACACCCCGGGAGAGGACACAGGGGATGTGTCAATGGTAGTGGGGTGGTGACTGCACGTGACCGGGTTGTGGTGGTGGGTGTGCTGGTGATGGACGTAGTGGCTGAAGATGTAGTGCATGCAGGTGTGAGTGGAGATGAGACTGGGAGGGATGAGGGAGACGAGGAGGAGGGGGACACAGTGGAGGCAGTGGATGTTGGTATGTCTGCATGTGTGTGATGCTTGCGTGAGTGCCTGTGGGATGTGTGGTGCTTATGTTTGCCAGAGCTTCCTTTGTGTTTTGAGGTGTGTGCATGCTGGTCTGATGATGTGCTTGGGATAGGCTGAGGTACAGGGGTGTGGGTCTGGGTGGAGGAAGTTGGAGGGGGAGGCTAGAGACAGGGACAATGGCTGCCATCAGTGCTGAGGCCAGAGTCTGAAAAGCTTGCAGAAGGGCTGCCTGACCAGAATGAATTCCTTCCAGGAATGCATTGGTTTGTTGCAACTGCCTCTCTACGCCTTGGATGGCATTCAAAATGGTAGACTGCCCAACAGTGAGGGACCTGAGGAGGTCAATAGCCTCCTCACTGAGGGAAGCAGGGATGACTGGGGCAGGGCCTGAGGTGCCTGGGGCAAAGGTGATGCCCACCCTCCTGGGTGAGCGGACCCGGGGCAAAGGCTGAGGGGCTACCCCGAGGGCGGTGCTGGAGGGGGTGGTGGCAGCTGTACCTGTAGATGCGGGGGGCACAGAGTGGCCCACCACCGCAAGGGAGCTCCACTCAGAGGACGAGTCCGTATCACTGGTTTCAGCTCCTGTCCCCACCATGGAGCTCCCCTCGTCCTCCGTCCCACTGGTGAAATCGAAGTCTGTAGTGTCGCCCTCCAGGGCCATGTGGGATGCAGCTCCCTCCTGCTCCAGTGCCACTGCCCCGCTGCCTGATGATGCTAATGCACACAAGTACAGGGACACCACAAAAAGGGGGGGTAGACAGAAGAAAGACATGTTGATTGCATGCATTACCGCTACCGTTGGCGGACACAATAGACACAGAAGCCCCCTGCACTATGCCGCGCACTTGGGGTCCACTATTCAATCCCTGGGACACAGCCTACAAGGCTATGGCCGATATCTGCACACATGGATGTCACAGGAGCCTGACTAGGTGTAGTTGGCACTGTACCCAGGTGGGGTGGGGTGCCACACGGTCTGCCTAGAAAAGGGGACTTAACTAGCACACTCGCCCTGGCCTAGGGAAACCCAACAGCCCACCTCCCCACCCAGACACCTCCACTGCGCGCTGAATCAGCAGAATAAGAGTGTACTCACCCCCTTGTTGCTGCTGTGATGCCCTCAAGCTCCCATCCAACTCCGGATGCGCCACCGCCAGGATCCTGAACATCAGGGGGTGCTTGTGGCGGCGGTGTCCTGCTTGTGGCGGCGGTGTCTTTGGCAGCGGTGTGCTTGTGGCAGCGGTGTCCTTGGCAGCGGTGCTTGTGGCGGCGGTGTCCTTGGCAGCGGTGTTTGTGGCGGTGGTGTCTTTGGCAGTGGTGCTTGTAGCGGCGGTGTCTTTGGCAGCGGTGTGCTTGTGGCGGCGGTGTCCTTGGCAGCGGTGCTTGTGGCGGTGGTGTCTCTGGCAGCGGTGCTTGTGGCGGCGGTGTCCTTGGCAGCAGTGCTTGTGGCCGCGGTGTCTTTGGCAGCGGTGCTTGTGGCCGCGGTGTCTTTGGCAGCGGTTCAGCTTCTGGCGGTCCTGTCTTGGGCAGCGGTCAGCTGCTGGAGGTCCTGTCTTGGGCAGCGGGGCTGCTGCTGGCGGTCTCCTTGGCAGCGGGCTGCTGCTGGCTGTCCTGTCTGGGGCAGCGGGCTGCTGCTGGCGGTCTCCTTGGCAGCGGGGCTGCTGCTGGCGGTCCTGTCTGGGGCAGCGGGGCTGCTGCTGGCGGTCCTGTCTTGGGCAGCGGGGCTGCTGCTGGTGGTCCTGGCAGCGGGGCTGCTGCTGGCGGTCCTGTCTGGGGCAGCGGGGCTGCTGCTAGCAGTCTCCTTGGCAGCGGGGCAGCTGCTGGCCGGCTCCTTGGCAGCGGGGCTGCTGGCGGTCCTGTCTGGGGCAATGGGGCTGCTGGCGATCGGCTCCTTGGCAGCGGCGCTGATGGCTGTCTTCTCCGCCGTGCTGATCTTCCCAGACTTGCCGGTTTTCTTGTGGCCCTTCCCCACCTTGGAAGGTGTCGCAGCTGACTCCACACTCCCTCCTGTACCCCTGGGAGCGGCTTTAGTGGCTGGTGTCTTCCCCCTCTCCCGCCGGGCACTGGCCAACTTTTGATGCTTGACGGTGGGGGACTCTCTGTGCTGTGGCTCCTTGCCACACTGACTGCCCTGCTGCCTGGTGCACTCCATAATCCGGTGACTACTGCGCCACTGGTCCCGCCGATATTGTGGCTGAGGTGCTAGGTTGGGACCTGGAGAGTAGCGCCCTAGGGGACAGACGGGGTGGGGGAGGTGAGGGAAAGAGGTCAAGGCTGGCCAGGAAAAGTTTCTTAGGAACACTGGGATGGGTAGATGGAGGGGGTTTGGGAGTGGAGGAAGAGGTAGTGGTCGTAGTAGGTGTCCGTTTGTTGACTTTGGGTGAAGGTGCATAGGCTGGAGGCTGTCGTGAGGTGGATGGCTGTTGGGTGGGTGTGTGGCTGCGTTTGTGTACTTTGGGAGGAGGGCTCACTGACACACTGGGAGAGGACACAGGGGATGTGTGAATGGTAGTGGGGGTGGTGACTGCACGTGAGCGGGGTGTGGTGGTGGGTGTGCTGGTGATGGACGTAGTGGCTGAAGATGTAGTGCATGCAGGTGTGAGTGGAGACGAGACTGGGAGGGATGAGGGAGACGAGGAGGAGGGGGACACAGTGGAGGCAGTGGATGTTGGTATGTCTGCATGTGTGTGATGCTTGCGTGAGTGCCTGTGGGATGTGTGGTGCTTATGTTTGCCAGAGCTTCCCTTGTGTGTTGAGGTGTGGTCATGCTAGTCTGATGATGTGCTTGGGATAGGCTGAGGTACAGGGGTGTGGGTCTGGGTGGAGGAAGTTGGAGGGGGGAGGCTAGAGACAGGGACAATGGCTGCCATCAGTGCTGAGGCCAGAGTCTGAAAAGCTTGCAGAAGGGCTGCCTGACCAGAATGAATGCCTTCCAGGAATGCATTGGTTTGTTGCAACTGCTTCTCTACACCTTGGATGGCATTCAAAATGGTAGACTGCCCAACAGTGAGGAACCTGAGGAGGTCAATAGCCTCCTCACTAAGGGCAGCAGGGGTGATTGGGGCAGGGCCTGAGGTTCCTGGGTCAAAGGTGATGCCCACCCTCCTGGGTGAGCGGGCATGGGGCAAAGGCTGAGGGGCTGCCGGGAGGGCGGTGCTGGTGGGGGTGGTGGCAGCTGTACCTGTAGATGCGGGGGGCACAGAGTGACCCACCACCGCAAGGGAGCTCCCATCAGAGGACGAGTCCGTATCACTGGTGTCAGCTCCTGTCCCCGCCATGGAGCTCCCCTTGCCCTCCGTCCCACTGGTGAAATCGGAGTCCGTAGTGTCGCCCTCCCGGGCCATGTGGGATGCAGCTCCCTCCTGCTCCAGTGCCACTGCTCCTCTGCCTGATGATGCTAATGCACACAAGTACAGGGACACCACAAAAAGGGGGGGGAGACAGAAGAAAGACATGTTGAGTGCATGCATTACCGCTACCGTTGGCGGACACGACAGACACAGAAGCCCCCTGCCCTATGCCTCACACTTGGGGTCCACTATTCAATCCCTGGGACATGGCCTACAAGGCTATTGCCGATATCTGCACACATGGATGTCACAGGAGCCTGACTAGGTGTAGTTGGCACTGTACCCAGGTGGGGTGGGGTGCCCCAGGGTCTGCCTGAAAAAGGGGACTTAACTAGCACACTCGCCCTGGCCTAGGGGAACCAACAGCCCACCTCCCCACCCAGACACCTCCACTGCGCGCTGAATCAGCAGAATGAGAGTGTACTCACCCCCTTGTTGCTGCTGTGATGCTCTCAAGCACCCATCCAACTCCGGATGCGCCACCGCCAGGATCCTGAACAACAGGGGGGTCATGGTGCGATGGGCACCCCTCCCGCGTTGGGAGGCCATCCCCAGCTGTGCCTCCGCCGTCTTCTTGCTCCAGCGGCGAATGTCCTTCCATCTTTTATGGCGGTGGGTGCTCCGTCTGTGGTAGACCATCAGGGTCTGGACTTCCTTGGCGATGGCACGCCAAATATCCTTCTTTTGGTGGGCGTTGATCTACAGGAATTGTACAGGGGAAAAAGAAAAGTTATTACCAACCGGACACAAGTCATTGGCCCGCATCCCTACCCTTGCCATGTGGCACATGCACTCACCGTCGTTTCATGCACGCCTCATTCTCCCCCCCCCCCATCTTTCATCCACCCCACTTCACACAGGCATTGCCCATACGGCATGCTCACAGTGTACTTACCTGTTTGTCTGGAGGACCGTAGAGCAGCGTGTACTGGGGGAGGACCCCATCCACAAGTTTCTCCAACTCCTCCGTGCTGAAGGCAGGGGCCCTTTCCCCAGACGCACAACCCATTGTCTCTTCCAGACTGAGGTCACAGCAGCACTTGCAGTGAAGGTCCTCTCCTGTCAAAGAGCAGGTATCGAGTGATTGAACTGATAGAAAATGGCGGTCACGTTCGCGGCGGTGCGTACTGTCACTGCTGGCGTACATTGTCATTGGCTCCTGGGACCCATAGGGTCCAATGTTAACCAATGCAGAATTGCGCTGCGGTCTTCGACCGCCTACCGCGACGGTGTACAACGCCAGCGCAGTTACCTCATATCCCATTGTCCCACTTTACAGGTCGGACAGCCGCCATTTCAGGGGCTCACATGGCTTTATTTTTAACTGCGTCACACATACCTAGGCCTTGGCTCAACACTCATACGGGCAATTTTCGGATTATGAATAGTTTTCTGAGTAAGCTGTGTTTACGTACCTCTGAGTTGGTTGACTCTGTGCTCGCTGTTGTCCTCCATAGGCACCGTCCGCTGGGACATGTGAGGAGATGGCGGCATCCTCCGGTGTACAGACCGGTGGTGGACCTGTCGACAATGGAGGAAAGACATGTAATCATCACCTACAGGCTTGATCGTGCCACTACCCTGGAACTGTGTGCCCACTTGGAGCCAGACCTGATGTCAGCTATGCGCCATCCCACAGGAATCCCCCCCTAAGTGCAGGTGCTGTCAGTATTCCATTTCTTTGCAAGTGGGTCATTTCAAACAACAGTGGCCATAGCATCAGGCTATGTTCCCAGCCTATGTTTTCCAACGTGTTGTCCAGAGTGTTGTCTGCCCTGCTAAAACACATGCAGAGCTACATCGTTTTCCTTCAGGTGGAGGATTTGCCAACAGTGAAAGGTGAATTCTATGCCCTGGGACATATCACCAACATCATAGGTGCCATTGATGGGAGACATGTGGCCTTGGTCCCCCCCGCAGGAGTGAACAGGTGTACAGAAACCGGAAGAGTTACCATTCGATGAATGTGCAGATGGTGTGTCTGGCAGACCAGTACATCTCCCAAGTTAATGCCAAATTCCCAGGCTCTGTGCATGACGCTTACATCCTGCGGAATAGCAGCATCCTTTATGTGATGGGGCAACTACAGAGGCACTGTGTGTGGCTAGTAGGTGAGCACCTGGAACAAAATCAGTGGGAATAGTTGTCTGGGTCTGGGGAGATCCCTAAGAGTTAGTGTGTGTCTAACAGTTGTCCCTCACCATTTGCAGGTGACTCTGGTTACCCCAATCTGTCATGGCTACTGACCCCAGTGAGGAATCCCAGGACAAGGGCAGAGGAACGCTACAATGAGGCCCATGAGCGAACTAGGAGGATTATAGAGCGGACCTTCGGCCTCCTGAAGGCCAGGTTCCAGTGCCTCCATATGACAGGTGGTTCCCTATTCTACTCACCAAAGAAGGTGTTCCAGATCATCGTGGCCTGCTGTATGCTTCACAACTTGCCTTTGCAACGACAGGTGCCTTTTCTGTAGGAGGATGGTCCAGATGGAGGTGTTGTGGCAGCTGTGGAGCCTGTGGACATTGAAGACGAGGAAGCAGAAGAAGAGGACATCGACAACAGGAACTCTGTGATCCTGCAATACTTCCAGTGAGACACAGGTAAGAAGACAAACCTGCCTACTACATGTACTTTAACACTACTACCTCCCTACTGTCTGTCCTTTTCACCCAGTGTATGGTCACTGAGTTTTCACTTTCTCTTACGATTTCATATATGTGGGTCCCACTGTGTGACATCTGCTTTGTTTCCTCATGGATTAGAGCTGTGTGACATAGGTATGTTGACATTACAATTGAAAGAGCATTTTGTCACTGTAATTGCTAATACACTAATTCGAAATCGCAGATAGACTCCAGATTGTTTTGTGCTTTAAGGGTGTTTATTTAAGTGCTCAATATTGGAAGGGGTTGTAAAATGGTGAGGGGTGATGGTGGAGGAATGTCCATGGCAGAGTCTGAGCTTTTAGTCTCACAGGTGCATTGTCCAAAGGAGCATAGGAAGTGGAGCTGGGGCAGTTTGAGGATGGACAGGGTGACAAGGTGGGACAAAAGGATGACATTCAGGGCGGTATCATTTCTTGGCGAGGGTCTTGGCATCGTTCTCTGTCTTTGTCCTGGATCTCAGGGACCGTTTGAGGGTTTGGTTCTCCCTCTGCAGGGGGTGGGGTGCTGGTGTGGTTGTCCTGTGGCAGTGCCTCCTGTCCACTAGCGCCGGCAGAGGTGGTGGCCAGTTCATCGTCCAGGCTAGTGTCAGGGGCCCCTTGTTGTGCCACAGTGTCCCTCCTGGTGTTGAGGACTTCCTTCAGCACCCCTACGATGGTGCCCAGGGTGGAATTGGTGGATCTGAGTTCCTCCCTGAACCCCAAATACTGTTCCTCCTTCAGCCACTGGGTCTCCTGAAACTTGGCCAGAACCGTTGCCATCGTCTCGTGTGAATGATGGTATGCTCCCATAATGTTACAGAGGGCCTCGTGGAGAGTGGGTTCCCTGGGCCTGTCCTCCCCCTGTCGCACAGCAGCCCTCCCAGTTCCCCTGTTTCCCTGGGCCTCTGTCCCCTGAACCGTGTGCCCACTGCCACTGCCCCCAGGTCCCTGTTGTTGGGGTGGTGGGTTAGCCTGGGTTCTCTGTAGTGGTGGACACACTGCTGATTGACGTGTCTGGGCCCGCTGGGTGGGTGCTGTGCTGGTGTTTCCAGAGGGGGGAAGCTCTGTGGTGGCCTGTGACTGTGTCAGGGGAACCGACTGTCCCGAGGTCCCAGATGGGCCGGGCTTGTCATCTAGATCCAGTTGGACAGAGCTGCTGTCATCACTGTGGGTCTCTTCTGTTGGTGGTGTGGACATGTCTGGACCCTCCTGTCCGGTGACGTTGGGTAGGGATCCTGCAGGGGTGTAAAAGCATGATAATTGCATCTGTGTGTGCCATGGTGTGCAATGGGTGGGTGACTGTGTACCCCAGTGCTTGCATTCCTGTGTGGGGGCTTGTGTGATGATGGTTTAAGGGGGTGTATGGGTATGTGCAGTGGCCATGCTTTGGTGATGGGTGTCCATGCTTTGTTGTTGCATGAAGGGCTTGGTGTTGGGATGTGTGGTTTGTGATATTGGAACATTTGTGAGGAGCTGGAGTGATGAAGGTGAGGGCGAGGGAGGGGGTATGTGTTCGCATGCAGGTAGGGTGGGGGATATGGTAGTTAAAGGTTTGACTTACCAGAGTCCATTCCTCCATCGACTCCTGCGAGGCCCTCAGGATGCAGAATCGCCAAGACCTGCTCCTCCCATGTTGTTAGTTGTGGGGGAGGAGGTGGGGTCCGCCGCCAGTCCTCTGAACCGCAAGGTAGTGTCTTGAGACCACGGAACGCACCTTCCCCCGTAGGTCGTACCACCTCTTCCTGATGTCATCTCTATTTCTTGGGTGCTGTCCCACTGCGTTGACCCTGTCCACTATTCTTCACCATAGC
The DNA here is from genome assembly GCF_031143425.1 of Pleurodeles waltl. NCBI lineage: Eukaryota > Metazoa > Chordata > Amphibia > Caudata > Salamandridae > Pleurodeles > Pleurodeles waltl. The sequence continues at coordinate 235,844,552 of NC_090439.1, forward strand.
TCCATCTTCCAAGCAAAGGAGGTGTGCTGCACCGGTGCTACAAATAGCTGTGGCTCTACCCGGATGATTTCCTCCACCATGACCCTGAGCTCCTCCTTAGAGAACCTGGGGTGTCTTTGCCGTGCCATGGGGTGGTGTGGGTGATGTGTGGGGTGGTGTGTGTTGTGATGTGTGGGGTGATATTTAGTGGTGTGTTGTGTGAGATGCGTGGATGTTATGTGGGTGATGGTGTTGAGTGCCTGTGGATGCTTGTTTGTAGATTGTGGTGTCCCTCTCTGGCCTTCTTTCGGAATTCTTGGCATAAGGGTTTTGTGGGTAATGTGGGTGTGTGTTTCATATTGATTGGGTGTGTGGGAGTGGTGTGTGTATGTGTATCAGGTGTGTGTATTTGGAATTGTCCAATGTGGATGTGTTTTGTAAATATGTGTGTATTTTTAGCGCGGCGGTGTGTACCGCCAATGGAATACCGTGGTTGAAAGACCGCCGCGTGGATTCGGGGGTCGTGATAGTGTGGGCGTATTCCTGTGGCGTGACGGTGGAGGTTTTGTTTTCGCCAGTTTATCACTGACCTTTGGTGTGGCGGACTTGTGTGGGTGTCTTAATTTTGGTGGATTCAGAGCAGTGGGTCATAATGACCGTGGTGGAATTCCGCTGCCGCCACGGTGTGTTGGCGGTCTTCTGCACAGCGGTAAGCGGCTTTTACCGCCAATGTTGTAATGACCCCCTTAATCTCTGTCTTTGCCATCTGTGCTCCCACCCGCACTTCCTAACTGATAGCCCTACAGGTACTAGTCCTACTGGTGAAATGATTAGATCATCCATTGGAGGTGCTGTAAAAGGACCTACCACCCTACCCCTGGCCACTCTTTTTTAGTTTGTCCATTATGATATGTTTGTTACCTCAAGATTCTTTTAGATTGTCCAACCAACTGCCCATTCTCGGGCCTGTGTAAAGTACGCTGAAACACTCTCATCAGTGTTCAATGGTCCTGGTACAACTGCTGCCAACATTCGAGCACCTCCACTTTAACTGGAGTAACTGCCTGCCTTTTACAAGTATCCTCTTCTTCCCCCTGCTTCTGCCCCCTTGATTGAGTGTATGTTGTTGCATTTTTTATACTTAAGTCAGAGCTTGCACGGGTATTTGGTAGTAAGCTCCCTTATAGTTCCAGCAGGTGCCAGCAGTGCCCATCCTCCCTGTCTGCCTTACCTCCCCCAACCCTGGAAACTGCTGTATAGAAGGAGGCAACCTGCACAGTCTGTGCAGAGTCATCAAGGGTCAATGGGCTAATGTCATGAAGTGCAACTATAAGTCATTGGGGGTTATTACAACTTTGGAGGAGGTGTTAATCCATTCCAAAAGTGACGATAAAGTGACGGATATACCACCAGCCGTATTACGAGTTCCATAGGATATAATGGACTCGTAATACGGCTGGTGGTAAATCCGTCACTTTACCGTCACTTTACCGTCACTTTTGGGACGGATTAACATCTCCTCCAAAGTTGTAATAACTCCCATTGTCTAATTCACACCATGCCATTGAAGTGTTCTAGCTCTGCCGGGACCTCAACTCCTTGTCATATTGCACCATGCTAGCCTCCCCACCCCCAAAGCTTATAATGCTGGCCTTAGCACGTGTTTCCACAAACATATACTGGTCTAAGGTGTCTTTTCTTATAAGGTGCTAGTATAGAGATTGAATGTTGCTATCCACATATCAATCTTCATTATCGCTCTCCTTTTCCCCATTTCTTTCTTCCACTTTTAAAAAATATAAATCTTTTTATTGAACAGCAAGAAAAAACGTATGATCAGTGTACAAGAAATTCAGTTATTAATACATTTCACATTGTTCATGGGAAGAGAGCAGACAACAATGGAGTCATAGGTATAGCAATCATTAAGCATCACCTTGATGCAAAGGTAGTACTGGTCTCCTGTTAGACCTGACAGTCCTAGGGTGGTCATCCCCCAACTTTTTGCCCACCTCCCTCCACTTTTCTGACACTGTTTTTGCTGGTTTTTAAGACTCTGCATACTTTACCACGGCTAAGCAGTGCTAAAGTGCATATGTTCCCTCTCTTAAATGGTAACATTGCTACATCCCCAATTGGCATATTTGATTTACTTATAAGTCCCTAGTAAAGTGAGCTACATGTGTCCAGGGCCTGTAAATTAAATGCTACTATTGGGCCTGCAGCACTGATTGTGCCACCCACATAAGTAGCCTCTTAATCATGTCTCCGGCCTGCCACTGCAAGGCCTGTGTGCAGTTTTACTGACACTTGGACTTGGCATTTAGAAAAATTTGCCAAGCCTTAAACTCCCCTTTTTCTACATATAAGTAACACCTAAGGTAAGCCATAGGTAAGCCATAGGGCAGGGTGCTATGTAGGTAAAACACAGGACATGTTTTATATGCCCTGGTAGTGAAAAACTCCTAAATTCGTTTTCCACTACTGTGAGGCCTGCTCTGTCACAGACTAACATTAGGACTGCCCTCATATACTTTATGAGTGATAAATTCCGATCTGAAAGGGGTAACCAGGTCATATTTAGTATGGCCAGAATGGTAATAGAAAATTCTGCTTATTGGTGAGGTTGGATTACTATTTTAGAAGTGCCACTTTTAGGAAGTGAGCCTTTCTTTGCACTTAAAACCATCTGTGCCTTACAGCCTGTCTCCAATCAACGTCTGGTCTGTGCTAGTTGACAGCTCCCTTGTGCATTTTGTAGGAGGCTGGCCTGGTGTGTGGTGGGTACCTATGGTACTTACACCCTATACGAGGTATCCCTCATTAGTGTAGTGTGGTCAGTGTCTAGAAGCCAGGCTCTCTAGAGATAGCCGTGGATGAGCAGCCAAGGCTTATCTAGGAGACATGTACAGCTCATGCAATACCACTGTAGTCACACAGTACTCATACACATGAAAGAAAATACTCAGTGTTACAAAAATAAAGGTACTTTATTTTGGTGACACAAATACCAAAAATACCGTAGAGACTATACTCCCTTAGGAGGTAAATAATACACAAATTATATACACTAGTATGCACAAATAGGCATAAACACAGTTAGAAAACAGTGCAATTAGTGAAAATCACAAATAGTTACAAAAGGGCCTAGGGGAGCACAAACCATATACTAAGAAAGTGGAATGCAGTAGTCGGCCCCCCACCTAGGCAAGTGTAGTGTGTACAGGGGAGTACTAGAAAAGCCCAACGGTAAGTACCACAGCCCACCCCAGCGAGCAGGAAACCAGGACTAAATCACAGCAGGTTTCCCAGAGCACACACAGTGAAGTAAAGAAGAATATTGCAAAACCCAGAAGAGACTGCAAGACACCAACAGTGGATTCCTGGACAAGAAGACGTGGAAAAAGGGGACCAAGTCCAAGAAGCACAGCAGAGTCCAGGAAGGGCAGGGGCTACTACCCACTAGGGTGAAGGTGCAAGAAGTGAAACACCGGGGAGGAATAAGAGTCAGCACTGCACCCAAGAGGGCAAAGTCGGGTTCCTGGAGGGTGCAGGTGATGTCCCACACCAGATGGAGGATTGCATTTGGGTTTGCGTCTTCGGAGTCTGCCAAAAAACCTTGGCCAGCGCAAAGCTCGCAGTTAGCGGAAAGTGGTGCTGCTGGGGACCAGGAAGGACCAGGTAGACCTCTCCCAGGAGGTGGAGTCAGAGAGGGCCCTCAGCAAAACAGAGAGCCCACAGAAGACCAGGCAGCGCTCACAGTAATCCCACAGGACGGGGACACGAAAGTAGAAAGAAGATGCCCACGGAGCACTATGAAGAAGGCTCCCATGCCACCAGAGAACCACTCAGGGAGCTGTGCGTCGCAGGCTAGAGTGCTAGGGGCTGGAGCTTCAAGATCTTGGAGGAAGGATGCCAACAAGTCTTGGCAACTGCAAAGGACACAGTGAATGGGGTACTGTCTTGCGTGGGGAGGCAAGGTCTTACCTCCACCAAAGTTGGATAGTTGGATGAGTGGACTGTCGGGACCACTTCAGTCCACCACCCTTCATGCAGGATCCATGCAGCTCAGCAGGAGAGGGAATCCACACAGACGATCATCATCGCAGTAGGTGTCTGCCGAAGCAGGGGAGTGACTCCTCAGTCCAAGGAAGATTCCTTCGCTCTTCTGATGCAGGCTGGAGACGGGCTGACCTCAGAGGATGTGCGACCGGGGGAAATGCTGCAGTTACTGGAAGGCGCCGGAGTTACAATGTTGCAGAAGGCGTCTTGCTTCTTTGTTAAAGCCTGTGGGGTCCTGAAGAGTCCAGATGCAGTTTCTTCAGTGAGAAGTCAAAGTGGAGGACGCAGAGGGTTCCTGCTGGAGTCTTGCAATCCAAGCATGAGGAAGCACCCAAGTTAGAAACCCTAAATAGCCCTGAAAGGGGAAATTGGTCACCCAGCTGGGAGACCACCTATTAGGAGGGTGCTCTGACTTCACCTGCTGGGACTGGCCACACAGATGCTCCCAAATGTCCCTGCCAACCTTCAATCCAAGATGGCAAAACCCAGGGACCCTCTGGGGTGGTGATGGACAGGGGAGCGGTCACTCCCCTTTCCTTTGTCCAGTTTTGCGCCATGGCAGGGACTGGAGGTCTCTGAACCAGTGTAGACTGGTTATGCAGGGAGGCCACCAATTGGGCTCTTCAAACCATTTTCAGTGGGTTGGAGAGGCTACCCCTCCCAAGCCTTGAACACCTATTTTTAAAGGGAGAGGGTGTAACACCCCTCTCCCAAAGGAAATCCTTTGTTCTGCCTTCCTGGGCTCAAGCTTTCCAAGCAACAGGAGGGTAGAAACCTGTCTGTGAGGTGCCAGCAGGTTGGGCTGCCTGGAAACCCTCAAAAGGCTGAAATGGCAAAACTGGGGGTCCTGTAAGAAGCCCCCAGAGTGTGTGGAATCATACAACCAATGCTTGCAAAAACTTTGGGGTATGATTCCAACATGTTGGTTACCAAACATGCCTATGTTTGGAGTTACCATTATGTAGCTGGAAATGGGTAGTGACCTATGCCCAGAAAACAGATAAAATAGCATCCCCCGCACTCACGAAGTCTGGGGAAATGGGCCTGAAGTTCGTGGGGGCACCTCTGCTAGTGCAGGGGTGCCCTCACACACAGGTACTTTGCACTCTGGGCTAGAAGGCCTGCTATAGGGGTGACTCCTAAGTAACCTGGTGTAGTGAAAATGGCAGTGAAAGGGTGCTTGCACCTTTTCACACAGGCTGCAATGGCAGTCATGTAAAAGACTTTGTATGGGCTCCCTATGGGTGGCAAAATATATGCTGCAGCCCATAGGGATCCCCCTGGAACCTCAATGCCCTGGGTACCCAGGCGCCATATACTAGGGACTTATAATGGGGCACCAGTGTCCTAATTGTGGGTGAAATACAGACTTTTGGGAGAGAGGGCATAATCACTGGGGTCCTGGTTAGCAGGATCCCAGTGAATACAGTCAAACACACTGACAACAGGCAGAAAAAGGGGGTAACCATGCCAAGAAAGAGGGTACTTTCCTACAGAACCCCCCCAGCCTCCCCAAGTAAGAAACAAGAAGGCTAACCTGGCCCAGATGATTCTTCCATTTCTAAGTGGAAATATCTGGAGAGTCCATCTGCACTGGAGTGGTTACTCCCAGGTCTATGTTCCACTGTAAAGTCCATACCCTGTAGGGAAATGGAACACTTCAACAATTTGGGGTTTTCTCCTTTCATCAGTTTGAGCCATAAGAGAGGTTTGTGGTCTGTCTGAACAATTACGTGAGTACCAAAGAGGTATGGTCTCAACTTCTTCAAGGCCAAGACCACAGCAAAGCCCTCTTTCTCTATGGCTGACCAACGCTTTTCTCTGGGGGTCATCCTTCTGCTAATAAAGGCTACTTGTGTATCCTGGCCCTCTGTATTAAGTGTGAGCTATCTGCCCCAAAGCCCACCTCTGAAGCAGCAGTCTGAACTATGTACTTCCTGGAGTAGTGTGGGCTCTTTAGAACAGATGCGGAGCACATTTCCTGAATGAGTTCCTCAAAAGCTTTTTGACAGCTGGATGTCCATAATAACCTTTTAGACATTTTCTTGGAGGTGAGGTCATTAAGAGGGGCAACAATGGAGCCATAGTTCTTAATGAACCTCCTGTAATACCCAGTGTGACCTAAGAAGGCTCTGACCTGGATTTATGTGGCATGGAGAGTCCAATTCAAAATGGTCTGGATCTTTCCCTGTAGTGGCTGAATCTGTTCCCCACCTACTAGGTGTCCCAGATAAACCACCTTCCCCTTCCCTATCTAGCACTTTGAACCCTTGATAGTAAGGCCTGCTTTCTGCAGAGCCTCCAAAACCTTCCAAAGGCAGACCAAGTTATCATCCCAGGTTGAGTTAGATAGCTATATCATCTAGATATGCTGCATGGAGGACTTTCAATCCTTGGAGGACTGTGTTCACCAGCCTCTGAAAAGTGTCAGGTGCATTCTTCAGACCAAAGGGCATTACTCTAAATTGGTAGTGGCCTTCAGAGGTGGTGATTGTTGTTTTAGGTTTAGCCTCTTCTGATAACCTAATCTGCCAATAGCCAACAGTAAGGTCAAAAGTGCTAAAATACTTGGCAGATGCCAGTGTATCAATGAGCTCATCTGCCCTAGGAATAGGATGCTCGTCTTTTTTTGGTTACTGTATTGAGCCCTCTATAGTCAACACAAACCCTCATCTCTCTCTCCCCATTTTGAGAGTGTGGTTTTGGGACCAGCACCACTGGGCTAGCCCAGGGGCTATCTGAGTACTCAATAACTCCCAGGTCAAGCATCTTTCGCACCTCTGCTTTGATGTAGTCCCTTACAAGATCAGGTTGCCTGTAGATTTTACTCTTCTCAGGCAGACTGTTCCCTGTATCAAGGTGTGTTCACACCATGTGGTGTGTCTCAGAACTGTCCCAGGAGATGAATGCAGTCTTCCTTTTGAGACTGAGAAAGGCAGTCTGCTAAGACTACCTCCTCAACCTAACCATCAGCTGCAGAATTTTAAAAAAAGGTCAGGGAGAGGGTCCTTCCTGTCACTCATCGGTGGGCATGAGCAGAGTTAAGTCAGCCCTGTCATAGTAGGGCTTTAGGCGGTTCACATGAAGTACTCTGAAAGGACTTCTTGGAGTACCAAGGTCTACTAAGTCAGTGACTCCACTTCTCTTAGTGTTCTTGGTGCCACAGGCTACAGGACCCACACCTTCTGCCCTGGTGGTACACAGTCAGGACAGCCTTCTGGTCATGCAATTGCTTTTGTAATTCTTGGCTTGCTGAAGGTTGCTACTGGCCTTATTCATGTACTCAGCCATCCTTGATCTGAGGGCAAGTCCACTATATCTTTTTAGGGGGCCTCAGGGGTTGCTCCCAACCCTCCTTTACAAGGGCCAGTGGACCCCTTACTGGGTGACCAAAGAGGAGTTCAGAGGGGCTGTTGTCTACTCCTTTTTGGGGTACCTCCCTGTAAGCAAAGAGGAGGCATGGTAACAGGACATCCCATCTCCTCCTGAGTTTTTCAGAGAGTCCCATTATCATTTTTATTAAAAGGCTCACCAACTCATTTGTTTGGGGATGATAAGGTGTGGTGAACTTGTAGGTTACATCATACTCTTTCCACATTGCTTTCAAGTATGCAGACATGAAGTTGCTACCTCTGTCTGTTACAACCTCTTTTGGAAAACCCACCCTGTAAAAGATTCCCAAGAGGGCCTTGGCCACTGCTGGAGCTGTAGTGGTCCTAAGAGGTATGGCTTCTGGTTACCTGGTGGCATAGTCCACCACCACCACCAGTATAAACCTGTTTCCAGAAGCTGTGGGAGGGTCTAGGGGGCCAACAATGTCAACCCCTAATCTTTCAAAGGGTACCCCAACCACTGGAAGTGGAATTAAGAGGGCCTTTGGAGTGCCACCAGGCTTGTCACTTGCTTGACAGGTGACACAGGACCAATACAACTCCTGACATAGGAGGCCAGTGAAAGTGAGGGACCAGTCTGTCCCAAGTTTTACTTTGCCCTAGGTGACTAGCAAGGGGAATGTCATGGGCTAAGGTCAACAAAAACTATCTGTATTGCAGATGGATTACCAATCTTCTGGTGGCACCAGGCTTGGGTTCTCTTGGTTCTGAATACAGGAGGTTGTTCTCCCACTACACACTGTGGGTGCCATTGATATCCCCTGCTTCTTTTTTGACAGCTTGCTGTCTCAAACCCTCAAGTGTGGGGCATGTTTGCTAAGCCAAACTTAACTGCTCCCTGGCAGGCCCTCCTGCACTTAAAAGTTCAGCTATGTCAGCTTCAAGTTCTTCAGGTGTAGGTTCTGCCCAAGGAGTAGATTCCTTCTCCTCAAAGGGGGAATCATCAGTGGAGGGAGGGATAGGGGATACTTTCTTACCCTTGGGAAGCTCTTGGTCCATATTTTCAGGATCCACTTTTTCTGTTTTCTCTGCTTTTTGGCCAAAGCAAAGACATGCCCAGAATGCCCAGCATGGCTGCATGGGTCTCCAGCTCTACTTCATCCCAAATTGAAGTCTCCAAGTCATTCCCTAGTAGATACTCTACAAGTAGGTCTGTGGACACTACAACTTTTTTAGGACTAGCAACCCCCCCTCCCCCCCATCTAAGATCAACAATTGTCGTGGGGTGGCTCACAGTATAGGTGTGGGCGTCAGTCACTTGGTACTGGTGACCAAGTAAGTGTTGCTCAGGGGGACACCAGTTTTTCAGTCACCATGGTGACACTGGCACTTGTGTTCCTGTAGGCCTCAACCTGAACACCATTTATTAGGGGTTGTTGCTTGTACCTATCCATATTAAGGGGACAGTCAACAGGGGTGGCAAGGTCAATGCCACCATTGGAGACTAAAACAGCCTCAGTGGTTTCCCTAACTAAACCAGCCCCCACTACACTTCCCAGAGTTAGCCCTGCTATATCCATGGATTGACTATTGCTAGTGTTAGTTTTCCCACCACCACTGCTATTGCTGAGGGTACTAGTTGTAGCAGTGGGGGTAGTGGTGGTGGGAGGTTTGGTGCTTTTCTTAGGGCAAGCAATGTCTCCTACCCTATTATTAGACCTGACAGCCTTAGGGTGGTCACCCCTAACTTTTTGCCTGCCTCCCTCCACTTTTTAGATACTGTTTTTGCTGGTTTTAAGATTCTGCACTCTTTACCACTGCTAGCTAGTGCTAAAGTGCATATGTTTTCTCCCTTTAAACACTGTAAACTTTGGATCAGACCCAATTGGACTATTTAATTTACTTATAAGTCCCTAGTAGAGTGCACTATATGGGCCCAGGGCCTGTACATTAAATGCTACTAGTGGTCCTGCAGCACTGATTGTGCCACCCACTTAAGTAGACCCTTAACCTTGTCTCAGGCCTGTCATTGCAAGGCCTTTATGTGCAGTTTCACTGCCAATTCGACTTGGCATTTAAAAGTACTTGCTAAGCCTAAAACTCCCCTTTTTCTACATATAAGGCACCCCTAAGGTATGCCCTAGGTAACCCATAGGGCAGGGTGCTGTGTAAGCAAAAGGCAGGACATGCACCTGTGTATTTACATGTCCTGGTAGTGTAAGACTCCTAATTTCGTTTTTACACTGCTGTGAGGCCTGCTACCTTCATAGGCTAACATTGGGGTTGCCCTCATACATTGTTTGAGTGGTAGCTGCTGATCTGAAAGGAGTAGGAAGGTCATATTTAGTATGGCCAGAATGGTGATACAAATTCTGCTGACTGGTGAAGTTGGATTTAATATTACTATTTTAGAAATGCCACTTTTAGGAAGTGAACATTTCTCTGCACTTAAATCTTTCTGAGCCTTACAATCCATGTCTGGCTGGGTTTAGTTGACAGCTCTCTTGTGCTTTCACTCAGACACACCCCAGATACAGGATACTCAGCCTCAATTGCATACATCGGCATTTTGAATGGGTCTTCCTGGTCTGGGAGGGTGGAGGGCCTGACACTTGCATGTCAAAGGATAGTAGCCTGCCCTCACACAAAGGACTGCCACACCCCCTACTGGGACCCTGGCAGACACGATTGAACTGAAAGGGGACCTTGTACACTTCTAAGCCACTCTTTGAAGTCTCCCCCACTTCAAAGGCACATTTGGGTATTTAAACAGGGCCTCTGCCCCTACCAACCCAGACACTTCCTAGTGAAGAAACCTGAACCATAAACTGCATCCTGCCAAGAAGAACTGCCTTGCTGCCCAAAGGACTCACCTGTCTGCTTTCTGTGAAGGACTGCTGCCTTGCTGTTGCCCTGCTGCTTTGCTGCTCTCTGGCTGTGGTGAAGAAGTGCTCTCCAAGGGCTTGGATAGAGCTTGCCTCCTGTTCCCTGAAGTCTCAGGACCAAAAAGACTTCACCTGTACAAGAAGGACTCCTTGTGCGGCGAAATTTGACGCACAGCCTGCCAGAAACGATGCACAGCCTGCACCACTATGAAAATTTCACAGTACGCCGAACCAGAATGACTCAGCCCGACTTCGCATCAAGAAGAGCGATGCAGCACCAGTGTAGCGACCGGAAAGTCGATGCACGGCCCACCGGAATGACGCACAGCTGAATCGGAACGACGCAGCCCGACTTCCAGAGAGGAATCGACACAGCGCCTGCTCTGCAATCGAAAATTCGACGCAAAGCCCACCAGATTGACGCAGCTTGTGTGACTTCATCCTGCCAGCATAGGAAATCCACGCATCATCCTGGGGGCGTCCGAAAATCCCCCAATCCAAAGAGGATCCACGACCGAGCCCCGGAAATCGAAGCACAGCCGTCCCTGCGTGGAAACTAAACAACACATTGCCATGTGGGGCCCGAGAAATCGACGCACACCCCTTTGTTTCCACGCATCTCCTACTCTGTGGTTCTAAGCGGAAAGGTTTCTTGCGAACCAGGTACTTTGTGCTTGAAAGAGACTTTGGTAGTCATTACAACCCTGGCGGACGGTGTTAAAGCAGCGGAAATACCGCAAACAGTCCGGAGGACAAAAAAAGGGAATTATGACCCTGGCGGAAACAGCCAACAAAGACAGCCACTTTAACACTTCGCCCGCCATGGCGGTACAGACAAGCAGCGCAGCGGTCACCGCCAACAGACAGGCGGAAGACAATGTACCGCCCACACTATTACAACCCGCCAATCCGCCACCTTTTCCGGGGCGGATTCACCGTGGATAAAAACACGCCAGAAACAGCTTTTGCTTTGGGAAAACGCTCACCTTAACATATCCCACGAGGAACGAGGAATCCATGGAGCCGGATCTCCAAATACTCCCTGCCCTTGTGTTTCTGCTCTTCTACGACCAACAGCTACGTAGGCGCCGCAGACAACGGTGAGTACTGCACCTATGACATGGGGGAGTGGGGAGGCAAAAGTTAGGGGAACACACACCAAACACCCCCACCCTCGCATATTACAACATACACACCAATGCATTGACAAAAATCACAGTAACAACCCACAATCCCCCCGGAAGAGTGAATACACAAAGCGAAAATTGGTCAAACAATGTAATGTGCCAATATACATGTCATAAAAAAATATACAGATATATATTTGAAAATCAGTCAGAATGATATACAAGACGAGAAGTAGTGCAGATATGTACATAACAATGTCCGTGCACCATCTGTCCAAAAATACATGGGTGAGGCCCACAAACGATACCTGACCACAATCGGAGAGAACACTGCCGGGGCATCAGATAGAAATTCTACAGGCACCTCAGGGGGAAGGGAAGGGGGGGCACCTCAGCCGGATGACTGCAAAGCCAGATCCACGACGGGGCTCCATGCCCATTCATGCCCTCCTGGGGAGTGCAAAGCCACAGTCTCTCAAGTCTCTACACTGGGTGGTTTGCCCACTGTGCCATCCTGGGGAGTGCAAAGCCACAGTCTCTCAAGTCTATACAGTGGGTGGTTTGCCCACTCTGCCATCCTGGGGAGTGCAAAGCCACAGTCTCTCAAGTTGATGCAGGTCTCTACTGGTACTGGGGGGGACTGATGCCCAGACTGGATGAGTCTCCCCGTGAAAGGTTGTGTCCTGTCACTGTCCCAGCTGCACATGGGATAAGGATGCCTGATGTGGCGGGCCATTCATTCCTACCCGGTGCATTGCCCTGTTCAGCGGTGCTTTGCCATGGCGGCCTTTGCCCTGTTCAGCGGTGCATTGACATGGCGGTCTTTGCCCTGTTCAGCAGTGCTTTGCCATGGCGGTCTTTGCCCTGTTCAGCGGTGCATTGACATGGCGGTCTTTGCCCAGTTCAGCGGTGCTTTGCAATGGCGGTTCAGGACAGTTCAGCGGTGCTTTGCCATGGCGGTCTGTGCCCTGTTCAGCGGTGCATTGACATGGCGGTCTTTGCCCAGTTCAGCGGTGCTTTGCCATGGCGGTTCAGGACAGTTCAGCGGTGCTTTGCCATGGTGGTCTGTGCCCTGTTCAGCGGTGCATTGACATGGCGGTCTTTGCCCAGTTCAGCGGTGCTTTGCCATGGCGGTTCAGGACAGTTCAGCGGTGCTTTGCCATGGCGGTCTGTGCCCTGTTCAGCGGTGCATTGACATGGCGGTCTTTGCCCAGTTCAGCGGTGCTTTGCCATGGCGGTTCAGGACAGTTAAAGCAGTGCTTTGCCATGGTGGTTCAGGACAGTTCAGCGGTGCATTGACATGGCGGTCTTTGCCCAGTTCAGCGGTGCTTTGCCATGGCGGTTCAGGACAGTTCAGCGGTGCTTTGCCATGGAGGTTCAGGACAGTTCATTGGTGCATTGACATGGCGGTCTTTGCCCTGTTCAGGTGTGCTTTGCCATGGCGGTCTTTGCCCTGTTCAGCGGTGCATTGACATGGCGGTCTTTGCCCAGTTCAGCGGTGCTTTGCCATGGCGGTCTGTGCCCTGTTCAGCGGTGCATTGACATGGCGGTCTTTGCCCAGTTCAGCGGTGCTTTGCAATGACGGTTCAGGACAGTTCAGCGGTGCTTTGCCATGGCGGTCTGTGCCCTGTTCAGCGGTGCATTGACATGGCGGTCTTTGTCCTGTTCAGCGGTGCTTTGCCATGGCGGTTCTGATAAGGACATTGGTGTGTGGGATGACGTTTCATCATTGCCCAGCGGGGCTGTGGCAGCCGGAGCCCTCCAGGGCACTGACTCCAGTGGTAGCGGTGGTCTCCTGACCAGTGACAATAGTGGGGCTCTCCTGGGCACTGACTCCGGTGGTGGCGGTGGTCTCCTGACCAGTGACGATAGTGGGGCTCTCCTGGGCACTGACTCCGGCGGTGGCGGTGGTCTCCTGACCAGTGACGATACTTGGGCCCTCCTGGGCTGTGACTCTGGCGGTGGTCTCCTGACCAGTGACGATACTTGGGCCCTCCTGGGCTGTGACTCTGGCGGTGGTCTCCTGACCAGTGACGATACTTGGGCCCTCCTGGGCTGTGACTATGGCAGTGGTCTCCTGACCAATGACGATACTTGGGCCCTCCTGGCCTGTGACTCTGGCGGTGGTCTCCTGACCAGTGACGATAGTCGGGCCCTCCTGGGCTGTGACTCTGGCGGTGGTCTCCTGACCAGTGACAATACTTGGGCCCTCCTGGGCTGTGACTCTGGCGGTGGTCTCCTGACCAGTGACGATACTTGGGCCCTCTTGGGCTGTGACTCTGGCGGTGGTCTCTGGACCAGTAACGACGGTGCTGGCGGTTGTGTCTCGAACACTGGAAATGATGGCACACTTCTCCGCCGTGACACTCACAACAGGCTGGGCAGACTTCCTGTGGCCCTTCCCCACCTTTGGTGGAGTCACAGCTGACTCTCCAATCCACTTGGAACCCATGTCAGTTGTTTTCCCACCTGGAGTCTTAACACGGTCCCGTCGTCCACTTTCCAATTTTATTGCCTTTACAGGGGGTGGGCTGCCAGTGCCTTTGCTCCGGGTCCTACTGCCTGCCCTGGTGGCCGGTGCACTCCAAAACCCTTGAACTGGCACCACTGGTATTGGAGGCTTTTTGGCTGAGGCGCTACGACGGGACTGATGAATTGGAGGGGTTGGGGTGGGGGCAAAAAGGTCAACTTTACAGAGGGACAGTTTCTGACGAACACTGGGATGGGTAGCTGGAGGGGGTCTGGGAGTGGAGGAAGAGGATGTGGTTGTCGGAGGTGTCACTTTAGGTGTTTTGGGTGCAGGTGCAGGTACTGGAGGCTGTCGTGAGGTGGATGGATGTTGGGTGAGTGATTGCCGGCGTTTGTGTACTTTGAGAGGGGGAGTCACAGACACACTGGGAGAGGACACAGGGGACGTGTAAATGGCAGTGGAGGTGGTGAGTGCAGGTGAGCGGGGTGTGGTGCTGGGTGTACTGGTGCGAGTCCTAGTGGCTGTAGATGTAGTGCATGCAGGTGAGAGTGTAGACGACACTGGGAGGGAGAAGGGAGAAGAGGAGGAGGGGGACACAGTGGAGGCAGTGGATGTTGTTGTGTCTGTATGTGGGTGAGGCTTGCGTGAGTGCTTGTGGTGTGTGTGGTGCCTATGTTTGCTTGAGCTACTTGGGTGTGTTGACTTGTGTGCATGCTGGTCTGTAGGTGTGCTTGGGATGGGCTGGGGTACAGGAGATTGGGTCTGGGTGGAGGAAGTTGGAGGGGGGAGGCTAGACACAGGGACAATTGCTGCCATCAGTGCTGAGGCCAAAGATTGCAGGGTTCGTGAAGGACAGCCTGACCAGAATGAAGGCCCTCAGGAATGCATTACCGTGTTGCAACTCTCATTCTACACCCTGGATGGCATTCACAATGGTAGACTGCCCAACAGTGAGTGACCTGAGGAGGTCAATGGCCTCCTCACTGAGTGCAGCAGGGGTGACTGGGGCAGGGCCTGAGGTGCTTGGGGCGAAGGTGATGCCTACCCTCCTGGGTGAGCAGGCATGGGGCGAACGCTGAGGGGCTGCTGGGAGGGCGGTGCTGGTAGGGGAGGTGGCGGCTGTACCTGTAGAGGTGGGGGACACAGATGGTGCCGCCACCACAAGGGAGCTCCCATCGTCGAACGAGTCCGTGTCGCTGCTTGGTGATCCGGTGGCCAACAGTAAGCTCCCCTCGCCCTCCGTCCCACTTGTGCATTGAGAGTCTGTGGTGTGGCCCTCCATGGCCATGTGGGATGCAGCTCCCTCGTGCTCCGGTGCCACTGTACCTCCGCCTGTTGATGCTGATGTACAAAAGGACAGGGAGAGCAGACAAAGGGGGGGAGACAGAAGAAAGAGGGTTTTAGTGCATGGCATACCGCTACCGTTGGCGGACAAGACAAACGCAGCAGCCCCCTGCATTACGCCGTGCTCCTGCCCTCTGCACATGCAATTTCTGGGATATGGCCTATATGGCAATGGTGGACATCGGCGCACATGGATGCCACAGGGGCAACTATACCTCGACTTGGCACTCTGGTGAGGTGGGGTAGAGTGCCACATGGGCTACATTATGGAGGGCCTTGCCTACCTAACTTGCCCTGGCCTAGGGACACCCACAGCCCACCTCCCCCACCCAGACACCTCCACTGCACGCAAAGTCCACAGAATGAGGTTGTACTCACCCCCTTGTGTCTGCTGTGATGCCCTCAAACGCCCATCCAACTCCGGGTAGGCCACCGCCAGGATCCGGAACATCAGGGGGGTCATGGTGCGACGGGCACCCCTCCCACGTTGGGAGGCCATCCCCAGCTGAGCCTCCGCCGTCTTCTTGCTGCAGCGGCGAATGTCCTCCCATCTCTATCGGCAGTGGGTGCCCCGTCTCTGGTGGGCCCCCAGGGTCCGGACCTCCTTGGCGATGGCACGCCAAATGTCCCTCTTCTGGTGGGCGCTGACCTACATGACATGCACAAGGAAAGAGGAACAGTCATTACCAACTGCACCGTCGTTGTGAGTGGCCCCCTCCCTACTCTGGCCATGTGGCCCATTCATTCCCATGCATTAATATTCTATGGACTCTGCCGCCTTCCCTCTTCCACCCAGCCCTCTGCACCCAGGCCTAGCCCATACAACGTGCTCCCTGTGTACTAACCTGTTGGTCTGGAGGACCGTAGAGTAGCGTGTACTGGGGGAGGACCCCGTCTACCAGTTTCTCCAACTCCTGTGCAGTGAAGGCAGGGGCCCTTTCCCCAGACGCAGCAGCCATCGTCGCTTCCAGACCGAGGTCACAGCAGCACTTGCAGTGTAGGTCCTCTCCTGTCGAAGGTCAGGTATGTAGTGATTGAACAGATAGAAAATGGCGGTGACGTCCGCGGCGGTGCGCATCATCACCGCCGGCGCACCTGTTCATTGGCTCCTGGGACCCTAGGGTCCAATGTTAACCAATGCAGCATTGCGCCGCGGTCTACAACCACATACCGCGACGGTGTGTAACGCCAGCGCAGTTACCCCACAATCCCATTGTCCCAGTTTAGAGGTCAGGCAGCCGCCATTTCAGGGGCCCACATGGCTTCATTTCATACTGCGTCACACATAGCTAGGCCTACACTCAACACACATACAGGAAGGGTTATGTGAGTGGTGTAGTCTTGTGTGTGACTGTGGGTACATACCTGGAGGACTAATGACTGGTTCTTCGCTGTTGTCCTTCGTAGGCACCGTCTGCTGGGACATATGAGAAGATGGGGGAATCCTCCGGTGTACCGACCGCTGGTGGACCTGTTGACAATGGAAGAGCGACATGTCATCTTAACCTACCGGTTTGACCGTGCCACAATCCAGGAACTATGTACCCAGTTGGAGCCAGACCTGATGTCACCAATCCGCCATCAGACTGGAATCCTCCCTGACGTGCAGGTGCTGTCAGTGCTCCATTTCCTTGCAAGTGGGTCTTTTCAGACAACAGTGGCCATGGCATCAGGGATGTCCCAGCCTATGTTTTCCAACGTCTTGTCCAGAGTTTTGGCTGCCCTGCTGAAACACGTAAGGAGACACATCATTTTCCATGAGGTGGAGGATTTGCCTACAGCGAAAGGTGACTTCTATGCCCTTGGACATATCCCCAACGTCATAGGTGCTATTGATGGGACCCATGTAGCTCTGGTCCCCCCCCATAGGAGTGAACAGGTGTACAGGAACAGGAAGAGTTATCATTCCATGAATGTACAGATGGTATGTTTGGCAGACCAGTACATCTCGCAGGTAAATGCTATGTTCCCTGGCTCAGTGCATGATGCCTACATCCTGCGGAATAGCAGCATCCCTGATATGATGGCTCAACTCCAGAGGCACCGTGTATGGCTTTTGGGGGACTCTGGTTACCCCAACCTTTCGTGGCTATTGACCCCAGTGAGGAATCCCAGGACCAGGGCAGAGGAATGGTGCAATGAGGCCCATGGGTGGACTAGGAGGGTGATCGAACACACCTTCGGCCTCCTGAAGGCCAGGTTCAGGTGCCTCCATATGACAGGTGGATCCCTATTCTACTCACCGAAGAAGGTGTGCGACATCATCATCGCCTGCTCCATGCTCCATAATTTGGCATTGCAACGTCAGGTGCCTTTTCTGCAGGAGGATGATCCAGATGACGGTGTTGTAGCAGCTGTGGAGCCTGTGGAGCCTGTGGACAGTGATGAGGATGAAGCTGATGAAGAAGACAACAACAACAGGGAGTCAGTCATACAGCAATATTTCCAGTGACACACAGGTGAGAACATTTTCATTTTTAGCATTACATTAACTTTCACACATCTACCTCTATCCTGTTTTTCGATTTAAGTCAACATTTGGTAACTGAGTTGTACCCTTCCATTACGGTTTCACAGGTGTGGTTACCTACGTGTCAACTGCTTGCATCCTTCAAGGGCTTGTGATGTGTGACATAGGTATGTTAGCGTTGGAATGGTACACCCATTATGACACTGTCATTGATAACACATTTTTACTAAATCACAGACTGACTCCAGATTGCGTTTGTTGTGGAGAGGAGGGGCAGGAGCCCTTTAAAACACTGGTCGCGCTCCCGCCATCGCGGGAAGTGCGTTTGTTGTGGAGAGGAGGGGCAGGAGCCCTTTAAAACACTGGTCGCGCTCCCGCCGTCACGGGAAGCACGCGTGTTGTGGAGAGGAGGGGCAGGAGCCCTTTAAACTGCAGGGGACTTGGTGTGGTTAAAGTCCGTGACTGGATATCTGAACCAACTAGGGTCTGACTATAATCTTCCAGTCAGGGGATCTGAGTTTGATATATCCGTTAAAGTAATTTACAGTGCCCTATCTTGGACAAAGGGACTAGCCTGTCAAAATGGGAAAACGTATGGGAGATAATGGGGGAAGGGAACCCACCCAGGAGGCCCCCCACCCAGGCTAATAACAAGCTACCTAACATCTGTAATGGGTGCC
Organism: Pleurodeles waltl; assembly: GCF_031143425.1. Classification (NCBI taxonomy): domain Eukaryota; kingdom Metazoa; phylum Chordata; class Amphibia; order Caudata; family Salamandridae; genus Pleurodeles; species Pleurodeles waltl. The sequence goes on from NC_090439.1 coordinate 235,862,901, forward strand.
ATTGAGACAGAGATAGGGAGGGTGGAAGCTTCCCTGGAGTCGTCTCTTGAGAAAGCAGGAAAGGTTGGGGAGGGGGGACGGAACCCGTCGGCAACACTGCTGCCGAGTAAGACCCAGAAAAGAAACCCTTGTGTAATAACAGAAATTGATTTAATCGATTTAATTACTCCTACAACTCCAGAGAGTCCACCCTAAAAAAAAAGTAGGCAAATAATCCCCTCCCAAACGGCAGTAACCCCCATACACCAAGTCGGACTTCCTGTAGATAGGGAAGGCATTGGAGAGTCCTCATCAGGAACTAAGAAGACCAAGAGCAAATGTCCTTCTAAAACCCAAAAAATAAAACAAACTACAGGGAAACAACCAAAAGACAGTAAAAATCTGGATTTAATTAAAACCTGTTATTTGCAAATTGAAGACCAACTTAGAGACATTAAAAAGCTATGCTCGTCACTTCTGGAGAAAGTGGCCGTTCTTGAACACAAGGTTGAATCTATAATGAATATAAAACCCGAACCACCGAAGGTAGAATCTCAGAACATTCATTCCATTCCTGAATATTTACCAGCTCCACCTACTCATCAGCATCAGAACTTTAGAATATCTCCTGCCCAGAACCCAATCCAAAAAACCCTGAATGTAGAGGCCTCACAACATTCAACAAACCCACAATATCAGTGGGGCACAAATAAACGGGAAGGCCGCCGGGGCCAGGAAACTATAAGTACTCAGGTAGCCTGCCCAAGGATACCTTTGGCATGTAACCCCTATGTTTTAATCTTGGAAAATGCCCCTATATTGGAAAGCACCCACCCCAAAACCCATATGTCTCTACTGAATAAAGTGACTCATTGGGTAGGAAAACACACGGGAGGGCGGGTTGACTTCCATAGGGACATCTTAACTGTAAGAAGGGTACCTTGGGTTGGCTCATCCCCTAAAACATCACCTGGGGATTGTATTATAATAAATTTTAGGACCCCCCGGACCGTTAATGCTCTGTTTCACCATCTCTCACCTATGAGATCATCTGTAGGGCCTATAAGAGTCCAACGTTTGACTAAGTTTATCCATCCGTTATCAAACCCATGCCATCCTGATTCAACCTACTCTGGGATTCAGAATCCCAGTACCCTTGGTCTCTCTAACCCCTCTGACACTGCTTTGACATTATCTAATAGGTATGAGACCCTGACCTCACTAGAGCAGTTAGATTGACAATCACTAATTGAGCCATCCTCGCAAGATCCTCTGGAGACAAATGTACTCTCACAGTCCCCCTTAGAATCTAAAGGAGTCCCTAATATACGTGATATACAGGGTATGACACCCCTAGGGATCATTTCATGGAACGTTGCAGGTCTAAAATCAAAAATTGGAAACCCCGATTGGATAGATTTAGTGATGGGAAATTTGATTATTTGTTGTCAGGAGACCTGGCTCACAGAATCACCACATATTAATGGTTATACCACATATTATGTCCCTGCAACTAAGGCCCATGCAGGTCGAGCTAAGGGCGGTCTGGCCATCTTTTTATCTGTGGAGGCTGGAGGGATGGAAGCACGTGTTGTAGGTATATCGCCTTTTTTTCTGGCCCTATCTCTGAAACTAGAAGAACCATTCGATATATTACTGATCAACTATTATAACAACACCTTTGATAACTCAGACACTAGCGTGGTCAGTAGTTTGGAGACCCTAATACATAAGGTAACAGCATCCAGTAAAAAGGACACAAGAATAGTCTGGGTTGGTGATTTTAATGCAAAACTCTGCGAGCCAGAACTCCTTGACTGTTGTGGACTCCTGGATGAGAATGACATTTCCATTCAACACTTCAAACATTCCCCGTATGGGAACGCCCTTAATTCTTTGATAACAGTAAACTCCCTTTCCTTTCCCACACCCGCTACCAGAGGGATACCAACATTTGTAAGGGGGGACACCCACACCACTATTGATTATATTATTTATTCTAGAGAATTGTCCCCTATTACAGGTCAATTCAGGGTTAACCCGACCTGTTTTAGTGATCATAATCCCTTATCCATTATGATTAATTTAGATCTGATAAATGATTCAAGAAGAGGGAAGCGACACCCTGCCATGAAGCACTCATCCCAAAAAGGGCTTACAATCATATGGGGGAAGATAAACAATAAAAAAAAATTTAGAGATGTTTTTTTGAATAAATGGGCAGACGTTATGACATCCCTGGATGAAAATAAGGTCCCACATGAAATTATTCGTGCATTCTCCTCTCTGACAAATTATATGGCGGAGAAACTACAGCCTCAATGAGCTAATAAAGTCCATGGCCCAAGATGGTTTAACCACCATGTACCTCATCTTTAACCAAGCTAAAAAAAACAATCAATGCATCTCCCAAAGATCTACAAGGAAGTAAGATTGCCAGGAAAAACTATAAAGAAGTTCTTGCCAAAAGGAAAGTTGATCTAAGTGAATCTGCGTGGGAGGAACTGATGGCTGCAAGCAAACTCAAAGATACAACTGCATTCTGGCGTGTGGTTAACTCTTCACTATTGAGAGATAACTTTGAGACGCCCATGGACACTGTCATTCCAGCCAAGACCTGGGTGGACTATTTAAAAAAAACTTTCGCCATAGAGACAAATACCCAATCAGAAATGCTAAATTGTCTAAAACCTCCAGGAAAAGATCAGCTAAGCTTGGCTTTTAGTAACATTATAAGTGTGGATGATGTTAAACAGGCAATCCAAGATAGTCCATCTGAAAAAGCCCCGGGTCCAGACAGAATTCCTGCTGACTTATATAAAGCACTTCCAGACTTCTGGGGCCCACTGTTAACCAATGTCATGAGATCGGCTGTGGTAGGCCCTTTAGTAGATTCTTGGAAAGAAGCGATCATCGTCCCGATTTTCAAGAAGGGAGATAGGGCAGACCCTCTGTGCTACCGCCCAATCTCTTTGCTGGACAGTTCAGTCAAAATTTTGGGCCGAGTAATCCTAAATAAGCTAGAAGAATGGGCGACCAATACTCACTCCCTCTCAGACGTACAATTTGGCTTTCGCCCAGGGGTGGGCACAGTCGAACAAACTCTTAATTTGACACTTATAGTCCAGAAATACACTAAAGCCAAAAGGGGCTGTATACACTTAGCATTTATGGATCTCTCCTGCGCCTTTGATACAGTCAGCAGGGAGAAACTGTGGAAGGTAATGCTGGGTATGGGCGTGGATAAACACATAGGCCCTCATTCTGACCTTGGCGGGCGGCGGAGGCCGCCCGCCAAAGTCCCGCCGTCAGGTTACCGTTCCGCGGTCGAAAGACCGCGGCGGTAATTCTGACTTTCCCGCTGGGCTGGCGGGCGGTCGCCTTCAGACCGCCAGCCAGCCCAGCGGGAAAGAGGCTTCCACGATGAAGCCGGCTCGGAATCGAGCCGGCGGAGTGGAAGCTGTGCGACGGGTGCAGTTGCACCCGTCGCGTATTTCACTGTCTGCGCAGCAGACAGTGAAATACATGTAGGGGCCCTCTTATGGGGGCCCCTGCAGTGCCCATGCCAGTGGCATGGGCACTGCAGGGGCCCCCAGGGGCCCCGTGACCCCCCCTACCGCCATCCGGATCTCGGCGGTCCGACCGCCGGGATCTGGATGGCGGTAGGGGGGGTCGGAATCCCCGCGGCGGTGCAGCAAGCTGCGCCGCCGCGGAGGATTCAATGGGGCCGCGGTACACTGGCGGGACCCCGCCAGTGGTGCCGGTCCGACCGCGGCTTTACCGCCGCGGTCGGAATCCCCATTGGAGCACCGCCGGCCTGTCGGCGGTGCTCCCGCGGTCCTCCGCCCTGGCGGTCAAAGACCGCCAGGGTCAGAATGACCACCATAGTTATATTACTCAGTAAACTTCATGCCTGCACAGAGGCTCGGGTCCGTTACTCTCGGGAGGGAGGCCTGACAGAGAAATTCCCCTCACAAAAAGGGGTCAGACAGGGTTGTGTTCTTGCCCCTTTCCTCTTTCTCTTATATATAAATGGGTTGGAGAAATTTCTTTGCGATTTAGGGTAAGACTCCGCAGTTATTAATAACACTCCAATCCCTGTACTTTTATATGCAGATGATGCAGTACTAATTTCAAGGACAGCGAACGGCCTCCAGATTTTATTGAATGCTTTTAATACCTTTATGAGGAATCTTGGTCTCAAAATTAACAGAACCAAGTCATTTGTTATGAAGTGTGGTCCTAAATTAGCAAAAACGAAAAAATTTACTTTAAATGGGCATGAGATACTTAAGGTCCCACATTTTACGTATCTGGGGGTCCCTATTGATGTAGATTTTAATTGGAAGTTTTTAGTTAATACACGCTCAATACAATTCCAAAAAACCATTGAAGCTGTTTTTAGGTTTGCAAGAAGACTTCGACATAAACCTGTTAAGGAAATGATGACTGTCTTCACTTCTAAATGCCTTTCCGTCGCGACATTTGGAGCTGGGGGCTTGCAGAATGTACAGGGCTCCAGATTATAGAAAATAAATTTCTAAGAAGGCTACTATCAGTCCCCCAATCTACACCAACAAAGTTCTGTCACAAAGAAGTAGGTTTAAGATACATATCTAGCTATATAAAACTTCAACCTCTTATACTGTGGATAAAAATCTGGACTAAGCCTGAAACGCTTCTATGTAGAAAGGTGATACAGGACTGTCTCCTTCTGTCACGATTTCTAGATATACCCTGGCTTAGATATGTTTATCTTTCTCTCCTATCATTAGGATTAGGAGATTTTTTCCTTAAACCAGATACTTTAACAAGACAGGACATTAAGAAGGTTAAAGACATATTCTGGCAGAAAAATCAGGATATGGACCCAGCCTCTAGTTTAATGAGTCAACGGACAAGCTATGAGACACAACAACCTCAACCAAAGTTGTACTTGACCATCATTAATCATGAGGTTTTTACTCACAAGACTACGTCTAAACACCTTACATTATCTGGTAGCATTCCCAGTTGCTGGAACCTGCTTTAAGATCCTCCCTCCCTGTTGCTGCGATGGAAAGACATCTCAAAGTACATTACATTTTATGCTTTTCTGCACTTTATATACTATTCCAAGAAAAAGGTTTTTACGTCCGCTATTCCAGTCTAACAGTATTAGAACTAGCCAACTTGCTTACTCCCACTTACATGATCTGGGAAATATGGACATAATCCAGGCTGTGCTAAATTTTATACATGCTGCTTTTGGTGTTCGGAAAATGTATTAACAATGCTTTTAGAAATTTTTATGACTGTGAAATTCTGTATGTTATTTATTTATTTTATGTCTTTTATGGTCTTTTTGCACCGAATAAAGTAAACTAAAGATAAAGAAAGACTCCAGATTGTTTTGTGTTTCAAGGGTGTTTATTGAAGTGCTCAGAAATGGGAGGGGGTTGTAAAATGAGGATGGGTGATGGTGGAGGAATGTCCATGGCAGAGTCCAGTCTATTAGTCTCACAGGTGCACTGCCCATCTGGGCATAGGAAGAGGAGCTGGGGCAGTTAAAGTATGGACAGGGTAACAAAGTGGGACAGTGGGAGGACAATCAGGGTAGTGTCATTTCCTGGCGGGGTCTTGCCATCTTGCTCTGTCCTGTTCCTGGATCTCAGGGACCGCTTGCGTGGTGGTTGTCCGTCTGCAGGGGGTGTGGTGCTGGTGTGTTGGTCCTGTGGCGGGGCGTCCTGTCCACTAGCGCCGGCAGAGGTGGTGGGCATTTCATCGTCCTGGCTAGTGTCAGGGGCCCCTTGGAGTGCCACGGTGTCCCTCAAGGTCTGCTGTATGTCCTTCAGCACCCCTACAATGGTGCCCAGTGCGGAGATGATGGTACTGAGCTCCTCCCTAAACCCCAAATACAGTTGGTCCTGCAGGCGCAGGGTCTCCTGCAACTTGTCCAGAACCGTCGCCATCGTCTCCTGGGAGTGGTGGTATGCTCCCATGATGGAGGAGAGGGCCTCGTGGAGGGTGGGTTCCCTTGGCCTGTCTGCCCCCTGTCGCACAGCAGCCCTCCCAGTTCCCCTGTGTTCCTGTGCCTCCGTCCCCTGGACCATGTGCCCACTACCACTGCTCCCAGGTCCCTGTTGTTGTTGGGGTGGTGGGTTAGCCTGGGTGCCCTGTAGTGGTGGACACACCGCTGATTGACCTGTCCTGGGTAGGGAGGTTTGGACCCGCTGGATGGGTGCTGTGCTGGTGTTACCAGAGGGTGGAAGGTCAGTGTTGGGCTGTGCCTGTGCAAGGGGAACCGACTGTCCCGAGGCCCACGATGGTCCGGGCTGGTCATCAGGATCCAGTAGGGCAGAGCTGCTCTCGTCACTGTGGGCCTCTTCTGGGGGTGGAGTGGTGTTGTCTGGACCCTCTGGTGTGGTGATGGTCCTTCGGGTTCCTGCAGGGGCATAAGAGCATGATTATTGCATGTGTGTGTGTAATGGTGTGCAATGGGTGGGTGTTTGTGTACCCCAGTGCATGCATTCCTGTGTATGAGTTTGTGTGGTGATGGTTGTGGGGGTGTTATGGGTATGTGCAGTGGGCATGCTTTAGTGAGGGGTGTCCATGCTTAGTTGTGTCATGCAGGGCTTGGTGTTGGGATGGGTGGTTTGTGTCATGGGTACATTAGTGAGTAGTTGTAGTGATAGGGGAGTGGGGGAGGGAGGGGCTGTGTGATAGCATGCAGGTAGGGTGGGGGATATGATAGTTAAGATTTGACTTACCAGTGTCCCATCCTCCACCGACTCCTGCGAGGCCCTCAGGATGCAAGATGGTCAAGACTTGCTCCTCCCATGTTGTTAGTTGTGGTGGAGTAGGTGGGGGTCCGCCGCCAGTCCGCTGTACTGCGATGTTGTGCCTGGAGACCGTTGAACGCACCTTCCCCCGTGGGTCGTTCCACCTCTTCCTGATGTCCTCCCTATTTCTTGGGTGCTGTCCCACGGCGTTGACCCTGTCCACTATTCTGCTCTATAACTCCATCTTCCTGGCTATTGATGTGTGCTGTACCTGTGAGTCAAATAGCTGTGGCTCTACCCGGATGATTTCCTCCACCCTGAGCTCCTCCTCGCAGAAGCGGTGGTGTCTTTGGCGTGCCATGGGGTGGTGTGGTTGATGTGTGGGGTGGTGTATGTGGTGATGAGTGTGGTGAGTGTAGTGGTGTGGGGTGTTTTGTGCGTGGATGTTGTGTGGGTGATGGTGTTGTGTGCCTCTGTGTAGTGGGGTTGTATATTCTGTGCTCTCTCTCTGTCGCCTTCGTGTCTAATTTTTGGTCGTAGGGGTTTGTGGGTGATGTGGGTGTGTGTTTTATTTTGTGTTTGGTGTGTGGGAGTGTTGTTTGTATGTGTATCAGGTGTGTGTATTTGGAATCGTCCAATGTGGCGGTGTTTTGGAGATGTGTGTGTATTTTGAGCGCGGCGGTGTGTACCGCCAATGGAATACCGCTGTTGAAAGACCGCCGCGTGGATTCGTGGGTCGTAATAGCATGGGCGTGTTTCTGTTGGCGTGGAGGATTTGTTTCCGACTGTTTATCACTGACCTTTGGTGTGGCGGTGTTGCGTGGGTGTCTGAATTTCGGCGGATTCCAAGATGTGTGTCATAATAGCTATGGCGGAATGCCGCCGCCGCGGTGTATTGGCGGTCTTCTGCATGGCGGTAAGCGCCTTTTACCGACAATGTTGTAATGACCCCCTTTGTTTGCTTTTAAAAGACTTAAGACACTTTGGGGGTCATTCTGACTCCCGCCGGGCGCAGTCACTGCGCGCCCGGCGGGAGCCGCCAAAATACCGTACCGCGGTCGGAAGACCGCAGTGGGTATTTTGAGGTTTCCCCTGGGCTGGCGGGCGGCCTCCAAAAGGCCGCCCGCCAGCCCAGGGGAAACCGTCCTTCCCACGATGAAGCCGGCTCGTAATCGAGCCGGCGGAGTGGGAAGGTGCGACGGGTGCTGTTGCACCCGTCACGTATTTCACTGTCTGCCAAGCAGACAGTGAAATACTCGTAGGGGCCCTCTTATGGGGGCCCCTGCAGTGCCCATGCCAGTGGCATGGGCACTGCAGGGGCCCCCAGGGGCCCCGCGACCCTCCCTACCGCCATCCGGTTCCCGGCGGGCGGGCGGACCGCCGGGAACTGGATGGCGGTAGGGGGGGTCGGAATCCCCTCGGCGGCGCAGCTAGCTGCGCCGCCTTGGAGGATTCAAATGGGCGGCGGTACACTGGCGGGAGACCGCCAGTGTTGCCGGTCTGACCGCGGCTTTACCGCCGCGGTCAGAATGCCCTGCGGGGCACCACCGGCCTGTCGGCGGTGCTCCCGCCGACCCTGGCCCCGGCGGTCTAAGACCGCCGGGGTCAGAATGACCCCCTTTATATCACTTTTACAGTGACATCTCAACATATACTTATTGCATTTTAATCGTTTTGATCTGCATCTTATCAGATAAATATTATATATTTTTCTAAACACAGTGTGGTGTATTTTTGTGGTGCTATATGGTGGTGGTGTATGATTTATTGCACAAATACTTTACACATTGCCTGACTGCTCAGTGCCAAGCTACCAGAGGGTGGGCACAGGATAATTTGGATTGTGTGTGACTTGCCCTGACTAGAGTGAGGGTCCTTGCTTGGACAGGGGGTAACCTGACTGCCAACCTAAGACCCCATTTCTAACACCTATGCCCTTTGTTTCTTCAGATATAGCACCAAGGCTTTTTGTTTTGTTTGTGGTGTGAAAAGGGTTTAGACCCACCCCCATGAGTTTTGTGGGCCTGATAAAGACTCTTATCTTTGTCCCCACCTTTGTCATATGACTTACCATTCGTCTTTTTGTACTTGTCACCTCATGTATGAGCTTTTCTTCTCACCCTTGTTCTGACCCATTTGTCTGCCTTCCTTCCCAATTCATGGGGAGAGGTCAGATCTGAGTCTACCAAGTACTGGTGCACCAAGTCAGACACACAATTATTAAAAATATGCACTCTTAGTAACAGATTATACCAGCCCTCATAGTCAGTGTTGGAAAATGGTTTATTGGTAAGGGCAGGTAAGTACCTACACTTAGCAATAGGCCACTAACCTCCACTTAGGTCCAGTTAGGTCTCAGTAAATTAAACCCAGCTCAACCCTTGGTAGCTTGACAACGAGCGACAAGGCTCAACTTAGGAGACAGAGGGGGTCATTCTGACCCTGGCGGTCGGTGATAAAGCGGCGGCCAACCCGCCAACAGGCTGGCGGTCCAAAAATTGGAATTCTGACCCTGGCGGGAACCGCCAACAGAGCCTGCCACTTTAACACTCCGACCGCCACGGCGGGACAGACAAACAGCGCGACGGTCACCGCCAACAGGCAGGCGGCAGACAATGTACCGCCCACCCTATCACAACTCACCAACCCGCCACCTTTTCCGGGGCGGGAGCCCCGCCGATAATAACACGGCGGAAACAGACTACGAATGGGAAAATGCTCACCTCTATACACTCCACGAGGACGGAGGACAGCATGGAGCCCGATTTACACATCCTACCCGCTCTCGTCTACCTGCTCATCTACCACGAGTACGAACTCCGGCGCAGACGACAACAGTGAGTACCGCACCTACGACACAGGGAAGGGGGGGAGGAGGAAGGGTTACGGGCACACACATACGCATCACACCCACCCCCCAACTATCTACACACCAATGCAGAGCACCAAGTCAAAGTTACCCCACCCAAACCCCCCGGAATAACGAAAAGATATGATTCAAGTGAGAAACGACATTTATGTACAAAATAAGTTCATTGAAGACATGGCAAAATAGGAAAATGATGGAAAAATTATCTAATGTAAACATTGCGTGACCGAGAAATAGAGGCAGAAAGTCCCGCACAGTCACAGAAATAGCAAATGTCCGTGGGCCGAAGTGTATCAACACATGGGCAAAGCCCACACAGGAGACCTGAGTCCGTTGGAGAGAACACTGCAGGGGCATCACATGACAAAACTACAGGCACCTCAGGGGGAAGGGAAGGGGGGGCACCACAGCCACATGAGTCCACGACGCCAGATCCAAGAAGGGGCCACCATGCCCACCGTCCAATCCTGGGTAGTGCAAAGCCACAGTCTCTCAAGTCTCTACAGTGGGTGGCTTGCCCACTGTCATATCCTGGGGAGTGCAAAGTCACAGTCCATCAAGTGGATAACAGTCTCCACAGGCAATGGAGGAGGCAGGGTGGGCCGAGTGCAGCGTGAACATTAGCACGACACAGAACCGGCACAGTCATTGGCCCAGCGATGCATGAGACGGCGGGGCCCAGCGGAGCGGTGCTTGAGACGGTGGGGCCCAGCGGAGCGGTGCCTGAGATGAAGGGCCCAGCGGAGCGGTGCTTGACACGGCGGGGCCCAGCGAGCGGTGCTTGACAGGAAGGGCCCAGCGGAGCGGTGCTTGAGACGGCGGGGCCCAGCGGAGCGGTGCTTGACAGGAAGGGCCCAGCGGAGCGGTGCTTGAGACGGCGGGGCCCAGCGGAGCGGTGCTTGACAGGAAGGGCCCAGCGGAGCGGTGCTTGAGACGGCGGGGCCCAGCGGAGCGGTGCTTGACAGGAAGGGCCCAGCGGAGCGGTGCTTGAGACGGCGGGGCCCAGCGGAGCGGTGCTTGACAGGAAGGGCCCAGCGGAGCGGTGCTTGAGACGGCGGGGCCCAGCGGAGCGGTGCTTGACAGGAAGGTCCCAGCGGAGCGGTGCTTGAGACGGCGGGGCCCAGCGGAGCGGTGCTTGACAGGAAGGGCCCAGCAGAGCGGTGCTTGACACGGCGGGGCCCAGCGGAGCGGTGCTTGACAGGAAGGGCCCAGCGGAGCGGTGCTTGAGACGGCGGGGCCCAGCGGAGCGGTGCTTGACAGGAAGGGCCCAGCGGAGCGGTGCTTGAGACGGCGGGGCCCAGCGGAGCGGTGCTTGACAGGAAGGGCCCAGCGGAGCGGTGCTTGAGATGAAGGGCCCAGCGGAGCGGTGCTTGAGACGGCGGGGCCCAGCTGAGCGGTGCTTGACAGGAAGGGCCCAGCGGAGCGGTGCTTGAGACGGCGGGGCCCAGCGGAGCGGTGCTTGACAGGAAGGGCCCAGCGGAGCGGTGCTTGACACGGCGGGGCCCAGCGGAGCGGTGCTTGACAGGAAGGGCCCAGCGGAGCGGTGCTTGAGACGGCGGGGCCCAGCGGAGCGGTGCTTGACACGGCGGGGCCCAGCGGAGCGGTGCTTGACAGGAAGGGCCCAGCGGAGCGGTGCTTGAGACGGCGGGGCCCAGCGGAGCGTTGCTTGACAGGAAGGGCCCAGCGGAGCGGTGCTTGAGACGGCGGGGCCCAGCGGAGCGGTGCTTGACAGGAAGGGCCCAGCAGAGCGGTGCTAGAGACGGCGGGGCCCAGCGGAGCGGTGCTTGACAGGAAGGGCCCAGCGGAGCGGTGCTTGACAGGAAGGGCCCAGTGGAGCGGTGCTTGAGATGAAGGGCCCAGCGGAGCGGTGCTTGAGACGGCGGGCCCAGCTGAGCGGTGCTTGACAGGAAGGGCCCAGCGGAGCGGTGCTTGAGACGGCGGGGCCCTCTTCAGCGGTGCCTTTCAGGACGGCGGGGCCCTCTTCAGCGGTGCCTTCCTGCACGGCGGGGCCCTCTTCAGCGGTGCCTTCCTGCATGGCGGGGCCCTCTTCAGCGGTGTTTGTCCTGTAATTCCAGGGAGTCTGACCTGGGCAGGACTCCCTGCTCAGTCGCCCTCCGACCGTGCAGTTGCTGGACCCTTCGGTGACGGTGTCCTGAGCCCTTGGGTGTCCTCCCTCACACCCGGGATGGGGCTTGTGGGGCCCTCCTGGTCCGCGCTCCTGCTGGCTGACTTCTCCGCCCTGCTGCCCTTGCCCTCCTTCGCTGTGGCTCTCTGGGCCTTGCCTCCCCTGGATGTTGTGGCAGGTGAAGTGTCCGAACTTTGGTCCTTGGGGGCAGCCGTGGCACTCCTCCCGCGGCGGCCCCTCACTTTCCGGGTCCTCTTTCCAGGGGGGGGGCTGGCTGTCCCCTTGCTGCTGACCGATATCTCACTGCTGGCAAAGGGGGGACTCCAAAATCCATGGACTACGCTGACACGTGAACCCGGGCTGGTGGTGGCTGAGGTGCTCTTGGGACTCTTAGCAGATGGAGGGGGTGGGTCAGGTGAGGGAAAGAGGTCAAGATTGGAGAGGTAACACTTTTTAGGACCAAGGTAAAAGGTAGGTGCAGTGGTTATGGGAGTGGAGGAAGAGGAGGTGGTTGTAGGAGAGTCAGGTGTGCTGTCCTTGGGTGAAGGTGCATGGACTGGAGGCTGTTGTGAGGTGGTTGGCTGTTGGGTGGGTGGCTGCCTGCGTTTGTGTGTCTTGGAAGAGGGGGTGACAGACACAGTGGGAGAGGACACAGGGGACGTGTAAACGGCAGTGGGGGTGGTGACTGCACTTGTGCGGACTGTACTGGAGGGTGTGCTGGTGATGGGTGTACTGGCTGTTGGTGGTGTGCATGCAGGTGTGAGTGGCGACGTCACAGGGAGGGAGGAGGGAGACGAGGAGGTGGGGGACACAGAGGTGGTAGTGGCTGTTGGCATGTCTGCATCTGGGTGTTGCTTGGGTGAATGTTTGTGTGATCTGTGGTGCTTATGTCTGGAAGAGCTGCCCTTGGGTGTTGAGGTGTGTGCAGGCTGGTCTGATGGTGTGGATGGGATAGGCAGAGGAACAGGAGACAGAGACAGGGTGGAGGCAGTTAGAAGAGGGAGGCTGGAAACAGGGACAATGGCTGCCGTCAGTGCTGAGGCCAGAGAATTGAACGATCATTGATGGGCAGACTGACCCGAATGAATGCCCTCCAGGTATGCATTGCTATGATGCACCTCCCTCTCTACCCCCTGGATGGCATTCAAAAGGGTAGTCTGCCCAACAATGATGGTCCTCAGGAGGTCAATGACCTCCTCACTGAGGGCAGCAGGGGTAACAGTGGCAGGGCCTGAGGTGCCTGGGGTGAAGGAGACGCCGCCTTCTTGGGCGAGCGGGCACGGAGCGTAGGCTGAGGGGCTGCTGGGAGGGCGGAGCTGGTGCGCTGGGTGGCGGCTGTACCTGTAGAGGCGGGGGGCACGGATGTTGCCACCACCGCTAGGGAGCTCCTTTCCGAGGACGTGTCGGTGACGCTGGTTTCACCACGGCTCCCCGTTGTGAAGCTCCCCTCGCCCTCCGTATCACTGGTGGCCTCGGTGTCTGTGCCATGGCCCACCGGGGCCTTGTGAGTCGCAGCTCCCTCGTGCTCCGGTGCTAATTCTCCTCCGCCTGATGATGCTGAAGCACACATGCACAAGAAGATAAAGAAAAAGGGTGGGGGGAGACATAATAAAAGGTTGAGTACATGCATTGTCAACACCGTTGGCGGAGAGGACAGACACAGGAGCCTCATGCACTAAGCCGCGCAATCGGGGTACACTACTGAGTACTTGTGACTGGGCCAACAGGTCTAGGGACAACAAATGCGCACATGGGTGATGCAGGACCATGGCTAGCTGTACTTGGCACCGTACAGAGGTTGGGGGCGGGGGCACAGGGCCATGCCTAAAGGAGGGGACTACACTACAGAAAGCGCCCTGGCCTAATGTCACACACAGCCCTCCTCCCCCACCCAGACGCCTCCACTGCGTGTAAAGATAGCTGAATGTGCTGGTACTCACCCCTTGTGTCTGCTGTGATGTCGTCACGCGCCCATCCAAATCGGGGTAGGCCACCGCCAGGATCCGGGACATCAGGGGGGTCAGGGTACGACTGGCACCCCTCCTAGGTTGGGAGGCCATCCCCAGCAGTGACTCGGCGGTCTTCCTGGTCCCGCGGCGGATGTCCTCCCACCTCTTGTGGCAGTGGGTGCCCCGTCTGTTGTGGACCCCCAGGTTCCGGACTTCCTTGGCGATGGCACGCCAAATGTCGATCTTCTGATGGGCGCTGACCTATTTGACATGTACAGGGTGGAAATTGAAATATCATCAATTTTCCGCATGATAGATGCGATTGGCCCCCCCTCCCCAACCTTGCCATGTGGCACATGCTCTCCTCATTCGCTCCCCACCCACCATCTTACATCCACCATACACAACCCAGGCATAGCCCATTCAACGTGCACACAGTGTACTTACCTGTTGGTCTGGAGGACCGTAGAGTCGCGCATACTGGGGCAGGACCCCATCCACAAGTTTCTCCAACTCTTCTGTCGTGAAGGCAGGGGCCCTTTCCCCAGTCGCAGCAGCCATTGTATCTCCCAGACCGAGGTCACAGCAGCACTTGCAGTATAGGTCCTCTCCTGTGGATGATCAGGTCTCGAGTGATTAATCAGATAGAAAATGGCGGTCACGCCCGCGGCGGCGCGTACCGCCGCGGTGCGTTCCGCGACCGCCGGCGCAGCTAGTCATTGGCCCGTGAAACCCATAGGGTTCGATGTTAACCAATGCGGCTTTGCACCGCGGTCTTCGACCGCCTACCGCCACGGTGTGTCACGCCAGCGCATTGACCTCACATCCCATTGTCACACTTCTCAGGTCAGGCAGCCGCCATTACAAGGGACCACAGGGCTTAATTACTACTGCTTCACACAGGCCTAGGCCTTGCATTGCCACTCATACAAGCCATTCAATGCATTGAGAATCGTGTACTGTGCAAGCTGTAGTTACGTACCTGTGGGTTGTTTGACTCTGTGCTCCATGTTGTCCTTCCTAGGCACCGTCCGCTGGGACTTGCGAGGAGAAGGATGAATCCTCCCGCGTACCGACCGCTGGTGGACCTGTCGACAATGGAGGAACGTCATATAATACTTCGATACCGACTTGACCGAGCCACTATACATGAACTGTGTGCCCAGCTGGAGCCAGCACTGATGTCCCCCATCCGCCAACCCACAGGAATTCCCCCTCTGGTGCAGGTTCTGTCAGTCCTCCATTTCTTGGCAAGTGGGTCTTTTCAGACAACAGTGGCCATGTCATCAGGGATGTCTCAGCCTATGTTCTCTAAGATTTTGTCCAGAGTGTTGTCTGCCCTGACGAAATACATGCGGAGCTACATAATTTTCCCTGAGGAGGGTGATTTGGCCACTGTGAAGGCTGACTTCTATGCCCTTGGACATATCCCCAACATCATTGGTGCCATTGATGGGACCCATGTGGCCTTAGTACCCCCAAAAGACGATGAGCAGGTGTACAGAAACAGGAAAAGTTACCATTCTATGAATGTTCAGGTGGTCTGTTTGGCTGACCAGTACATCTCCCATGTAAATGCCAAGTTCCCTGGGTCAGTGCATGAAGCGTATGTTATGCGAAATAGCAGCATCCCCTATGTGATGGAACAGCTACAGAGACACCGTGTGTGGCTAATTGGTGACTCTGGTTACCCCAACCTGCCGTGGGTACTGACCCCAGTGAGGAATCCCCGGACCAGGTCAGAGGAACGGTACAATGAGGCCCATGGGCGATCTAGGAGGATCATAGAAAGGACCTTCGGCCTCCTGATGGCCAGGTTTAGGTGCCTGCATATGACAGGGGGATCCCTCATGTACTCACCAAAGAAGTTGTGCCAGATCATCGTGGCCTGCTGTATGCTTCACAATCTTGCATTGCGACGCCAGGTGCCTTTTCTGCAGGAGGATGGTCCAGATGGTGGTGTTGTAGCAGCTGTGGAGCCTGTGGAGAGTGAAGAGGAGGAAGACGACGGGGATGACACGGACAACAGGGACACGGTCATACAACAGTATTTTCAGTAGCACCCAGGTAAGAATCCCCCACGTCATTTTACATTTACTTCTGGCCTCCTGCATCTCTACTTTCTGTGTTTCCCCCCAGTTCCTTTCAACTGAATTGTGACTTTCCCTTGGCTTTTCAGAGCTGTATGACCCACTGCATGACTTCTGGTTTGTTCAGCAATGGAGTAAAGCAATTTGACATAGGTATGTTGTCATCACAAAGTAACTGCACATTTTTGACCCGTTATGCATAATACATTTGTTAAGAATACAAGCAGACTCCTGAGTGTTTTATGTGCAATAAGTGATTTATTTAAAGTGCTACATATAGGTCCAAGATAGTAAAACGGTGATGGGTGGGGGTGGAGTCATGTCCATGGCAGAGTCCAGTTCTCGGTCGCACAGGTGCATTGTCCATATGCCTGTGGAAGGATGGAGCAGGGGCAGTTCAAGGTTGGACAGGGTGACGATGTGGGACAGTGGAATGACATCCGGGGGAATCTTAGGCTGGCGGGGGTCTTGGCATCCTACTCTGTCTTCCTTTGTGATCTCAGGCTCCTCTTGCGGGGTGGTTGATCTTCAGCAGGAGGTGGGGTTCTGGTGGCCTGTCGTTGTGTGGGGGCCTCCTGTCCACTAGCGCCGGCGGAGGTGGTAGGCTGTTCCTGGTCCGGGCTGGTGACAGGGGCCCTTTGGGGTGCCACATGGTCCCGCAATGTGGTGACTATTAGGTTCAGGGCCTGGACGATGTTCCTGAGCTCCTCTCTGTACCCCATGTACCGTTCCTCCTGCTGTGCCTGGATCTCCTGGAACCTGGCCATTACCGTCGCCATTGTCTCCTGGGAGCGGTGGTATGCTCCCATGATGGTGGTGAGGGCCTCTTGGAGAGTCGGTTCCCTGGGCCTGTCCTCCCCCCCCTGTCGCACTGCAGCCCTCCCAGTTGCCCTGTTTCCCCGGGCCTCTGTCCCCTGGACGGTGTGCCCGCTACCACTGCCCCCAGGTCCCTGTTGTTGTTGGGGTGTTGGGTCAGCCTGGGTGCCCTGTAGTGGCGGACACACCGCTGATTGACCTGTCCTGCAAACAGAGGCATGGGCCCGCTGGGTGGGAGCGGTGCTGATATTCCCAGAGGGGGTTAGGTCTGCTGTGGCCTGTGTCTGTGTGTGGGGAACCGACTGTCCAGAGGTCCCCGATGGTCCGGGCTGGTCATCAGGTTCCAGGTCGACAGAGCTTCTGTCCTCACTGCGGGCCTGTTCTGGGTGTGGGATGGACATATCTGGACCCTCCTGGCCGGTGTGTTGGCGTTCGGGCCCTGCAGGGGTGAAAGAGTATGGTTATAGCTTCTGTGTGTTCCATGGTGTGCGATTTGTGGGTGCCCTTGTCCCCCAGTGCTGGCATCCCCTTGTGGCAGGAGTTGTGAGGGTGGTTTGGGGGGGGGATGGGTATGTGCAGTGGTCATGCATAGGTGATGGGTGTCCATGGTTTGTGTTGGCATTCAGGGTTTGGTTTTGGGTTGGGTGGGTTGTGCTGGTGAGACATTGGCAGGGAGGCTGTGTGCTGGGGGGTTGGGGGTGAGGGTGGGGGTGTGGGTTGGCATGCTGGTGGTTGGGGGGGGGAGTAGTTGAGACTAGACTTACCAGAGTCCATTCCTCCGCCTACTCCAGCGAGGCCCATAGGATGCAGGATGTTGAAGACCTCTTGCTCCCATGCTGTGAATTCGGGAGGGGTGGGTGGTGGTCCGCCGCCAGTCCTCTGCACAGCGATGTTGTGTCTGGAGACCATCGACCGTACCTTCCCCCTTAGGTTGTTCCAGCGCTTTCTGATGTCTTCCCGGTTTCTGGGATGCTGTCCCACAGCGTTGACCCTGTCGACAATCCTCTGCCATAACTCCGCCTTCCTGGCTATTGTGGTGTGTTGCACCTGTGTGCCGAAGAGCTGGGGCTCTACCCTTATGATTTCCTCCACCATGACCCGGAGTTCTTGGTCAGAAAACCTGGGGTGTCTTTGGGGTGCCATGGGGTGGTGTGGATGAGGTGTGGGGTGGTGTTTGCTGTGATGTGAGTGGTGGTGTGTGGTGATGTGTGCGTAGATGTGGTGTGGTTGATGATGTTGGGTTCCTGTGTGTGTTGGGGTTTTCGATTGCTGTTCTCTCTCTCTCTCTCTCTCGCTCTCTCTCGCCTTCTCTCCGATGTCCAACTAGTGGGGGTTTGTGGGTGAGGTGGGTGTGTGTTTTATAGTTGCTTGGATGTGTGGGGGTGGTGTTTGTATGTGTATCAGGTGTGTGTATTTCAGATTGTCCAATGTGGCTGGGTTTTGGAGCCTGGGTGTGTATTTTGACCGCGGTGGTGTGTACCGCCAATGGAATACCGCGGCTGAAAGACCGCCGCGTGGATTGGTGGGTCGTAATGGCATGGGCGTGTTTGTGTTGGCGTGGCGGTGGAGGTTTGGTCATCTCCAGTTTATCGCTGCCCGCTGATGAGGCGGCCTTCCGTGGATGTCGGGTTTTTGGCGGCATGGCAGTTGTTGGTCAGAATGACCGTGGCGGTTTACCGCAGCCGTGGCGGTAGAATGGCGGTCTTCTGACCGGCGGTAGGAGCCTTTTACCGCCGAGGTCAGAATGACCCCCAGAGTGTAAAGAATTCAAATATCACAAAACAGTAATTAAGTGAAACACAGGAAACAGTTTAAAAATCCAAAACCAACCTATAAAAATAGCTTATATTTTTATCTTTAAAATGACACAAAAACGAATGAAATCGTATAAAGGGAACCGGAGATATGAATATTTTAAGAATTATTGTTTTCTAGCGCCTAGAAACAAAAAGCGCCAATCTGGTCATCTGGTCGGACCTCGACCGGGGCAAAGTCAAAGTTTAAGGCCGATCGCGATGGAGCCTGGCTCGGCTACAGCCCGCGGGAGGCCTCAGTCAAAAGTTAACCTTCGGACTTAGTCGTTTTTCTGAAGATTTTCTTCAGCGGGACGAACCTGCCAGTCCAAACCGACCTCCTGGAACTCATCTCCAGATACGCGTCACGGGAGCCCTCGGTAGAGAAAATCCTTCGACCGGGGCAAACCTGGATCTTGACCCGACGTCCTTGGAGCCCTCCTCGGATACGCATGACTGAGAGGTCTCGGTCAACTTCCTACGTTCGGACTTAGGGGGTCATTACAACCCTGGCGGACGGTGTTAAAGGTGCGGTAATGCCGCAAACAGGCCGGCGGACAAAAAAAGGGAATTATGACCGTGGCGGAAACCGCCAACATAGACAGCCACTTTAACACACCGCCCACCACGGCGGTACAGACAAGCAGTGCGGCGGTCACCGCCAACAGACAGGCGGGAGACAATGTACCGCCCACAGTATCACAACCCGCCAATCCGCCACCTTTTCTGGGGCGGATTCACCGTGGATAAAAACACGGCGGAAACAGCTTTTGCAATGGGAAAACGCTCACCTCAACATACTCCACGAGGAAGGAGGACACCATGGAGCCGGAATTACAAATACTCCCTGCCCTTGTCTTCCTGCTCATCTACGAACACCAGCAACAGCAGCGCCAAAGACAACGGTGAGTACCTCACCTACGACATAGGGGAGGGGGGAGGCAAAAGTCAGGGGGACACACACACAACACCCCCACCCCCACCCTCGCACATTACAACACACACACCAATGCATTTCCAAACATCACAGTAACAACCCACAACCCCCCCGGAAGAATGCAAAGACAAAAGGAAATCAGTTCGAACATTGTAATGTATCAAACTACAGTTACCAAATATATACAGATATATATACACATTCAATATTATATACACATTACGAGAAGTAGTGCAGGTATGCACATATCAATGTCCGTGCACCACTGGTCCAAAAAAGCATGGGCGAGGCCCACACTAGATACCTGTCCACAAACGGAGAGAACAGTGCAGGGGCATCAGATAGAAATACAACAGGCACCTCAGGAGGGAGGGAAGGGGGGGCACCTCAGCCGGATTACAGCACCACGCCAGGTCCACGACGGGGCTCCATGCCCATTGATGTATCCTGGGGAGTGCAAAGCCACAGTCTCTCAAGTCTCTACAGTGGGTGGGTTGCCCACTGTACCATCCTGGGGAGTGCAAAGCCACAGTCTCTCAAGTCTCTACAGTGGGTGGGTTGCCGACTGTACCATCCTGGGGAGTGCAAAGCCACAGTCTCTCAAGTCTCTACAGTGGGTGGGTTGCCCACTGGACCATCCTGGGGAGTGCAAAGCCACAGTCTCTCAAGTGGATAACAGTCTCCACTGGTTCTGGAGGGGGACTGGTGCCCAGACTGCATCAGGCTCCCCGTGACTGTTCCTGTTCCGTCACTGTCCCAGCTGCACATGGGCTAACGATGCTTGATTTGGTGGTCTTTTCCCTGTTCAGCGGTGCTTTGCCATGGCGGTCTGTGCCCTGTTCAGCGGTGCTTGACTTTGCAGTTTCTGACCTGTTCAGCGGTGCTTTGCCCTGTTCAGCGGTCTTCACCATTGCGGTCTTTTCCCTGTTCAGCAGTGCTTTGCCATGGCGGTCTGTGCCCTGTTCAGCGGTGCTTGACTTTGCAGTTTCTGACCTGTTCAGCTGTGCTTTGCCCTGTTCAGCGGTCTTCACCATGGCGGTCTTTTCCCTGTTCCGCGGTGCTTTGCCATGGCGGTGTTTTCCTTGTGCAGCGGTGATTTGCCATGGCAGGCTCTGACCTGTGCATTGGTGTGTGGCATGACGGTCCGTCATTGCCCAGCGGGGCTGTGGCTGCCGGGGCCCTCCTGGGCACTGACTCCGGCGGTGGTCTCCTGACCTGTGACGATACTGCAGCCCTCCTGGGCACTGACTCCGGCGGTGGTCTCCTGACCTGTGACGATACTGCTGCCCTCCTGGGCACTGACTCCGGCGGTGGTCTCACTGCTGCCCTCCTGGGCATTGACTCCGGCGGTGGTCTCCTGACCTGTGACGATACTGCTGCCCTCCTGGGCACTGACTCCGGTGGTGGTCTCCTGACCAGTGACGATACTGCTGCCCTCCTTGGCACTGACTCCGGCGGTGGTCTCCTGACCTGTGACAATACTGCTGCCCTCCTGGGCACTGAATCCGGCGGTGGTCTCCTGACCTGTGACAATACTGCTGCCCTCCTGGGCACTGACTCCAGCGGTGGTCTCCTGACCTGTGATGATACTGCTGCCCTCCTTGGCACTAATTCCGGCGGTGGTCTCCTGACCTGTGACGACAGTGCTGGCGGTGGCGTCCCGGCTGCCGGGGAGGATGGCGCCCTTGTCTGCCGTGCTGCTCTTCCCAGACTGTGCAGACTTCTTCTGGACCCTCACCACCTTTGGAGGAGTCACAGCTGACTCTGCAATCCCCCTGGGACCGGTGTGAGCAGTTTTTCCGCCAGGAGTCTTCACCTTGTCCCGTCGGCCACTTTCCAACTTTAGGTGCTTTACAGGGGGTGGACTGGCAGTGCTTTGGCTCCGTGTCACACTGGCTGCCCTGGTGGCCGGTGCACTCCACACACCTTGAACACGCACCACAGGTCCTGGAGTTTTTTTGGCTGAGGTGCTACTACGGGACCTATGAAGTGGAGGGGTGGGGTGGGGGCAAAGAGGTCAGCGTTGCTGAGGAAAAGTTGCTGACGAAGACTGGGATGGGTAGCTGGAGGGGGTCTGGGAGTAGAGGAAGAGGAGGTGGTTGTAGGAGGTGTAACTTTAGGTGATTTGGGTGCAGGTGCAGGTACTGGAGGCTGTCGTGAGGTGGATGGATGTTGGGTGTGTGGGTGCCCGCGTTTGTGTACTTTGGGAGGGGGCGTCACAGACACACTGGGAGTGGACACAGGGGACGTGTAAATGGTAGTGGGGTGGTGAGTGCAGGTGAGCGGGGTGTGGTGCTGGGTGTTCTGGTGCGAGTCCTAGTGCCTGTAGATGTAGTGCATGCAGGTGAGAGTGTAGACAACACTGGGAAGGAGGAGGGAGACGAGGAGGAGGGGGAACACAGTGGAGGCAGTGGATGTTGCTGTGTCTGTATGTGGGTGATGCTTGCGTGAGTGCCTGTGGGTTGTGTGGTGCCTATGTTTGCCTGAGCTACTTGTGTGTGTTGAAGTGTGTGCATGCTTGTTTGATGGTGTGCTTGGGATAAGCTGGGGTACAGGGGATTGGGTATGGGTGGAGGAAGTTGGAGGGGGGAGGCTGGACACAGGGACAATGGTTGCCATCAGTGCTGAGGCCAGAGATTGCAGGGTTCGATGATGGGCAGCCTGACCAGAATGAATGCCCTCCAGGAATGCATTAGTGTGTTGCAACTGCCTTTCTACACCCTGGATGGCATTCACAATGGTAGACTGCCCAACAGTGAGTGACCTGAGGAGGTCAATGGCCTCCTCACTGAGGGCAGCAGGGGTGACAGGGGCAGGGGCTGAGGTGCCTGGGGCGAAGGTGATGCCCACCCTCCTGGGTGAGCGGGCACGGGCGAACGCTGAGGGGCTGCTGGGAGGGCGTTGCTGGTAGGGGAGGCGGCGGCTGTACCTGTAGAAGTGGGGGGGGCACAGATGGTGCCGCCACAACAAGGGAGCTCCCATCGGCGGACGAGTCCGTGTCACTTGTTGGTGATCCGGTGACTGACGTGAAGCTCCCCTCACCCTCCGTCCACTGGTGTATTCGGAGGCCGTGGTGTGGCTCTCCATGGCCATGTGGGATGCAGCTCCCTCGTGCTCCCGTGCCACTGTACCTCCGCCTGATGATGCTGATGCACAAAAGAACAGGGAGAGCACAAAAAGGGGGACGACGACAGAAGAAAGACAGGTTGAGTGCATGGCTTACCGCTACCGTTGGCGGATAATACAGACACAGCAGCCCCCTGCACTACGCCGTGCTCTTGGCCTCTACAGATGCAATTCCTGAGATCTGCCCTACATGGCTATGGTGGACATCTGCACACATGGATGCCACAGGGGCATGTATACCTGTACTTGGCCCTCTACTGAGGTGGGGTGGAGTGCCACATGGCCTGCATTACGGAGGGGCCTAGCCTACGTAAGTCGCCCTGGCCTAGGGAAACCCACATCCCTCCTCCCCCACCCAGACACCTTCACGGCGCGCAAAGTCCCCAGAATGAGAGTGTACTCACCCCCTTGTGTCTGCTGTGATGCCCTCAAGCGCCAATCCAACTCCGGGTAGGCCACCTCCAGGATCCTGAACATCAGGGGGGTCATGGTGCGACGGGCACCCCTCCCATGTTGGGAGGCCATCCCCAGCTGAGCCTCCGCCGTCTTCTTGCTCCAGCGGTGAATGTCCTCCCATCTTTTACGGCAGTGGGTGCCCTGTCTCTGGTGGACCCCCAGGGTCCGGACGTCCTTGGCGATGGCATGCCAAATGTCCTTCTTCTGGTGGGCGCTGACCTACATGAAATGCACAGGGGAAGAAGAAAAGTCATTACCAACTGCACCGTTGATGTGAGTGGCCCCCATCCCTACCCTTGCCATGTGGCACATGCATTCAAAGTCCTTCATGTTCCCTGAACTCTGCCCCCTTCCTTCTTACAACCAGCCCTCTCCACCCAGGCATAGCCCATACAATGTGCTCCCTGTGTACTTACCTGTTGGTCTGGAGGACCGTAGAGTAGCATGTACTGGGGGAGGACCCCGTCCACTAGCTTCTCCAACTCCTGAGCAGTGAAGGCAGGGGCCCTTTCCCCAGACGCACGAGCCATTGTCTCTTCAGACTGAGGTCACAGCAGCACTTGCAGTGTAGGTCCTCTCCTGTCGAAGATCAGGTATCGAGTGATTGAACAGATAGAAAATGGCGGTGACGTCCGCGGCGGTGACGTCCGCGGCGTTGCGTATCATCACCGCCGGCGCACTTCATCATTGGCTCCTGCGACCCATAGGATCCAATGTTAACCAATGCAGCATTGCGCCGCTGTCTACGACCGCCTACGCGACGGTGTACAACGAGCGCAGATGCCTCACATCCCATTGTCCCACTTTAGAGGTCAGGCAGCTGCCATTTCAGGAGCCCACATGGCTTCATTTACTACTGCGTCACACATACCTAGGCCTACACTCAACACACATACAGGAAGAGTTTTGTGTTTGGTGTCGTGTTCTGTGTATCTGTGGGTACATACCTGGAAATTTGTTGACTCTGTGGTCACTGTTGTCCATCCTAGGCACCGTCAGCTTGGACATTTGAGAAGATGGCTGAATCCTCCGGTGTACCGACCGCTGGTGGACCTATTGACAATGGAGGAGCGACATTTAATCATCACCTACAGGTTTGACCGTGCTACTATCCAGGAACTATGTACCCAGTTGGAGCCAGACCTGATATCACCAATCCGCCATCCCACAGGAATCCCCCCTGACGTGCAGGTGCTGTCAGTGCTCCATTTCCTTGCAAGTGGGTCTTTTCAGACAACAGTGGCCATGGCATCAGGGATGTCCCAGCCTATGTTTTCCAACGTGTTGTCCAGAGTGTTGTCTGCCCTGCTGAAACACGTAAGGAGCTATATCGTTTTCCCTCAGGTGGAGGATTTGGCTACAGTTAAAGGTGACTTCTATGCCCTTGGACATATCCCCAACGTCATAGGTGCTATTGATGGGACCCATGTAGAACTGGTCCTCCACCCACAGGAGTGAACAGGTGTACAGGAACCGGAAGAGTTATCATTCTATGAATGTACAGATGGTATGTTTGGCAGACCAGTACATCTCCCAGGTAAATGCTATGTTCCCTGGCTCTGTGCATGACGCCTACATCCTGCGGAATAGCAGCATCCCTTATGTGATGGGTCAACTCCAGAGGCACCGTGTGTGGCTACTAGGGGACTCTGGTTACCCCAACCTGTCCTGGCTATTGACCCCAGTGAGGAATCCCAGGACCAGGGCAGAGGAACGCTACAATGAGGCCCATGGACGGACTAGGAGGGTGATCGAACGCACCTTCGGCCTCCTGAAGGCCAGGTTCAGGTGCCTCCATACGACAGGTGGATCCCTATTCTACTCACCGAAGAAGGTGTGCCAGATCATCATCGCCTGCTCGATGCTTCACAATCTTGCTTTGCGACGCCCGGTGCCTTTTCTGCAGGAGGATGATCCAGATGGCGGTGTTGTGGCAGCTGTGGAGCCTGTGGAGGAAGAAGACATAGACAACAGGGAGTCAGTCATACAACAATATTTCCAGTGACAGACAGGTGAGAACATTTCTTTTTTACCATTACATTCACTTTCACACTTCTACCTCTATCATGTCTGTCATTCCATAGCACTATTTGGTCACTGAGTTGTACCTTTCCATTATGGTTTCACACGTGTGGTTACCAACGTGTGTCATCTGCTTGCATCCTTCATGGACTTGTGATGTGTGACATAGGTATGTTGGCTTTACAATTGAAAACGCATTTTGACACTGTCATTGATAATACAAATTTACTAAATCACAGACTGACTCAAGATTGTTTTGTGGTTCAAGGGTGTTTATTTAAGTGCTCAAAAATGGAGGGGGGTTGTAAAATTGTGATGGGGGACGGTGGAGGAATGTCCATGGCAGAGTCCAGTCTATTAGTCTCACAGGTGCACTGCCCATCTGGGCATAGGAAGTGGAGCTGGGGCAGTTAAACTATGGACAGGGTAACAAAGTGGGACAGGGGGAGGACAATCAGGGTGGTCTCATTTCCTGGCGGGCGTCTTGCCATCTTGCTCTGTCCTGTTCCTAAATCTCAGGGACCGTTTGCGGGGTGGTTGTCCATCTGCAGGGGGTGGGGTGCTGGTTTGGTGGTCCTGTGGCGGTGCCTCCTGTCCACTAGCGCCGGCGGAGGTGGTGGGCAGTTCATCGTCCATGCTAGTGTCAGGGGCCCCTTGGAGTGCCACGGCGTCCCTCATGGTCTTTTGTATGTCATTCAGCACCCCTGCGATGGTGCCCAGGGCGGAGCTGATGGTTCTGAGCTCCTCCCTGAACCCCAAATACTGCTCCTACTACATGCGCTGGGTCTCCTGAAACTTGGCCAGAACCGTCACCATCGCCTCCTGGGAGTGGTGGTATGCTCCCCTGTTGTTTTTGGGGTAGTGGGTTATCCTGGGTTCCCTGTAATGGTGGACACACAGCTGATTGACGTGTCCCGGGTACGGAGGTATGGGCCCGCTGGATGGGTGCTGTGCTGGTGTTACCAGAGGGTGGAAGGTCAGTGTTGGGCTGTGCCTGTGCAAGGGGAACCGACTATCCCGAGGCCCATGATGGTCCGGGCTGGTCATCAGGATCCAGTAGCGCAGAGTTGCTGTCGTCACTGTGGGCCTCTTCTGTGGGTGGAGTGGAGATGTCTGGACCCTCCGGTGTGATTACATTCCTTAGTGGTCCTGCTGGGATATAAGAGCATGATTATTGCATGTGTGTGTGTAATGGTGTGCAATGGGTGGGTGTGCGTGTACCCCAGTGCAAGCATTCCTGTGTGTGGGTTTGTGTGATGATGGTTATGGGGTTGTTCTGGGTATGTGCAGTGAGCATGCTTTGGTGAGGGGTGACCATGCTTAGTTGTGTCATGCAGGGCTTGGTGTTGGGATGAGTGGTTTGTGTTATTAGTACATTAGTGAGGAGTTGGAGTGATAGGGGAGGGGGTGAGGGTGGGGGTGTGTGATAGCATGCAGGTAGGGTGGGGGATATGATAGTTAAGATTTGACTTACCAGTGTCCATTCCTCCACCGACTCCTCCGAGGCCCTCTGGATGCATGATGGGCAAGACCTGCTCCTCCCATGTTGTTAGTTGTGGGGGAGGAGGTGGGGGTCCGCCGCAAGTCCGCTGTACCGCAATGTTGTGCCTGGAGACCACAGAACGCACCTTCCCCCGTAGATCATTCCACCTCTTCCTGATGTCCTCCCGATTTCTTGGATGCTGTCCCACAGCGTTGACCCTGTCCACGATTCTGCACCATAGCTCCATCTTCCTGTCTATGGAGGTGTGCTGCACCTGTGATCCAAATAGCTGTGGCTCTACCCGTAGGATTACCTCCACCATGACCCTGAGCTCCTCCTCGGAAAACCGGGGGTGTCTTTGGCGTGACATGGGGTGATGTGGGTGATGTGTGGGATGGTGTAAGTGTTGATGTGTGTGGTGATGTGTAGTGGTGTGTGGTGTTTTGTGCGTGAATGTTGTATGGATGTTGGTGTTGTGTGCCTCTGTGTGGTGGGGTTGTCTATTGCTGTGCTCTCTGTCTCTCTGGCCTTCGTTCGTGAATTATGGTTGTAGGGGTTTGTGGGTGATGTGAGTGTGTGTTTTATATTGTGTTGGGTGTGTGGGAGTGGTGTTTGTATGTGTATCAGGTGTGTGTATTTTGAATTGTCCAATGTGGCGGTGTTTTGGAGATGTGTGTGTATTTTGAGCGCGGCGGTGTGTACCGCCAATGGAATACCGCGGTTGAAAGACCGCTGCGTGGATTCGTGGGTCGTGATAGCATGGGCGTATTTCTGTTGGCGAGACGGTGGAGGAATTGTTTTCGCCAGTTTAACACTGACCTTTGGTGTGGCGGAGTTGTGTGGGTGTCTGAATTTCGGCGGTTTCCGAGATGTGAGTCATAATAGCTGTGGCGGAATTCCGCTGCGGTATGTTGGCGGTCTTCTGCACTGCGGTAAGCGGCTTTTACCGCCAATGTTGTAATGACCCCCTTAGTCTCTTTTTTGGAGATTTTCTTCACCGGGACGAACCTGCAAGTCAGGCTGAGTCGCGGTTGAGGCAAGCTGGCTAGAGTTGCCGCGGCGGGTCGGTCCATCTATGGAGCTTTTTTCAAAAGTTTTCCAAACTTCTCCAAACTGCCAGATGTTCCTTTAAGGTTCTTTTGGGGTGCACAGCTCACCCCAAGGTTCCAAAAGCTCTGAGATGATCCTTAGGGGGTGTGGACTACAACTCCCAGAATGCACCTGGTGCAAACTCCTTTTTGGCCACTGGACAGTGGTCAGCTGGTTGGTTTCCTCAGGAGTTGGTGCAGGGGACTCTGGTTAGCAATTTTTCACCTGTAGCAAACAGGGAGTCCCTCCTTGAACCAGTTGAAGCCAGGCAAAGTCCTTCTTGTGGTGAAGCCCAAGTGTGCAGCTGGTGCAGTCCTTCAGAGTGCAGAGTCCAGTTGCAGGCCAGGGGTACAGCAGGGCAGTCCTTCTTCTTCTATAGTTCTTCCTGGTAGGGATCTAGTAGGGAACTGAGGTGTGGGTGCGGTTCTACCAGTTGTATCCCTGCTCCTGGGTGAAAAACAGGGGGGTCCTTGTTCTCCAATCAGGGGCAGTGTCCTTTCCCCTGTGATCAATCCCAGGGAGCAACATTCCTCAAAAATCCATCATGGCTGAAAGGGATTTTTGGAGGTTACATCTGGCTGAGCCCACCCACTGGTGTGGCTAAAAATCCCAAACGCACCCCTCTCCTGCCCTCTCCTAATCTAATCAAGGGGCTCACCTAATTGTCTGGGTTTGTAGGATGTGGGGGTGTTGCTGGGTTGCTCCAAATGTCCTTCTCTGCCTTTGAAGACCAGTTTGGCAGCCCTCCCCTTCCGGCCTCACCATCTGCTGCGGGGAGATCTCCTCCCATAGGCACATCTCTTTGTGTGAAGCCAGGCCACTCCACACCTCATTTTGCAGCCTGGCCAGGCTGCCAGCGGCTGGCCAATCAGAGCACAGCAGCAAAACACTGCAGGGCTGAAGCTGGCAACTTTTCAGGTAAAGTTTAAAATGCTTTACCTGAACAAGTTATATTAAATCCAACAACTGGAAGTTGAGGGATTTATTATAACAATTAATTTGATACCAAACTCTTCATATCTGTTACTTAAGGGGACTTAAAAATTAAAATAAAGTCTCCCCATTCTAGCCTATGGAGGCTATTCACTACAATGAGGGAAAAACGAATTCGGCTGTTTTACCTCACCAGGGCTTATAAAACTATTTTTATAAGGTCCCTGCTTATAGTTACATGGCACCCAGCCCTAGGGGCACATAGGGCACGCCTTAGGGGTGACTTATATGTAAAAATAAGGTAGTTTAAGACTTTGGAACTCATTTTAATTCCAAAGTCGAATTTGCATATAACTTTCATTTAAAATCAGCCAGCAAGGCAGGCCTGTCTTTAAAATGACACTGGGCACCTCGGCAGTGCACCTATGGGTGCACTACCTATGCTGGGGTCCCTATACCTACATGCCCTACCATATACTAGGTACTTATAGGTAGGTTGACTTAGCCAATTATAACTAGCCTAATTTGCATACTGATTTTACACAGAACAGTACCCAGGGCATCATCAGAGTCTCGAAAACACCAGCAAAAAGTGGAAAATGGGGGCAAAACGTTAGGGGGCCTCTGCAATCAGCCCTGTTCTCTCACAGTCAGACACTTTGCTGCCATGTAGCCAGCCTTCTAAAGCTTTAACATAACAGTCCAAAGTCAACCCAATCCTGTGAGGACTTTTTTCTGGTCTCTCTGAACTTAATTCTATATTACTCGGTTGTGAGACCAGCACCATCTAAGAGTGCTGTTTTGTGTGTGTGTTGTAGTCATCTGCATTCTCCTCTCTGACAGTGAGAAGTCTATCCCTCTCTTTGTCAGAGAAGGACAACCAGAGAATAGCAGCCCACTGCCATTGAGGGACTCTCTGAACTTTACAGGACTCAAGTGCAGCAAACTACTTGTAGATATCATCCCCCACCTTGTATGGGGGAGTAATTTTGTGCAAGTTTCTGGAACCCAAGGAGTCCTCCCTGACTCTGTGATCCCTGAAACGTGAGGTGTTGCTGCTGCCACTATGGGGTGTTAGCCACAACCCCTGTCCCTCTTTCTCCACTGCTAAGGCCTCCCTATCAAGGGCTATCTGTTGCTGCTGCAGCCTCAACCTGGCCTCCTCCAGCCTCAGTTTCCTGAGCTCTTTATCTATAGAGTCATCCCCTGGAGTTGTGCAGTGTGACCTCTCAGACACTGAAGTGACAGGAGAGTGAGCAGAGGCGGATCTTTCCCTAGACTTAGTGACCCTTTCTACCGGTCCTCTGGGTGTAAAGGGAGCCCTACCTGTGTGACTTCCCCTCCCTCTACCAGCTACACTAGTTGGTCTGCTAGGAATGGGTTGATCCTTTGCAGAACCCTCCCCTGTGCCTAGAATGTAATACTCTAACTCAGTTGGAGTCCCCTTCCTCCTCCTCCTCCTGGCTACCAGCATGATCTTTGTCATCCTGAAGGAGGAGGCTCAAGAGCAGACTCTTGTTAGGGTTCTTCCCCATGGCCAGCTTCCTCTCTGCACATAGCCCCTTCAATTCCTTGAAGGTCAAGCCCTCATAAGGAGACTCCATGACCTCAGAGCTAGGTCCAGCTACAGACATAGGGGGTCATTACAACCCTGGCGAAAGGCGGAGAACAGGCGGTAAGACCGCCAACAGGCTGGCGGTCTTACCCCAGCGTATCATGACCATGGCGGTTACCCCCATGGTCATCCGCCGGTTCTCCGTTCCGCCCGCCGGGCTGGAGACCTGGGCTCCAGCCCGGCGTCCGTCACTATACCGTCGGCGGTATTCTGACCCTGCTTACGGCTGCGGCTTTCCAGCGGTCTGAACCGCCATGAAAACCATGGCGGTAAGCACTATCAGTGCCAGGGAATTCCCTCCCTGGCACTGATAGGGGTCTCCCCCACCCCCGACTCCCTCCCCTAAACCCCTCACCACCCCTACCACCCCCCAAAGGTGGCAGGGCCCCCCTCCCCACCCCGACCCCCAACATCACTTCACTCATACCCACACGACACGCACGCAGGCACCACCTACACACTCACACGCACACACGCCAACATACATGCCTACATACACACACACAGGCAGACACGCATACCCACATTCAAACATACACGCAAAAATCCTTACAGACATACCCACAGACATACACGCACTCATTCCCATACACACAACACCCCCGCAAGCATCCACGCACTCCCCCCCCCTCTACATACACAGACGCACACCCCCATGCACCCAAACAACACACAACACCCCTCCCCTCACGGACGATCGACTTACCTGGTCCGACGATCCTCCTGGAGGGGACGGGAGCCATGGGGGCAGCTCTGCCGACACCACACCGCCAACGGAACACCGCAACGCCAAATCACAGGACGTGATTCGGTGGGCGGTGTTCTGTTGACGTGGCGGTGAAGGTGGAGCAACCTCCACTTCCCCGCCGCCCACCAGTATGGCTGTTGGCGGCTCTCTGTCAGAAAAACGACGGAGAGCAGCCAACAGTCATAATACGCCGAGCGTCAAACCGCCATTACTGGCGGTCTTCCGCACACCGGTCCCTCGGCGGTCTTGTAAAAAGACCGCCGAGGTTGTAATGACCCCCATGGTGTTTGTTAGGATAGTGTAGGGTGTACCTAACATACCTAACCTCTAGTCTCTCAAAACAAAGTTTAGAGCAAGGGCTGTGCCTATACCCTAGCTTGCCTAAACTTTTGAGACTAGATTCCTGCACTCTATGTATGTCTCTAGGTAAGGAGTGGTCTTTCCTGTGGAAAGCACCAGGAGACAGAGTAATAAGGCAGTTGCAAGAAGTTATCCCACAGCTGCAGCACCCATGTAAGAGGCTGACCTGGTGTGTGGTGGGTACCTATAGTACTTACACCTTATACCAGATATCCCTTATTTGTGTAGTGTAGTCAGTGTCTAGAAGACAGGCTCTCTTGAGGTAGCTGTGGATGAGCAGTCAAGGCTTATCTAGGAGACATGTAAAGCTCTTGCAATACCACTGTACTCACAGTTAGTAGTTACACACATGAAAGCAAACACTCTGTGTCACCAAAATAAAGTACCTTTATTTTTTAACACTAATACCAAAAATACCATAGAGACTATACTCCCTTAGGAGGTAAGTAATACACAAATTATACATACTGGTATGCAGACATGGGCTTAAAAACAGTTCGAAAACGTAATTAGTGAAAATCACAATAGTTAGAAATGGGCCTAGGGGGAGCACAAATCATATACTAAGAAAGTGGAATGCCAAAGTTGGTCCCCCACCTAGGCAAGCGTAGTGTGTAGAGGGGAGCTGGGAGTACTAGGAAAGCCCAAAGGTAAGTACCACAACCCACCCCAGCCACAAGGAAACCAGGAGTAAATTGCAGTAAGTTTCCCAGAACACAAACAGAAAAGTAAAGACGAGTATTGCAAAACCCAGAGGAGACTGCAAGATACCAACACTGGATTCCTGGACAAGAAGACCTGTGGAAAATGGGGATCAAGTCCAAAAAGCACAGGAGAGTCCAGCAAGAGCAGAGCCACTACCCACCAGGATGAAGGTGCAAGAAGTGAAGCACTGGTGAAGGAGTCAGCACTGCACTCAATAAGACAAATTCTGGTTCCTGGAGGGTGCAGGTGATGTCCCACGCTCGATGGAGGATTGCAGTCGGATTTGCGTTGTTTGGAGTCCGCCAACAAACCTTGGCCCATGCAAAGCTCGCGGTTAGCGGAAAGTGGCGCTGCTGGGGACTAGGAAAGACCAGGTGGTCTCTACCCAGGAGAGGGAGTCATAGGGAGCCCTCAGCAACAGAGAGAGCCCACAGAAGATCAGGCAGTGCTCACAGAAGTCCCACAGGACGGGGAGACGAAAGTAGAAAGAAGAGGTCCCACGCTGCCGGAGAACCACTCAAGAGAGCTTTGTGTCGCAGGATAGAGTGCTAGGGGCTGGAGCTTTAAGGTGCACGAAGATCTTGGAGGAAGGATGCCAACAACCCTTGGCAGCTGCAAAGGACGCAGTGCATGGGGGTACTGTCTTGCGTGGGGAGGCACGGCCTTGCCTCCACCAAAGTTGGACAGTTGGAAGAGAGGACTGTCGGAACCACTTCAGTCCACTACCCGTGATGCAGGAGAAGGGATCCACGCAGCTGGTCATCGTCGCAGTTGCTGCCTGCAGAAGCAGGGGAGTGACTCCTTCACTCCAAGGGAGATTCCTTCGCTCTTCTGATGCATGCTGAAGACGGGAGACGAAAGTAGAAAGAAGAGGTCCACGCAGCACTACGAAAAAGGCTCCCACACTGCCGGAGAACCACTCAGAGAGCTGTGTGTCGCAGGATAGAATGCTGGTGCAGGGATGCCCTCACACACAGGTACTTTGCACCTTGCGCTCTGGGCTAGAAGGCCTGCTATAGGGGTGAATTATAAGTAACGTGGTGTAGTGAAAAGCGGCAGTGAAAGGGTACTTGCACCTTTTCACACAGGCTGCAATGGCATTCCTGCAGAAGCCTTTGTATGGGCTCCCTATGGGTGGCAAAATATATGCTGCAGCTCATAGGGACCCCTTGGAACCAAGGTGCCATATACTAAGGACTTATAATGGGGCACCAGTGTGCCAATTGCGGGTGAAATACAGACTTTTGGGAGAGAGAGCATAATCACTGGGGACCTGGTTAGCAGGATGCCAGTGAACAAAATCAAACACACTGACAAGAGGCAGAAAAAGGGGGTACCCATGCCAAGAAAGAGGGTAATTTCCTACACATTTCACCCAGACAACCTTAAACACAGGACACTCAGTCACACCTGCGTTCATCTGCATACTGAATGGGTCTTTCTGGGCTGGAAGAGTGGAGGGCCTAACACTTACATTTCAAAAGCCAGTGGCCTGCCCTCACACAAAGGAATGATGACCCCCCCCACAGGGACCCTGGCAGACAGGACTGGGCTGAAAGGGGAACTTGTGCACTTCAAAAACACTCTTTGAACTCTCCCCCACTTCAGAGGCATTTTTGGGCATATAAACTGGGCCTCCGACCCCACCAACTCAGACTTCTGGACCTGGACCTGCCCCTGATTTCTGTCAGAAGCCCTGCCTGGCTGCCCAAAGGACTCTCTGGACTGCTTTGCTGAGAAGGACTTCTGCCCTGCTATTGCCCTGCTGCCTGCTGGCCTCTGAATGTGCTGGAAGGACTCTGCCTTCTCCCAAAAGTGTTATCCAAGGGCTTGGATTGAGCTTGTCTCCTGTTCTGAAATCTCAGGAACAGCAAATACTTTAACTGCTAGCTTTTTTGCTAGTACCTGAATCCAGTGACTCCGGAACGACTTCACCATTGCCGCAGCCTGCTCCAGCTCTGTGGACCTCGCTGCATGCAACGACTACAGCCTGCAACGCAAGTCTGACATTGCTGCGACTCCGATGGGTCATCGCGACACCGCGAAGTCGACATATCACATACTGACGGACCGGGACAAGCAACCTCACTGGGTCACAACGAATCGACGCATCTCAGATGACCCCCTGCATCCGGATGGCGCGACGCTTCACCTCCACCTGCTTCGCAGTACGGAACTGACTCCTCTTTTCCTAGGAATCTTTAAGGGAATGACCCTGCACTGACTCCAGCGACGCCTCTTTCCAACTCCGTGCAATGTCCCTGTTCTTTGTTTTCAAAATGTACTGTACCTGGGGGGTCCGTGTGACTCCGTGACCATCACCGGTGGTGTCGGATTGGTGGGAACGACTGTAAGCGATGCTGTGATAGCCCCAGTTGGAGCTATTGTGTTTTCTAGGTACTTTAGTTAGAATTAATTTTTAAAAATTCATACCTTTGCTTGTGTACATTGGATTTTCATTGTTTCAACAGTATTTTATTCAGATAAAGATTCTCTATTTTTCTACACCTGCGTGTATAAATTATTCACAAATATTTTACACATTACCTTCTAAGGTAGGCCTGACTGCTCAGTGCCAAGCTACCAGAGGATGGGTACTGGATAACTTGGATTGCATTGTGAGTTACCCTGACTAGGATTGTGGTCCTATTTGGACAAGGGTGTATACCTCTGTCAACTAGAGAGCCCATTTCTAACATCTACCATTTAGGGTTTGCCCACCCTCCTCACCCCCCCTCCTCTCACCACCCTTCTCATCTATTACCCACGGTAGGCACACCAATCGTCCTACACTTTGTCCCTTTTCTTAGGGAAGCCTCTACTCTGATAGCCCACTCGCTCTGCCCTTCGACACCAGTCTAGGTCAGACTTCCACTCCTCCTTCCGAGGAAGGACCCCTGCACCCCAGGTCCGCGTTATGTTTTACTTGGCCACAATCGCTGCCATTGTCAGCCAGATCCTTTGATATCTTTGCCATGTCTCTTCTCTTGAAATGTTTAAGAGGTGGACCTTATCATCAAGAGGGACCACCTGTCCAAGCACACTGGTCAGAGCCTGCAGAACACCCTCCCAGTAGAGATGTTTTAATGGGTATGTCCATAAGGTATGAAAGAAAGTGTCTACTTGCCCACATTTCCTCAGACAACACGACGAGTCCCCCCCTGAACCATCCTATGTAGAAGTAACCTGGAGTGATAGGCCCTGTGAAGTATCCATAGCTGGATCAGCCTGTAACAGACCTATATTTTTACCTCCCTGGGGCTTTGAATAGCCTCTGTCCAATCCTCATCCTCAAGCACACCAAAGTCCCTCTCCCAGGCCCCCCTCAGGGCAGTAGGTGGGTCAGGGGAATGGTTCATTATTTTTCTATATGTCTCTGAAACAGCCTTACACTCCACCGGGGCTGAAAGGAAGTGGTCCTCCAGTGGGGCTGCCTCTGGTAGCTGGTCTCACTCCATGATATGTCGTTGAAGGGTGTGCCCTAATTGCAAACATCTAGAATGCTCAGTCTCTGCCATCTCATATTCTTGGATGCAAATGTCACCACTGCCTGCCCCTCCACACATCACCCAGATGTTCGATGTGCAGCAGCGCCCATTTCTTGAACCCACTAAGGGCCCCAACCTTCCTCTTTCTTCCACTTTTGATCATTCCCTTCATTTTGTCTCTCTGTGTAGTACTTTAAAGCCTCTACGTACTTGTTCTGCCATATCCTTTTTTTGTGCTTATCAGCAGGTGACTGCCCAAAGCATCCTACACTTCCACGCATGGGAAATGTTTATGGTCTCTAACTCCACTGTCTCCTGTTTGTCCTCCTTGCTTGTCTCCAACGCACCCTGTCTCCTCTTCCACTCTCATCTACCCTACTAAGCCCTCTAACTTCTTCCTGCTTGCCACGTCCTTTCTCACCCCCA